>NC_143194.1:714166-1057500 GCF_051530095.1 Phoenix dactylifera
ATTCTAGCTTTTGGAGTGTCTGGTGGGATACTCGTGGCATGGGAGAAAGAGGTGATCAGTCTCCTTACTTTCCACTCACAGATCAGGCTACACATTAATTGCATGCTCTCTATATCTGGATTGGAACCTTGGATTCTCTTAAGGTGTTCGTGCCGATATTGAGGTTTGAGGGCCAAGGAATGAGCTGGGTAAGCTTTCTTCCCTTAGTACTGCCTATGGCCTTAATTTGCTTGGAACAAGGAAATCAGAGTTACGTTGGGGTCTTTGACCTTTGTATGTATTCATTATGTTTTACAGACGTGCCCAGTCTCTTTTTGCCCGATTGGTTTCCTTCTGGAGTACTGCATAGGATGGATGGATGGTGGCTTGGAACTTAAAACTTGTAATTATAATTTGCTTCTGGCCCTTTCAAAATATTTAGGTCTTAATTAGTTAGCACACCAAGAACTCTCTAGAGTTGTCCCAAGATTCTTTTAGGAGAAGGAGGAGTCGCCATGAAAAAAGAGACTCAAAACCTTGCATGAAATAACTGAAGAGAGGGACATGCATGTTTGCATGCAAACTGACTCATTCTGCATGGTTGCCATCATCTTGATGATTGTTGTTGTTGTTGTTAGCAATGCCTCACTGAAGTGGTGGTAGCTTACAGCTGAATCTGACCCTAGTGCTGTTGTTAGCAATCACCTCACTGAAGTGGTGGTAGCTTACACTGAATCTGACCCTAGTGCTTTTAAGGTTGTCGAAAAGCAATAAATAACCTCACTGAAGTGGTGGTAGCTTACAACTGAAGCTGACCCTAGTGCTTTTAAGGTGGGATATATAGTGCACCTTTTATCTTTAAGGTTGCCAAGAGTTCGGCATGAAGAGCCGCCCCGTGATTCTTGACTACATTGCATGTTCCCTACTTCATCCATCTCATCGGTGCAAAAGTAATTGCCTCTGGGGTCCTTCACCATATTAATTGCAGCTTAAAACAAGTCACTGGAGAGAAGGGCATTGGACTAGGAGAAGGCAAGTTGCAGTACCTTTATTTTTCTTGTCCAAAACGAGACCCAAAAAGATGCTAGAAAGGCACTGAAAGATCTGTCTTCGCAAAAGAGAATGAAAGTGAGATGATAAAGGTTTAACTACCAAAACAAAAGGTGAGATGAAGGTTTTAGGGAGGATGAGATGCACACACACAAAAAAAAAAAAGGAGATGCGATAGGTGTAGAGCTCATAATAATATCCAGACCAGGAGGAACCAGAGAAGGTAGGGAGATATTGCCCGGCAAGAGATGGAAAAAAAAGCCAAGCTCGGGGGCACGTGGGTCATCTTCTAGTACAAGAGACTTGGATATGATGTGTCACGCCCCGGATCCCTGTTTGCAAACCCTGAGAGTCGTGCCAACTGCGATATAGTTGTAGAAACTCTCTTTAATAACAATGCAAGGCATCTCAATATAATATTATAAATAAATAATAAAATAAATTTAAATAATCGATGCTCAAATTTTAATTTAGACAACTAGAATCAAATTTTAATGTCTTAGAATCCAACAATATTTAAAAAATCTTATATCAAATTTTGATCTAAATTAAATGTGCCAAATAATTCGGTCTCTAGTCATTCTTCCGATCATAACCCTGTGTTATCTTACTCCTTAAAATCTGAAAAAATAAAGAGATAATGAGCTTGATAGCCTAGTAAGTAATAAATACTCTAACTAGATAATTTATGTAATAACATAAAATACAATAGTAAAACACAAATTACTATGAATCAGTATAAAGACAACTAATTCTATTTCAAAACACAAATCCATTAAAATCCATATCTTTCAAATATTCATATATATATATATATATATATATATATATATATATATACATAAATCTGATTTGAAATAAATCACATTCAACTCAGCTGTCTTAAACTATGACTACACTTATACTCTGTAGCTAGGTCAAAAGTAGAATCAATGATCTTAGTAATAGTGAGAGGGCCAATGCATAATTTCCAATTGGCAGAGTCCAATATATAGTGAAGCTGAGAGTTCAAATCTAACACATGTCAAAGTGCTTTTTATAAAATAGCATATATATTGTAATCCAATCAAAATATACATATACAATGTAAGATCAGTAAAAAATAAAATAGTAGTCCAGAAAATATTACTCTGAATTACATATCTATTTTTCATTCAAAACACGATATCATAAAATTTAGAAATCACATATGGATTAATTAACAATTTATTTGCTATAAAAATAATATTTTATAAATGAAAAATCTTAAAAAATGCAGATTATTACTTATCTTGCAAGCGAAATCGAATTATAGGTCTAAATAATTTCGACAATCCCTTTTAGGACCTAAAACTCTAGCAAATGCTCAATTGAAATCTCTGTTAGAGACCGTTGGAAGTCAAGAGAAGAAGGAGATGGACCAACAGTGGTCTAGTAATGGTGATCGGCAAAATCTTTTGGCGATAAGGTGAAAATGGGCACGAGAGTCTTTAAATAGCCATTGGAAGCTAGGTTTCCTAGCTCTCATAGGAAATCAGGATGGAGGAGGATTATGTTTCCTAGTCTAAAGCAAATAGGACTCTATTCTTTATTTTTTTTTTCCCATCTCGTACTCCAAGTTGAATAGGGCTCTATCTTTTTTATTTCGGTCTCCTACTCCAAGTCGAACAACACTTGATCCTTTTTTTCTATGTCATCCTCCAACTCTTACATACGAGCCAATCAAGTGCACTAGGCCCAATTCATTATTATTTGGGTTGGGTGTTACTATATATATATATATATATATATATATATATATATATATATATGCTCAAAATATGCTAATTTAGGAGGACTATCATGTTAAAAATTCTTCTGTGAGATTTTTTTTTTTAAAAAAAAAAGAAATCATAGTTGGATAGCGTGGATATTATGTTTGTGTGACATCACTTTGCACATCTTAAGTACAAAAAATAAATAAATAAATAAATAAAATCACTAGGATGATGACATCGTTGACATCAATTGGAACAAAGACAATGGTGTGTTGGGCCCATGAGAGTGGTGAGATGAAGAATGGCCATGAACCAGTAGATTTGGGTTCACATGTTATTCTCTCGATCGGTCCCCGCACCAGACAAGCGTATCCATATGATTGCGTTCTTAGGATACGATGGCAGCCTATGCGAACTTGATGTATTCTTTGAGGTAAAATGACAACCAATAGCTTTTTGCTTGCCTTAACTAAGATACAACGTCCGATGGACCCTTAAGGCTCATCACTTTTGAGGCCATTGTCTAGATTTTGACATGAAAACACACAAAACGAAAAGTAAACAATCAATATATATATATATATATATATATATATATATATATATATATATATATATATATATATATATATATATATATATATATATATATATAGAATTTAGTTATAATTTACCAATGGAGTCTTGTTATTTGAATTATTTGTGTAGTTAGCAATATAATGAACTAAATCATATGCACCATGGTCATCGAGATTGAAATACAGATGAAACTCTGAAAGGGATCTTGAACTCTCACCAATCCCTCGAGTACTATGTGATTGAGTATTACTATTTAGTATTATATATTTTAGTAGCATATTACTCTACATTATTGAATTATCAAATTTAGTTAAATTCGTAAGTTAAATTTAGTAAGTTTTTACCTGCATAATAGCATTGAGTACATAAATTTATATACCTAAGATTCCAATCATATGCGGCGAAGCAAGCACCAAATCAACTGGAACAGAAAGATGGGTGGGGGTTTCACCACATACGGTTGGACCTTTTAAGTTTGTGAGGAAGCATGCATGACTCAAAAATGTCGCCCGTTACACGATCCCTAGTAATATTGGTTGATCTTGAGCTAGTACTTAACATGTAACAATTCTTGACCCGACATGAGTCGTTTTGCATCTGGCATAATTGGTTTTTGGCTCGGAACCGGTTGACATGATTTCATTTGTTAAATTGGTTGAATCCGGAGTCGGAGACTTCACATGCTTGACTTAGATCAGCTCATTCGGTAACAGGATAGGTCAGCAATAATTATAACTTGAACTTGAAAGTGACCCATTCTTACTATATAAATACAACCATATGCTGAGATTATGTTTAACAATTATTATATATAATCAAATAGATGTGAAGATAGTAGAATAACATTGGTTAATAGATTAAAGTGCAGGCAAGGATTTAAGCGTGCCAAGTCATATCAGTAGATTAAACTTTCCATGACATGGCCTATTTGTTATAAGAGTTGCATGTGTTGGGTTGGATTATCTATTTGATATGTTTCGATTGAGTGCGTGGTTAGAATATCTGTTGTTCAAACTGACAACCCAACTCCACCCAATGCCAACCTCAAAGGCCTAGGCTTGTGCAAATTTAGCCCAGCCTGCCTAGGTTTTGGCAGGCTCGTGCATATTTAGCCCAGCCAGGGTTTGAAACCCAGCAGAAAACTCGTCAGCATCATTTAATTGTTTGCTTCAATCAAGCCATCAGCCTTCAGAAAAGGCATAAAGATCTAATGTTGAATTAGAGAGAAAGAATGCCAAGTGATCTCTACCGAGGATATGTTCTACTCGACGAAAATATCCAATATTTCGGGCATGCATAATCTGAACTGCATAGTTAACACAGAACAACATGAAAGATTAGGCATTGCGAACGTCAGATTAATATTGGATACCATCAAAAATACTTGATAGCATATCCCATGTTTAAAAGAGAAATGAACTGCACCGTAGAAGTATGGAGTAAGAGAGAAAGAATGCAATTAATGACAAATTTTCTGAATAAAAATTGTAAGGGTTGGCCATGCAGCAGAAAAATCCAGCTGAGATCAAAAGAAAGGTGTTGAAAGCGATCGGAGCATGTTCGAGGCCATCAAATTGACACCTTGGTGAAGGAAGATGTTGGTCGATGAATACATGCGGTTGCTTCATATAGACATCTTGGTGAAGAAAGCCATGTAAGAATGCATGAAATCGACGGATTGACTACCCTCTAATCGTGCAAATACTAGGAGGTTTAACAGCTTCTACTTGGTAATCCTTGGTGACTAACCGAGTTTTAAGCCGCTCGAGACTACCATCTGTCTTTAATTGATTTGGTCTTAGAGACCCACCTGCACCCCAGTGAGATATATTCATGCTAGAATCACAGGAGACTAAAACCCATGCATGTTTGATTAGCATGCAATTAGTGCTTCCAACTCCTTATGCATGGCGATGTACCGACCTCGAAGGTTCAGAGCTGAGCTTATGGTTTTGGGTTCACCAGGCACTGAATTTTTCATGAAGGTTAGCATACTGAGCTCGGGTTCGAAAACACCAAATCTACTGCAGGTGACCATGGGATCTGAAGGCACAACTTGCTGCATGGTGGAGAAGATCGAGACAGCGGGCAAGAAGACTGTTGGCTTCGTGTAGTTGGTGGTTGAATGGGATTGGTTGGATGGAGGTTCATCTAGAGGTTGCTGCAATGCAAGGACTCACCATATGAAGAGCTTGGGATACAAGAAGCTTGGGATTTGTTGTGGGATGTATGCTGCCTGAGTGGGTCCATGGTGGAACAAGATGGAAGTTGGTGCGAGTCCAGAGCTAGATCTGAATGGGAGCAGGTACAGATTAATGCTGTGAACCTGACACATACTTGGACGACATGTTAATAATATTATACATTATTAAGTTATAATTCAGTTTTCATTTAACCTGGTTAACAGATAAGAGGATACAAAATGAGTTAGATAGGATTCGCAACTTTAAGTTGCAAGTAGTAGTATGGATGTTTTTAACTGCAAATCTAGGCGCAACATTTAGAACTTCTATGATTGGAGTTGCGAGTTGCAATTGAGTTGCAGGAAACAAATAGTCCTTTAGTAGATCCTTATAATTATATTAAATTACATAGTTTGGATTAAAAGGCTCATTATTTAAAATAAATAAATTGAAAACATGTTGATGCTGTCAGTAGCTTTATTTAGAATTCATGAGGGCTATATGAGACTAAATAAAATTAAAAACAAATTGAGATGCTCAAATACATTTCAGATATTTGTGTATCCACATGCTTTTCTCCAACAAATTCATATACCAATACAATCATCAGTTAGCTGCCAAAATTTTTGTCCGTATCCAAGAAGATTACACTTGAAAAATGGATCCAAATGGATATCACCCCAAAATAAATAGCTGGTTGAAGTGGTAGTCCAATATCCAATATAAATTTCATCTAAGATAGAAGAAGGGTGAGTTGGATCATAATTCAGCGGAGTCCCCACGGCGCACACAGCGCCTTTACGTTTGCATGTTTGAATGGAGTAGAAGGCTCAATTTACAGTGACTTGTTTTGTACCATTGGATTGACTTTACAAACATGATATCAAAACCTTTTCGGTTTACTGGCTAGCAAATCAACCATGAGAACCAACCATATGCAAACAGAATATTCCATGTTCAGTTTGAATCAAATCAAAATGAAACACAACAAGAAAAAGTTGATTCGCCATCTCAGCAAGGCATTAAGTAGAAAAATGGAATATATATGGGAGAGCTATTCTTTCTCTTGATAAGTGTTTTTTCAGTAAACCACGCTCTAAATCACTTAAACAAAATGAGATTTAAGAGAAAACGAACAATTCCTTTTGGTGTGTCAATGGGACGGTTCATCGTCAGAAAGAAAACTTGGCTCAGAATAGGGTACAGGCCTCCACGGATTTTGTACCCCTGCTACCGTTCAATTTGACTGGGTTAGAAAGAAAACCTGAATCCTCCGGCATTGGCATCTGAAACGGATTCCCAGAAGGTCAGCTTTTTCTTCTGGGTCATTTTCTCATGGGCTTTCTGTCTTAGCTGATCAATTGTTCCAGGGAAAGCAGCATTAATGGCATTCCTGAACTTCTCATATAGGTTCACCCTATCTTTGGTTCCTGAGACAAGCTCACTTGCATTGGGCCTCCCAAGGAAATCCAGCACATTCAACAAATTTCTCCTGCAACATTAAGTGTTAATCATAAGCAACAGAAAACCAACATTGTATAATTATAAATTTGAGTCATGGGCAGCTACTTGTGCCAAAAAAATGCCGACAGTTATGTCTATCCTCAGTTTGCCCTCCCAAAATCTCGGATTGCCAGGTGCGTAACTAGCTAATATCCTTTTTATACGTGCAAAGTCTTTAGTTGTCTTCTATTAGGAAAATAGATTGTTTCATATGATCAAGTTCTATGTTGATTGGGAGTCCTTTTTTGATCCAAATGTTTAATTTAGAGTCCTAGTCTCATTATAGGCAAGTTGTGAGTCCTACGATTCAGAAACATGTTTTAAAGGTTGTATAAGTATCTGTAAAGATGAGACCAAGGGGAGGGATAAACTATGTATAATACTTTAAGGAGTATATCGAATAAAGTCACTCCTTTCTATAGGGCTAGGTGTAGGAAATGGGAATATGGTAGTTGACTAGATGGTGGTGTAGCTCTACTGTAAATCGACAGCAGATATATGTTCTTTGTTATGGTCAACAATAAAAGTCAAAAGGATAAAAGTGTGTTAGAATTTCTTAAAATAGGATAAGGTTTGTGGTTATAAACTCTCCAAGAGCACAGGCCAAGATATCTGAAAAGCAATACAAATGAAGAATAAATAAGCAACACAAAGTTTATCACCACCATATGGAATTGGAACCATAACAGTGTGAGGACCCATGTGAGCATTTATTTAATCCCACATCGGTTAATCACTGGAGAGATCTTGCGTACTTGTACACAACTAAGAAATCCAAAAAATATCTTCTGGCTAACCTTTTGGGGTGAAGTTCTGGGTTGTGACAAATGATATCAAAGCGGGCCTAGCCTATATCCCATGTGGACTAGGGGGCACTGCAGCACGGACTCATTGAAACTGACCATAGGCTATTCATGGTGCTTGTGATTAGATTTGAATGGATTCGGACCCTTAATCTGACGATGACGTCAGGGCTTAAATGAGGGGAGTATGTGAAGATCCACGGGGGCATCTGCTTAGTCCCACATCGGTTATTTACCGGAGAGATCTTGGGTACTCATATAGGACTAAGGAACCTAAAAAATACCTTCTGGCTAGCCTTTTTGGATGAAGTCCTGGAATGTTACAAGCAGTCCAACGGAACACAACACACCAAGCAAGAAAAACCTCGAACGAGCTTGCCGGCGGACCACTGCCGTCTTTTCACTAAAAAGACATGAAAGTGAAAAGAACTAGAATAAAGAGCGATGCACTTTTGAACTTCCCATAACCCCCCCATCTAAAGACACCTGGATCAATCTAACTTGCTAAGTTCCTACAAGCAACTTAGAATTAATTAATTTGAATAAAGGCAGAATTTTTCAAGGGAAAGGATTAAAAAAAATAGCTTCCTGACAAGTGATCACCCACTTCAGATAACAGACAAATATTACTGGACTTGATGCAATTAAGAATTGCAGGCATCATCCCAGATCGACAGGCATAGAAAATTCATAGACGTGAAGTAGTCATATCATTCTAGTTTTACAGGAAAATCTCATCCTTTACCATTTCAGAAATGCAGATAGTCACTTTTTCCAATACTAACTCAACATAAAAACTAACATATGAGAACTTTTATGAAGTGCGGAGAAGCTTACCTGCTCACATAGTTCTGTGTGATTGCAACGGAATCCTCAAGATTGATCACCAGATGCCACCACCCATTGGGCACGAAGACCACCTCCCCAGCTCTGCAGATGCACTCAACGGGCCTCCTCTTCCAGTTCTTACACGCTCCATAAAAGTTCATAAACCACTCCATGATGGAGACTGGGCATGCAACCTCAGCCCCATCCGGACTCGGGTGGACCCCTGGTGGCACAATCTCTGGTGGAAACATCACCCATTTCTTCGAACCCTTGACCACCGCATTCCAGGCAGATGTGGAATTCGGGTCCACGTGGAACGACGAACCCGACCCTGCCGGTCCGATGATGACCCACCGGTAGTCCGGCCGATCCTCTCCGAGCACTGAAAAGAGATCCTCCCTGAAGTATACTGGAACCTCATAGTCCGAGCCCAACTCGGGCACCTTCTTGGAAAAATTGGGGTCGAAGAGGTACAGCGGGCGCTCCTCCCTTGCTGAATCGGCATAGCGGAAGTAGCGCTCGAGCGTCATCTCCACTGGCCCCACTGCAAACTTGACATCCCCACAGACCTTCACAAGATGCTCCCTTGTCCACTTCGCCATTGCCGGCCAGTTCTCGAGGCATCCCTCCAGAAGCACCGGCCTATTGGGCTCCTCAAACGACTCCACAAACTCCTCCACCGAGATCCCCCGCCTCCTTTCGATGTTGTCTCTCTCGAGCCATTCTGGCTTCATCTCCAGATTGGCGCACAGCCAGCTCTGGAACAAATAATCCGAGTACAAGTTCCGAATGGCGATGGCCGCGGCACGGGAGGGGGCGGAGCGAGGCGCGATGCCCGAAACGTAGGTAGATTTCCAAGAGCCATCGAACAAGAAATCACCTTTGAGATCCTCCAGGACAAGATTCCGCCAGAGAGGCTCGTGGCCGGCGAAGACGTAGGAGGAGCGGCTCACGGCCGAGAGGATGGCGAGGTCCCGGCCGCAAAGGAGGCCGAGGATGTCGAGGAGGAGCTCGTCGGAGAGGACGCGGAGGGCGCCGAGGCCAGAGTTCCGCGCGTTGGCGGAGGGATCGAGGAGGAAGAGGTTGCCGAGAGGTTGGACGGCGAGAGATCGGGAGGAAGCGGAAGGTTTGAGCTTGAAGCCCGCCTCCTCCTCCTCTGGTTCCTCGGATTCTTCGCGACCGTCTATTTGTGGTTCGAGATTTGGAGTTGGGGGCTTTGGAGAAAGGTTTAGGGTTAGGGTTTTGGTGGGGTTTCTCCTCTTCTTTTTGGGCTTCTTTCGGCTAAGATGGGGAGAGGTGAGATAGTGGAAGACGCTCGGCATCTGGAGGAGACTGGAGAGGGTGAAGAGTGTGAGCAAGGGTACGTACCAAGAGATCCAGAAATTATTAGGGGGTGGAGCAAAAGAGAAGGTGCAGGTGGGGGTTTGAAGGGGGATGGATCAAAAGAGAAGGAAGGGAGAGCGGGCTTGCCAGCGAGAGAGAGAGATGAATCCGTCCTTTTTGTTGATACTCTCCAACCTCCTCCGGCTTCAGGTCGCCGGCGTGGACTTCGCTCGGTGATGTGACGGACAGGGAGAGCCACGCCGCCTTCCTCCGGCCTCCGGTGGCGCCGCTCTGGTCGGGTAGATTAGAGACGGAGGAGAAGGTCCGGCGGTTAGGGACGGACGAATAGGGAGGGCTTCCAGCAACTCTTTTCGGCATAGGCTCCACTCAGCTACTCCAAAGTCCTTGCCGGTCCTTTTACAGCTGGCTTTTTCTTGACCGCCCGATTCAGGATGGATGGTACCGATTAACCCACCGGCAATCGGTTTCAAGCGTGGCTGGTCCGGTAAATAACTCGAACTGCACGGGCGATTCGGATCGAAAGGGATGCTAGGTTAGGTACATAATTCGAAGTTCGGGTCGTCGTTTTAGAAGCAGCCTCTCCCCTCCCTCAGCCCCGATGCCAGAGAACGTAGGGCATTGGCGAGGAGTTTTTAGATTCCCGAAGGCCATTAAGGAGATTAGCTGAATCCGCAGAGCCTGAGTAGTCATAAAGGTGATCATCCTCTGCTCTGCAATATTTAGATGATAATAAAAAAATCTCATATTTCAGACTACACATATCGAAAGACCAATAAAGCGGCCGACCGTATAACAGCATATATATAGCAAGTTACTCAAGAGATATCTTATGGTCTGAGAAGAGATAGATGTCTGAAGCATTTCAAAATCTTTTATATTTCGATTTTATTGAATATATTCGTATCCGTGATATATGAAATGCCCACTTTAGCCAAAAAAAAAAAAAAAAAAAACCCATCAATGGTGTTCATCGCCGGCATCCTGAGTAGGGCATTATTATATGTCCCGGTGTTTTCCTTTCAATTTGAACCCTCGAGAACTGATTTTTCATGTATACCTTCAGCTGGTTTTCATTCACACCTCCCTAGTAATTGACATAGGAAGTCCCCAGACACTTTCCACAGCATTCCTCGAATAAAAGTCTGCAACATGGTCTACGAACCAATCATGCACTGCCACATCAGTGTGCAAGGCCGGGCACGTAAGAGGACATGCATGAGTTACCCACAGAAAGGGGGCACGCATGGGCATCCCATTTTTCTGTAGAGGCGTATTCGGTTCCCACCAACCAACCTGAAATGAGCAGAAGAGAGGAAGGAGTCATACATATGAGCAGAGCAAGTAGGAATGCATCGCCACCGAATGTATCATTCAGGTAATGGGGAAACTTAGAGCCTTGAAAGCTACTTACAAGCCAGTGCCTGAGATTCTTTGGGCTGGGTCTTCAGCCTGACCCCAAGCCAAGATGAAACCGTCTCCCGGCTTGCGAGGATGACACTGAAGCATTTTAGCCAGCTTCGACCAAAACTCATCAACAAATAAACAAGGAGAAAAAAAAAAACAAAATCCCACAAATCACGGCATGCAAGCATTACGAAAAATTCAGAGGTCCACGTACCATGGTTTAGTTCCCTCTCAATATTCTGTATTTCAACAAAGAAGGCAGTAAGAACAAAAAATAAAAACAAAAAAATAAACAAAAAGCACATAGATCACACGCTGAGGCCGTGGCTATATGGAGAGACCTCAGTATGCATACAGGATATCAAGGATGTCCATCGTAAGCTGAGTTACAACAGATTGTAGGGCATGCTTCCTATATACGTGCTCCTTGTTTGCTCATCAAACATGTAGAGGGTAGATGAAAAAAAAAAAAAAGCAAGAAATACAACAAAGAGACTTTTCATCTACAATCTGGTGACATCCATGAAAGAATTGATTTCCAAATAATATCCAGACATGACCAACATTCTATTCAGTTTTATACCAATGCACTTATGTTTCAGAGGAACTGCACATGTAGCATGTAGGAGACAGTCGAATTCAATCACTATCACCAGTTCACCACTGTGTTCTTGTGAGAAATCTCCTGTGCCGCATACGGGAAGTCTTGTCTAAAAGCAGCAATAAGCCAGCATTGCTGGCCGATAACCCGAATGTGTACCTGACACAAACATTCAAAGCAACAGTTAACCGTCATTAAACCCTCCAAACAAAATCATCAGAACCTTCAACCAAAATAAGCACTTACTTGATCCGGGAAGATTTCTTTCTCCAGAAAAGAAATGACATGACCCGCTGAAGGAAAAAAGGGAGAAAAGTTTAAGCAAAGAATCATCCCAAATACTGCAAATGCAGAATGAAAATTAACTAGCAAATACCAGCAACTGTAAGACAGCAAATAACATGGCACAAAAAACTGAGACCATTATAATGATCCCTAACGAAGACTTCATGATGACTTTTACAGAGTAAATTATCTAAAATAATGTATTAGGTAATTCAAAGAAACACATGCAATTAGGGCAAGTCAGACTACTCATTTCAGAACTCTATGCGCCGTCCAATTTTAGATTCACCACTGATGCTCTTACAATAGCTTACAGATTTATTCCTTGCTCTAGTTTAGAAGCATATTCATAAATGAATGGCATTCACAAAGTCTGGTACGCAAGATTGGACAAAAACAATCTGAATGATGTCAAAGATTGCAGAAAGTACGCAGACTAAGTAACTTACATGCAAGAGAATAATCAGGATTTGAAAAGGTATCCTGCTGCATCTACTGTGATATCAAACCTTCCATGAACAAAAGAGTTGCTAGTTAAAATCTACTTTGAGCATGAGACTTGCAGAGCTCAAAAGCAAGTGAAATAGAACTACAGAGCTAAGCACTGCTGCATCACTATAAGAAAAATAACACTAATCTAGCGAGTTGTAGACCTAGATTGAGCACAAGTATATTTGTTTACAACCAATCAGTCTGGTATATAAATCTAGAAACAGTGTCAGCAACAATCTCCTTGACGAAGTACTGATGCCATTATATTGGGAGTGAATGAAAGTAAAAGAAAGCTGACCAGTCCTGTTCTGCAAATAATCAGTTTCTGTTAGATCGTAATGTTTTTACTTGTTAAGAGGATCTCCTCCAACTTTTGTAGCTTGCTTCTTGTTTTCTGTTCTCCTGGTTTAACTGGGGGACTTTTGAGAGCTGTTTCATTCACTTAATGAATTGCTTAGGCTCTGCACAACCTTTCTCTAAGAAAATAAAAGTACTGATGTCACCATTTGACTCTATATGAAGCCTTCAATCTTTAAAAAGGAACAAGGGTTGAACCTTGTAATGTAAGTTCCACATTTGCCATATAAAAACAGGTAACCTAGAGCGATTTGGATGATCAACATGCCATTTGGATCCTAATCAGCATGAGAGCTGTCAATTTATTAAGTGATGGACCATTACTGGATAAGCATGGGCCACCTTGATTTTAGCCTAGTCAAATGATGGTACAGTATAGATTTTTAAGGTATCAACCCTTCAGATTGGGATGTCATGTTGTTTTCTTTGCCAGGAGAAGAGAGAACTTGGCAACTATAAGGAGGCCAAGGAAGAGGAAGGGGGAGGAGGGTTGATTAAGTGTTGGTTTTTCCTCTACCACGGGAGAGAGATTGAACTTGTCAACTATGATGAGGCCGAGGAGGCGGTGGCCATGGAGGAGCTTTTCATAAGAGATTCTGAAACAGCATCTCAGACAGAAATTTTCTGCTACTAAGATTCTAAAGCATTATTTTCATCTTTTTATAAAGAGGCTTTTGCAGATTCATCCCTATAATATTCTATATTTGCATATTAATCCATGTCTTTTCATATTTATATTTTAATCCATGAAATATTGTAACTTAATACTTATGCATGTCTTGGGTTAAGTTAGATAATAACAGAATATTCTATTCTTCCAAAATTGTTGGTTTCATATCTTCTGGACATTTGTCCCTAGTTCTCAAAATTAACCAACCCCTTTATCCATTCCCCTTGATATTGCTCTCATAGCGGCCAAGTCCTGAGCAAGAAGAGAGAGTATTAGGTGAGTAAGGGCCAAGGGCCAAGCCTCATTTGTTGCTAAGACAAGGGCATTTTTGTCCTTATGCTATCATGGTTAACCTTAACTATAGTTCAATAAATGAAAATTAGTGAAAGGATGGATTTCTACAAATGGAGAACTTTAGAAGAATCTTTGTATAAATATGAAAAAAGCAGGGATTAATACACAAACATGGAAGATATTACAGACTAATCTGAAAAAAAAATATAAAAAAAGGTGCACCATTCGACATGCTACATAGTTGCATAGTTCTGCATGCTGCATGGTTGCATAACAATAAGAAAAAAGTGCATCTTGGTGGTTGATACTAAACAAGAACGAGTTGGTGAGTTGTACTAGTGATGATGCGTAGGCATAACAAAATAAAAAATAAAAAAGAAAGTAAAAGAGACTAAAGTATGAACTTCCCTACAAAGAAGGATAAACTCAAGATGTAGTCACATACATATAACAATGTAGGAAAACACCAAATTCATTTAATACATGGGCCAAATGATTCTGGATATTTTACAAGTTGACTAGCTAAGTTAGGCTATTTTAAAGCACATCTAGTCAGAGTATAACTTCTCAACCAATCTAAACACGAGCGCTCAATTAAGTAATTTACAGACCCTGAAAAGTAACCATATGTGCTGCGCTAATCCATGCAGCTCAGTTCATGATTGCCTCGACAACAGGAGTTGCTGATGTCTGAACCCACTGCCACCCCATTTTGAATGTTCATTTGGACTACAGATTAGAAAAACATATATTTCTACTAAAATTTCATTTCTATCTTTTCTCCTGCCTATAAAATGCTAGACTTCCTCAAAAAATGTATTACATGGGTCATGCATCAGCATCAAGAAGGGTCATAAGCTGTATTGTTGCGGTCCTACAATCAGACTCAACTGGTGATAATATATCTGCACATTGTACTTCATCAAAGTAGAGCAAGATCTAGGTTTTAAGAAGTGTCTGCATTGTGCAGGAGGTTAAGGCACTGCATGGTGCCTAAGCAATATGCTACCGCTCGGGCTAGCACCTACATGGTTCCTATTTACAGGGAAAAAGTTAAATAAATTTATAACAATAGATAGAACAAATACAAAATTTAGAAATAGCTCAAAAAAAGAATCAGAAGGAATAGAAATAATCATAGAGGAGGTGGAGGGATGCATATCCAAAGCTTTAGGTCTTTGGTGCCCACTATGAAACCAAACTACATAGAAAGACGCCCTAGATCCTCCATGGTGAAGACATATGCATATGTGGCTACAAAGACTGCTTCTTAAAACAGTAACATAACTTTGCTCGGTCACTGACCAAAACATAATTCATCTGCCTCCTATGACTTCTTGATAGTTCTTTAAAAATTCCTATAAAAGGATGACAATAGCAAGATCCTGAACTCTGACGGCACAACCATTCATGGAAATGAACTCTTAACTCGGAAGCGAAATTAATTAGAAATGGATGAGCATGGCCAATGTACAAAAAGACAAAGGTTGTTGTGGCAATCATTATAAAACTAATAAGATATTCCAATTGCACCTTATCCTAGTAATACATGATAATGAGAAAGTGCCACGTCCATGGTTGAAAGGATCCTACAGGACTTTAAGGCAACCAATCAAATCTAAAATGCAAATTTCATTATATATGATTGTCTAACTCTTTTAATGATCTGAACTTTTTCATTATTTGGCAAATTTCTAAACCAGATGCTGAGAGAATAAGACACTGATTTCTTATAACAATAGTTCGGACTGCTGATCTTTCATTCTAATTAAACCAATAATCAATAAGCCTTGAATTAACTAACTATGAGCATTTATATAAAATAAATTACCTTAATAGCGGACATGATTGAAAATCTCTTAAGAAAAGATTGCTTCTTTATGATCCTCCTCTCCGGCACTGCATCCTTACACAGCTGCTGAGCTATTTCCTTCAGCAGCACTGTCTGCGCCTTATCTGTGCCCATCGATATAATTGCCTGCCTCATCGATTCCCTGTCAGCCTCGAGAGCCTGGAGCCTCATGTACAGCTTCCGTATCTCCCCTTCTTCAACACTGCCTGGATCCCGCTGGCTCCAAAACTCCCTCGGTGTGCTCATATATGACTCGCATGCCCCAACCATCACCCCGTTCACTGCATCGACCGTGTACACCCTGTCGCTCATATCATCCCTCCCACTGCAATCCCATGCACGGTCCACCATAACAGGAAATTCTTCTCCTCTGTTGAATGTGGGCGACCCAGGGCCGAAGCTGTCAAAGGAGGAGAACTTCCTGAGATGCTTTGGGCGGTAACCTCCTCGTCCTCTCGGGGACTGGCCAATGACCCCCTTGTCCATGACAAAATGGCTGCTGCTCGGCATTCTCTCCAACTGGCAGATGCGCTGCTCGAGCTTCTGGAGGTGCTCGCGAGGGGTCTCGCCAAAGGGGTACTTTTCGAGATCGGTTGCAGCACCATAATTGTCAGCCTCGGAGGGCACGGTGCAGCGGAGGGGAGGGTAGTCGTATAAGGACGACGGCAGTGGAGGAGGCGGAGGGAGGTCGAATTGGGAATAGAGGACATCGGCAGAGGCAGTAGCGGTGGCGGCGTCGGGTGTGAGAGGCTCGGTTGGGGTGGGGGCGGCGGAGGAGGCGATGATCCCGTAGCTGAGGAGGCAGTGCTTGTAGGCCTGGACCTCGCAGGAGAGGGATTGGACGGCCTGGTCGCGCTTGAAGAGGAGGTCTTCGAGGGCGGCAAACTCCTGCTGTTCGTGAGCCATCTTCTCCTCAGCGAAGCGCTTGAACTGGCGAGCCTCCATCTGGGCCTCCGCCTTCTCCCGCTGAAGCCGGAGGATCATCGACATCGCCTCGCTCGCTGCCGTCGCCGCCGCGTTCCGCTCTTCCTCCAGCTCCGTGTACAGCTCCTGGATGGACTGCTGGTGGCTCCCCAGCGCCTCCCGAAGCGCCGCCGCCTCGTTCTCGATCTCCACCCGGGCCACCTCCTCGTCTCCTTCTCCCTCTCCAGCGATGGGGCGGTCGCGGCGGGCGTTCATGGTGGCCACGGCCACCCCGGCCTCCACCTGGTCGAGCTTGCGCTTCAGGGAGCGGCGCCAGGCGGCGGTGGGGCCGCAGCAGAGGCATGAGCAGTCGCACTGTGGCGGTTGGGCCGCCGCCGGCGGGGGTTCCTCGGGATCCATGGATCCCCCGCCGCCAGCATCGGTTCTCCTCCCCTTCTTCTTGGATTCAACCACGCCTCTCCCCCTCTCCGCCTCTGCCTCTGCCGCCGGGGCTACCGCTTCTTCTTCCTCTTCCTCTTCCTCTATCTCCTCCTCCGCCGTTGTCGTGGGGAGTTTGGAGGAGGAAGAAGAGAGGAGGGGGAGGAAGAGGACGAGGAATGGGAGGAGAAGGGAGAGAATTGCTAGCGAGAAGAAGCCGAAGCCTTTCTTTGTCAGATCGAGACGCCTAGGGTTTGGATTTGTAGATAGAAAGGAAGAGAAGGAGGGAGGAGGGTTCGAAAAAATTAAAAAAGAAAAAATCGAAACCCTAGGAAATTTTTCTTTTCCTCCTCCCCTCTCTATACGAGTCTGTGCGTCTCTATCGGAAATGGAATTTTTATGGTTTCTTTCTATTTAATTTAATATTAATTAATTATTATTAATAAATTAATTTAATATTATCGGTGAGGGACGGCGTTTGGGGCGAGAAGGGAGGGGACTCAGGGGACCTGGGGAAGGGAGGCGACGGTTGGGGTTTCATTTCAGGAGGACCGACCGAAAAAAAACTCTTCACTAAATATTAGCCGTCCAGCTTCTTGTTGCCAGGTCACTTTTTTCGTGATTATTAAATATTAAGACTCCGAGGAAATTATATATATAGAGAGAGAGAGATATATGTTTACCAATTTTGAGGGTCACCGAGGATGTTCCAAATTGCGTGATTCCATGGTACAGTGAGAGACCAACACATGCATAAATAATAAACGAAATAAAACCAAGTGGTTAAGTTTTGTGGTTATCTCTGCATGGTTTTTTGAAGAAGGTTTGGGCTGGCGTTAGGCCCATCAAGCCATGTCAGCGAGGCTCGAAAAACCCCACCCAATCACTCTCTTCCCTCTCTCTGCATGGTTTTTTGAAGAAGGTTTGGAGCTCGGCTTTTGAACCCACAGACCGTTGACCCAACTAACCTTTCCAAGAGACTCGGACTCCGGTCTCTGACTCCTGTCCCCCTCCTTGTCCGAGAGGGAAGGAAACAAACAAGGATTCCCATGGCTCCTGCTACAGTCTCAATCCAGTTTCATATACCTCCAATATCCCAATATAACAGATCCAATCCAAAACCATTATTTCCTTTTTGGGTAGTTAAAATCAGTGCCACACTACTATAGTATATGGTACCAAATCAGTACGGTACGGTTCAATTCGGTACGATACGGCATATTATGGTTAAAACTATTAACTTTTTTGTATTATAATACTAACGATATATGAAGCATACAGAAAGAAACAATGGATGGTTATAATCATCCATCAACTACATAGAGAAATACTCTAAAGCTCAGATTATTTGCACAAGGACAAATGCATCTAGAGTACTTTGTGGGGCCAATTATACGCACAAGAAAATTTCTCGGGCCCACAAATGCAAGTTTGGCAATTCAATGTATATGTCGAACTAATTCGATCTCTTTTAGCCAAAAAAAAAAAAAAAAGCTATTTCAATCTCCTTACAGCATCTGCCCAGAGAATTCCTTTTTTATACATATAAAAAAAGAATTGGTAGAATTAGTGAAGATGCACCTTCACTTTTGGGTGATGCAAGCTCCCATCCTCTATCTTGCTCCAGGCGAATGTTTCATCTCAAAGAGGAGAAGGAACAAAAAGAATGGTTTGCGTTGAGAGAACAGGACAGGTAGCAATAGTTCAATATGCACCAGGGCCAAGAGACCATGGGGAAAAGCCTATGCTATAATAATAAAAATATTTTTTTCTCAAAAAATAGTATTGAAAATTATCATAATTTATCCAAATATGCACTAGAATGGATTTATTGATTGTTATAATATTTCTCACAGCTGTAATAAGTCTGCATTGGGAGTTACCGAGCAATAATATAAGAAAAGGTACAACATTAAAATCAATCATCATTTATTGAATAAAAAATTTATTTCCCAAAAGTAGGAACAGAGATATGAATTTAATATTATTTTACATAATAATAATAATAATAAATAAAATAACAACCATTGCTTGTTCTCATCTTGATCATATTTCTCCTTTTTTTTTCCTCTAACAGTCTAAATTGTATTTCCTCCAAACCAAAATCGTGGAGATCTAAAAAGCACGGCTTTGAATAACAGCCATTATGACCGTTTGTGGGAGTCCCTCGATCATCATCTCATATACCTAACAATATCAAACATAATGGCCATTATTTAGCCAATTTCCATTATAATGCCAGACATGTATACAAATAATTGATGTTCCCTAAAATCTTCGCCTAGTTATGTGTATAAAATAATAGCCTTTAAATCCGTTCTCCCTTCTAGCTAGAAACCAAAATATACCTTTTACTCAGTTACGGTGTCTTTGCAGAAATCTAGCTAGAAAAAAAGTGGACTAAAGACATGAATTCTAACAAACATCACATTGAAGTTGAACACATTTTTTGGCCTCTAGACACACTTCTATTTTCCTTGCTCTTATCTTATCAAAGAAATTAGGTGGAAGCTAGAGCTTCTAAACACAACCATCCAGTCTTGTGACTCTTGTTCAATCACAAAGGCATGCATTCTAATTCAAAATTTCTCTTTAATTAATAGAACTAGAGGGTGAGCCTTAGCATAATAGTAAGCTCATTCCGCTGTGATAAAGGTCACAGGATTGAAATACAGAAAAATGCAAGCTAAAACTGCATACATTTATCCCTCTTGAGTCCCCACAGTGGGCGGGAGAGCATTGGATTGTCCTTTTTTTTCTTTTAATTAACAGGGCTAGGTTTCCTTTTTTTTTTTTATATTCAAAATGTAGGTTATACATTTATTAGTTCCTCTAGTTTTTTACTACATTTAGACATGAAGAGAGAGTAGTGCACAAAAGCAAACTTGAATATACTAGATTCACATGTACAGATGAAAGAGAAAAGTGGATAAAACAATACAGAAGCAAAGCTGGATTAGCGCAAATCCAAGCATCTACTAGTGCCCAAGATTATCGACGGAAAAAAAAATCGATGCTAACAACAGCATAGGCAGTTGAATAAACTATGCATTGCTACTAAGTAACAAGGACTTGGCTTCAGTTACCAACATCTGAACATGTCCAAGCTGTCGTTCTGCCTTCTGAGCAATAGAAACACATTGTGAACATTCTTCTGAGTTAGAGAGTCTCATGCATCTATTCTCCTCCAACAACTGGTTCATCTTCTGCGTCGCTGCAATTAGTTCAGACCTCAAGTCCTCCAGGCTGCTCACTTCTTGCTGTACTGCTTCTTCAGACAATTTAATCTCCCCTTCTTTCAGATCCAATTGAAAGATGCACTCCTGATACTCAACTAACAATATTCCCAGCTCAGTCCTCCCATCCTCTCTCATTTCTAAGAGCATCTCCTTCTCTCTAACAACCTGTTGCAATCCATGTTCTGACTCTTGCAGTGAGAGCAATCCACTTTTTATCCCTTTTTCAAGGTTTCGAATTTTTGTATCCAGCACTTCGGACTTCTTCATTGACTTTGCAATTTCCTTCTGTACAGCAGCCAGCTGTTCCCTTAACTGCTTCATTTCAGCTGAGATCTTGGTTCTCTCCTCCTCAGACTTGAGCAGTTCAGAAGCTTTACCAAAGTTCAGGCCCCTCTGCGAGGACAGGTCAGATTTATCCAAATTATCGATTGCAAACAAAACCTTTTCGGTCTCTTTTCTTCTAGTTTCTGCATCTTGGAGTTTCAATTTCAGGCAGTCAATGTTGCTTCTCAACTCAGATTCGGAGTGCCTAGCCTTGATACAGGCGGTACTAATTTCATCCTTGTGGACTTTAATTAGTCTAAGTTCTTCGTTCCTTTGCTCCAGATATGCAGAGCATGCATCAACCCTTGCCCTAGCCCGGGCTTCTCTTTCTTCCCAGTATTGAACCTTTGAACAGAAACTGTTCAATGCAAATTTCAGAGCCAAGAACTTGTTATCCACACCAGTTTTTCTTTCCTGTATTTGGGACAAAGCATGCTTTAGGGCTGTAATCTCCCGTTGCTTTAGCTGAACATCATGATCCGTCACTCCAACATTCTCCAAAAGCTCATCTACCTCGGTGCTTGCATTCTCAAGCAATCCAAAGAACTGAACAGCTTTCCCTGTGGTTGCAAGCTTATCTTCTACCAGTTCCAACTTACCTCTGACAAGATGCAGTTTTTCTTCAGACACTTCTTCATGCATCGCGGGTTCCTCAACCTTATCCTTGTCTTGATTTTCGTAGACTCTTTCTTCATCCACTTCAGCCAGCTTTTCTGGACAGCTAGTCTCTTCTTTGCTCTCAGATTTGTTAAATTCATAGGTAGAAAGCATTCTTTTGAATTCATCCCTCTCTTGCATGGCTCTCTCGTACAGACCCATCAGTTTCTCATTCTCTTCATGCATCTCAAGGAGTTGATGTTCCAGATGTTCAGCATCCTTAGGTTCCGGATCATAGTTATCATGGCTGAGATTATCATGACTATCTTCATTAAAATCTGCCAAGCAGTAAACTTGATTTTCTGAGTTCTTTATTTTAGGAGCATTCCCAGCATGATTAGCAGAACCTTCTGCGACTGCCCCTTCATAGAGTTCGATCAGTCTATTGTTATCCTCGATTAAAACTTTAAGTTTCATGCGTAATTCCTCATTCTCCTTAGCCAGCATGATGGCTGTTTCATGAGATTCAGCTTCTCGCTGACTGGCGGCTGCAATTGCGTCAACCATAGTTTTAAGTTCCACCTGATCATGAGAAAAATCATTTGCCCCTGAAACCATGGAGTCCTTGATTTGTGAATGCTGAATATCTTCATTTGGATCACGAGCAGGCTTCCTTTCTACTTCTAGCTGTGAGACTAACTCCTCCGCATGCCTGCAGATTTTTCAAGTTAGCCACCAGGAAACACAAAACTGGTGTCAGGTGGGGAAAAAAAGTTAACTACCAAATCCGAAGTTTTTAATATGCCCCACTCCATGAGAATATTCAGATATATGGAAACAGATAGAATGACCATTAATCTATTTTTCATTAGCCCAGCTTCATTCTCCTAGTTCTATGCATAAAACATGCAAACCTTTCTAGAATATCGCTGAAATTCTTAGCACCTGGCATGCATTGTCTGAACCTAATTATTTAACATAACAAGTTCATTTTCTCCCATCGCAATGCAATTTATGGGTGATGACTCATCTCTTTAATTTAGAAATAACTGCAAGAGCAGATTAATGGGCCACTAGCACTTTTAGTTCTCCAGATAGTGTAAGTTATGATTTATAGGCTTGTGGATAAAGAATTACAGCAATAAAGCATATGCTTCTGTTTTTTTGGTAATAAACAAGATATAGGGCTACAAGAAGCAATCATGGTGACAGAACTACAAGAGGAGTTCTAATTCACTAGAGAGGGCAGTCAAGAGAGAAAAATATGTTTTCACTGTCCTATTGATTAATAAAAAAGGCAACCAACAATATTGGCTAAATGGAACAGCATCTCAATCAAGTATTAAAGTTACAGTCATCATGTTCAAAAGCACACATTTAACTATGACTCTACAGGGGCATTTAATATGGGGTGATGACCCTAAGTTCAAGGGTGATATGAGTGGAGGTGACAAGATCACCGTATTTGGTTACACCCAAGTGATCCTAAATTGCGGTGATTCCAAATCGATCCCACTTCTAAAATCACTGCTCAAGCCAGTAATCTTAAACCTATCCTTGAGGATGGATTTTCAAGATCACCCCAAGGCAGTGATCTCGGGCTAAAATTTGGAAACAAAAACTCCCCTCAATCCAGCAAAAAAAATTGGTAAATCAATATATCATTAATATATTATATCAATATTATCTTATTATATTATATTGATATTGCATATATAGTATTCATGAAGTATACTATATTATAATAAATTATTCTGACATTCTTATCCAAATATTTTTATAATTACAAATAGTAATATATTATTGTATTCTATATTTATAAATTAAAATATTAATCCTATAATAACAATTAATATATTTTTATAGGATTATAATTTTGTTGTCAAAATTATAACTAGTCTGTTCAAATAATTTCTACTTATAAATTGCATGGACCTGCTGCTAGCCATTCATATGTTTTTTTATATGATTTATTTGAGAATTCTGTTTACTAGTTGCAAAATATATAGAATATATCGGGGGCAATTTTGATATTATATGGCTAGTGATCTTAAGTTTCCATAGCAAACCAAACAAGTTACTCGTAGTAACCAGGATCTTTAATCATTGGGACATAGTATACTAAATACGGTAATCTTAGATCATCGGTCATCGAGGATCAGATTATCTCGGGATGAGGATCACCAATGATTTAAGATTACAATAGTGATCCCATTTGTGTCGCCAAATGCTACCTACATGACATCCAAACTAGTAAGTTCTAAAAGACAATTGATGTGGCTTGCTTGGAGCAATCCCATTTATTTAATCTTGAGAATTACTTGATGTTGACGAGAATTTATATAATCTCTTAATAGAATAAATTGGCGAAACAAAATAAAAGATATCCTAGACAGGACAAAACTTCAATATTTCTATACCTCTCTAGCTTTTCCTTTGCTTCAAGGCAGAAAGAAAGATTTTTACGAAGTGCTTCTATTTCTTTCTGGTTTTGAATAGCCTGCATAGAATGGCCTTGCTAATTAGAGACATACAAGTACATGCAGTAGATCCGAGAAATTATCAGGTAAAGACAATATCTGAACAAAGAAATATTAGTCATCAGAGTACTACCAACCTGCAAACGGAGGAATTCATTTTCCTCGTTGGTGGAAGAATCCCAAGATAAGGATAGATCCTGTACAGTAATTGCAAATGATCAAATCAGATGCAAGAAATAACATAGAGCATATGCATTTTTTTTTCAATTTAGGTATACTTCAGTCTAATCTGGGTATGGTCTACAATATTAGCACGCAAATGTAGCATCTTAAGTGACTGCCATTACATTAAGGCCAAGATCTTAGGTTCTCTCAAACATGCCCTTAGGTTCTAGTGTGCTATAGCAATGTTTATTCACAAAATTGTGCGGAGGCATGTGTTGAACCTGAGCCACATCTGGATCCTTCTCATGCATGAGCTTCCAATCCAATGCCTCCAACAACTGCAAACACATTGGATGAATAGAGAGCACAAGTTGAAAATAAGTGATAAATTCTTTACAAGGACATCTATTGATACCTTTTCTTGCAAAACAGTGATCTGTTCATTCATTATTTCTCGTTCACCTTCTTCAGCAAATGATTGCAATCTGAAGGATAATGCATGCATCGCTTGTTATGGTTGGCATGTTTCATAATTCTTAGAAAAAAATAGAGTTTCAACCGATGACCGATTGTGTTTAGAACAGGATCTATGAGAATAAATAAAATAGAGATGGGACATGTGAGAAGGAAAATCTCATGAGAGCATAGAGAAACTCAAAAATGAATCCAAAAAATAGTAAGTCATACCTTCTTAGTTCTTCTTTCAATTGCAAATTTTCCATGGCAAATCTAGTAACCTCCGGGTTGCGATCAACCTGATTACGAAGAATCTCTATTTCCTTCAAGAGTTCTTCCCTTTCTTGTAAAAGATGTGTTTCAGCTGATAGTTTTCCAGAAGCAACTGCTTCTAACCTTTTAATTCCTTCTTCACGGAACCGGAGTCTCATTTTTAAACTTCTAACCTCTTCTGATTTTTGAGTAGCCTTATGAACAATATAACATCATATTAATAATATGCAATGAGAGCTAAAGGACAGCAAGTTTTTCAAAGAACAAGGGTGAAAGTTTAAATAATAATATTAATACAGAAAACTAGATATCACTGAGTTCCATCTATTAGTATGGAAAAGAATTCAAATGTGCAAAGGAGTTACGGTTAAGATGACATAATTGTAAAACACTTAAGATAACTATCATTCTTTATGGTAGCCAACAAAATTGAGAAAAATTGATAAAGTGGAAAATAATTCAAATGTGCAAAGGAGTTACGGTTAAGATGAGATAATTGTAAAACACTTAAGATAACTATCATTCTTTATGGAAGCCAACAAAATTGAGAAAAATTGATAAAGTGACAATGACCTAGTCAGTCCAGTCTATCACCAATACCAATGCTCCGATTACAAAACCAGTAGATATATGTTGTAACTAGGAGATTGTCAACTAAAAAAATTGCATGCTTACCAACTGCTCTGCAGCCTGCTTGCCAGCAGCCATTGCCTTCAATGCTGCCTCTTTATCTTGATCCCTTCTAAAAGCTGCAACTAAGGCAGCTTCATATTCCTTTCTCTAAAATGAAAGGCAAGAAAATAGTGAGAAGATTTAGCTTGACAATTTGCAGCAATCACCAGAGAGAGAATAAAATCAAAAGATAATAGGAAAAGAGTAATTAATTCTTTGCAACTTCCAGCAGCTAACATCAATGAGGAAGCAATGCAGCGTAAACTGAATATAAAAAATGCACACCTGTGATATTCTTTTATCAAATGTAAGTGGACTGAATGATCCCAGTCCAGCATCCCATTTGAAAGAGCTCGGAGATCCAGCAACACTAGAACTCAGGCCATCGCTTTCAGGGTTCTCAGCTTCACACTTGGCTAATATTCGTAGACGATTCACCTCTTTCTGCATTTATTTTAACTCTTAAGCATGCCAAATCTCATAGTAACATAGAGGCAGAATTCTTGAGGAGAGCTCAATTACATATACAGACATAAAAGCCAAGTCAACATCAGGATTTACAGTTTATGATACTGATTCAAATATATAATGCTTTATAAGCAAAGTGTTTCTCATAGTTTTCTGAAAAATATTCAATCGGTTGCAACCAAAATCAAAAAATATTTTGTGTTTAATAGTTTCATGGTATAATTTAAAATAACATACATGACATGTATTTATAAACTAGTGTAATCAACATACCTTCAACTGCTGAATCTGTAGACGCATGCTAAGAACATCTCCAGATGCATCCTCGTTCACGATTGCCTACAGAAAGAAGAGGAGTTGGCTTGAGTTTGCAAAGCAGGAACTAGGAGAGTAAAGCCAAAAAATTAGCATGTACAGCACTTACATTGTTCCTAAGGAACTTGGCACGCTGTGCAAATTTCAGTGTGCTTAATGTTTCCAAACCACAGCTATAAGCCAAAGGTAAAGAGAAAATATGTAAATCATTAAGTCTCAGAAAGAAATCATGAGATATATACAATGTAGGGAAGAGAGGTTAGAGTGTCTAGACACTGACCAATTAGACGGGCTTATATTTGCAATGATAATGGTTTTAGAATTCCCTCCCAATGAATCCTGAAAGAAACAAGGATATAATGATCAGGGTAATGTAAGTCAAGTAAAGTCTACCAATAGAAACTAGATAGTTTGCACCAAAAGCTGAAAACCATTACACAATCATCAATAAGTAAAGATTTTGCAACAACACATTATCCTTCCGCCAGGTGCTAAAGATAAGATGTATAACCACACATTTCTGCAATTCCATATTTTATGATTTCAAATTATCAAAGGAAACAATACCTCCTTTCTGAACGTGAATGTCTTCTTATAAACTAGATATCAAATTCAGAACCGGCAATAAATATTTTCATGACCATAGGATTTCTACTGTGATGAAACATTTGTATAGCCAAAATCGTAACATCATAAAATGGTAACATCTGACAAACTCATCATTAGACACGAATCCTATAACAAATTGCCCATGATTATTAATATCATGAAATAAATATTTAAAAATTCTTCAGGTAATTTGAATATTTAATCTATTTACCACAGTTTCTGACAAGCTATAGGCTAGCACCGAGTAGAACATGAACGCGGTCTTCTTAATAGCATGTTGTAGGTAGTATTGTTCAGGTGGCTTACTCAAAAGGGATTATGGATTAATAATGGCAACTCCTAAAAGAAAATACTATTAATGAAAGACATGACTTGTAAGATTTTGGCACCTTTGGTGAGACTTTTAGCATTCATAAAATTGCATATACCTTGAAATGAGTAATTTTACCACAACTGAACTATGTGGACCTCACCTATGCTAGCCTATAGCCAATGCAAGTATTCTCTGCACACAATATTGCAAAATATCAGATTTGATTTTTTCCACTCAACTAAACTAGGTACCTGAAGAAGAAATGTCAGTTTTGAATCTCGATATGGTACATGCAATGACTTCCCATTTGATATACTGACAAGGTTCATAATAACAAGTCTGCAGAATTCCAAACATCTCAAGTAAGACATCAGCTGGAAGAAGAGTGAATATATCATTGAACTTGAAACCAAAAACAAGGGAAATGCCAAACAAGGATAGATGTAGCATTAAGTATCAGGAAATATATAGATATGAGTAAGGTTTACCAACCCCAAAGTTGAAAGGGATTTGTTGATGTTAGTGGCTTCCTTCAGCCTGTCACCCTCAGCACCTGAGCTCTTCTGCCTGTAGTTCAAGAATTATTTACAGCAAAAGAACCAATCAGTTGGCAAAAAATACAACAAATTTACTTCATTCGGGCTCTCACTATTGAATCGGCTAACTGCACACTCATTAAGATCGAAACAAATTCAACTAAATATTTATAAAATTATGCAGTTACTACATCAGCACTACATGTTTCATTGTACACACAGTGCTAAATTGAAAGAAAATCCTAATAATATGGATATGTATCTGGTAAAATTCATGGAAATTTTTCATCATCATATCTTACCTCTCTGAGCCTGCCAGGTCTACGAGATTAAGCCGAGCATACCTGTGGTGAGTAACTCCTTGGGATTCCCACTGCACAGGTGCAAAATTACACTTTTAAAAATATAACTACAATAAATTAAATAGATGATATGATCTAGCTATAAGTTTTATATCCAATTTGTTAACATGATCACTTCTATAATCTACCAAGTTCTCAAACAATAGATTTATAATTTCATATTCAATCTGTAAGAGATGTAAAAGATATGGCAGTTCTTACACACCTTACTTTCTATAACACAAGTAAAAACACTATGAGAACGGCTGCTTGCTCGGTTCATATTTGTTGCAGCCACCTTTCTATTTGCTGCTCCCTGCCAAAACATTGACAAAAGATTTCTAGAGCATCAAAAGTAATTCAGAGCATAATGAGTGTTATGACAGAAGGTTAATATATATAATTGCACTGCAATTCTATTAGGATGTTCAATTAGATAAGATCAGTCACAAGTATTCACAGCCCCTGTATCAGGAAAACTAGTCAGTTGGCTAAAGCAAGCATAATCCAGTCAGATGTTTGTAACAATCATTGCAACTCATTTGACCAGACCTGAATTAGTTGTTGCATAACATCTCGGGCACTTGAAACCTCAAACTCAGAGAGAGTCTCCACATGCACACCTTTTTTGGCATCTTCTCTTATCTGGAAAAAGAAACATGCATTTGAACTCATGCTCCTAAATTCCCAAACAAACAAGAATATGAAAATGGCGAATTTGCATTTGTGAATTAGCGATATGAAATTTTAATCTACTATGAAAGTTTTTTGCATTAAACCTACGTTATAATTACCCAAAACTCTGTAAGTAAATCAAAATGAAATATTAGGAAAAGTTCAAATATGGTTCAGCTAGTAGTAAGCAACAAAAAATGAACAAGATACATTACTATCTTTATAATTCTAATCATCTACCTGTAAATTCACAGAGGATGGATTCAAGAGATCTAGAATCTGCTCATTGTATATTTCCAAAAAAGAGCATTTACAGGTGAATTGCAGCTTTTCATCTCTTCGAGACTCTTTTTCCTGTCATATAGCAATTGGAAAATCAGGCATCATTAAAAAAATGTATAAGACAGTGATTAAGCAGAATATGAAAGCAATTTTACCTTCTGAATTCTTGAGAATAGATGCTCAAACACACGAGGTGTCATCCCACAATTAACGCTATGTCTACGTGTTCCACCTTCTATATCTCCTAACATTGTGTGTGTTTTCCCACTACCAGTCTGAAAAACAGTCACATTAGAGCCCTTGCTTTAGCTTGAGTTCAGATTTAACATCAATCTCCAACCACCACAGTGATAATCTCAATAGCTCTAAACAAGAATGCAGGAAAAGCTAACAGACCAAATAGGACCAGCTGAAAAGAGCATAACTACTAAAAGTTTCTAAATCCTATATTCCTCAAATGTGGAAGTAATCTGCTAAACATGCATATTGACCTTGTTTTCGTTGAAGCATTAAGTGATAGACAACACAAAATATTAAAAACGAAGTATGGATAAATCTCACCTGGCCATATGCAAACATACAGCTATTGTAGCCTGCCACACAATTTTCTACCATTGGTATTCCAGCCACTTTAAATAGTTTTTCCTGTTGAGAAACAAGAAAAACTGTTACGAAGAACAGAAATCATGAAAGAAGATATTATTTGAAATTAGTGGTGGAAAAAAGGTTACCTGGCTGACATGTTCATCAGCAACGAGATCAAAGGTGAAGCGGGATTCTGGGTGTCCAGTCCAGGTAATACTTTGACAACTTTCCTGTCTAACACATCTATTGTGTCCTTGGAGGGATATCTCAGAATTGCTGAGGGGTCGGATTCGAATGACAACCTGTTTACAGAAACAGTATGAGCATGATATTGCACAAGAGATACAAAGGTCCGTGCTTTAAAATTTTATAGACCCATCAAATTCATAGAGGTAAACGTATATTTCAATTTAAGTGCTTATTTTCCAAAGCATATTCAGGACAGACTCAGCATATGTAGGCATCCATATGAAAATTGCTATCCAATTTACAACCAGATCACAATCTGAAGACTGAAATCATTGGGATTTTTGGCCCTACCATCTAAGACTGACGAGAAAAAAAAACAATTTACAAATCAGTGCACATAAAAATACAGGTGCATGGGAAACCAAACACCGAGAAATTTCTGAATTCCAATGTATCTTGATTCTAAATCATAAGTTCACAGCCAAGGTTTAACCAGAAGCTAGAATTGAATAAGCACAGAGTGCACGCTCTTATCATCCACATAGGATAGAGAACTAGATTTTCTTCTTCGACAGCAGGGCTTAAAAAATTATCCTCTCCATATTGAAAGAGGATTTGAGACCGGCAGGCCTACCGTAAGGAAAACCCTCTCAAAATGTAGTCCTCCCACTCAAATTACATAACATTCGCATACCGAAATGCCAGTCAAGGATGATCAACAAGAGAAATTAGAAAAGCGTACGAGAGGAAAAAAAGAAGCATTTTTACTCTAAAAACCGTTCCAAGATCTTATCTTTAACTGAAGACCTTCCATTACCTGGACGTTATGATCCTTCCAGAAAGACGGATCTTCTTGCAGATCGAATCTTTGCACTGGAAATCCACCGGAGACCACTGCCCGTTCTCCGTTCGCATCATTTCCCCCAACATCTGCCGCCTCAGAGTCCGCCGCTGGTTCTTGAAACCTAATCCGGCTCCTGAACGCGCTCCCAGGTTCTGCCACCGCCGGCATCCTGATCTCCTGACAGCCAAAAGAAATCGAAAACCTAGGGTTTCGAGATGGGATCAAGAAGGTGAGGAGGGGGAGGATGCTGGACTGCTGAAGAAGGGAGGAAAAAAAGGGTTTCGAGAGGAAAGATTAGGGTCTTCGGAGGATCTAGGGTTGAATCAAGGATCGAGTGAGGTTAGGGTTTGGATTGCGAGCGTTTTCTTTTCTACTGGATTGGAGGAGAGATGGGGATTTGGGAGAATGGAAAGACAGCGGAGAAGAAATCGAAGGGAGCGGCGAATGGGGGGAATGAGGAGGGAGGGGAGAGGTTAAAAAATGATAATGTTTTCATTATTATATTGATTTATTCAGATCGCACGGTGAACAGAGGTTGCATGGACGGTAGAGATGGGGCGAATTCAAATTTCAGGACCGTTTGGGATTCAAAAAGGCGAGGTGCGCTTCTCGGCTTTCGTTTTAGTTTATTATTTATTTAGATATTTATTTGAGGATGAAGCAAAAGGGACACAGGCTGTCAGTTCAACAGAAGAGACCGTAATTCTGAGCCACAGACACAGGCGGGTCCCACGGAAGTCCTGACGATTTAATATTTCTTCGATGATTTAGAATAACTTAATCGCGATGGTGTCTGTAGTCCAACGGTTAATATTCATATACACTTTTGCTAATATTTTGTTCGAAAATTACTTTTTACATAAATATCTCTCAAAATTTTCTCTCAATATTCTCTGCTGACGGTATTAATAAATAATTCTTTTAAAAATAATATAACCTTGTCATCTTTTTGTATTAATATACTTGAAAATTTTATCTACAAATATTTTTTCAATATAAATTGAACAATAAATTTTTAAGAACATTGGCACAGAAATGTAGTGATAAGGATGCTCAAAATAGTTATTTACTAACAAAGTTAGCCAAAAATCTAATTGGAGGGGTATTAATGCAAAAACATAACAATTTCAAAGCAATCTATGCAAATAGTAAATTTTGGAGAGCAAATAAATAATAAGCCTTATTTATAAAAGTATATAAAAAAGAATCCAATACATATCTTTTGACTGTATAAAATTTTCTTAATTTCTTAATTTTTAATTTCAAAAATAATCCTAATCTGATTACTATGTTAGATTGGGTTGGACCGTGGAATATGGTGGAACAAAAAAAGAGTTGACACTTTTATTATACGTAATAATAATGTTTAATCTCTTAAAAAACAAATTTCAATCCAATTAACTGGAAATAACATACTCTTGTCAATGTTTACTTTAATCGAACTAACCTAACCTACTTGGGATAAATTAATCCACCAAGATTAATGGAGTAATTTATTCTATGCATTTATCCAGTAGCTCTTCTTAAATTTACCCACCTCATATTTTTTTTTTAATTATCTCCTTTTAGTTCGCTCCCATATCCTTGTTAACAATGCCCTTCTCTTACTCTTTTAATAACAACCATTGTGGCAGCAATGTCACTTGACCTCTTCTAATTCATGTAGCTCGTTTCCATTCTTATTTTATTTGCAACAACAAAGTTAACAATATATAGAGAGGTCTTGAAGACATAAGAGCAAATGAAGTGGTTAAATTTTGTAATCAAGGCAAAATATTGAGCGCAGGCAAAGTGGGCAACATCAATAGAAAAATGAGAGAGGAGGTGTGGGCTTCAATGGCAAGCTTAATTATATTTAGGTATCAAGTGTCTATAGCTAGTGTTGGGGGAATAAGATTCCCCCCCCCCCCGGTGACGCAAGTACTCCTAAGAAGTCGCACAATCGCCGACCCTGGATAGCCGAAGTTGGCGTCCGACCTCGGAACGTCTCCAAACTCCCCCCCCCCCCCCCCCCCCGTGACGCAAGTACCCCTAAGAAGTCGCACAATCGCCGACCCTGGATAGCCGAAGTTGGCGTCCGACCTCGGAACGTCCGACTCGAAACATCCGACCTCAACATATCCGACTTCAGAACTCCCGACCCGGAAAATTCCTGACACCCGAGGTCTACTCCTGTCAGCCACCTACCACGGCTATACCCCTCCGAGGTCCGGCCAAGGGCCATATCCTGCCACTGCCCCGGCATTTATTGCGCACGACCCCTACAAACCTCTAGTTCACTCCACAATTAATGCGGATCTCCGGCTTACTCCACAATTAATGCGGATCTCCGGCTTACTCCACAATTAATGCGGATCTCCGGCTTACTCCACAATTAATGCGCGTGGCTCCTGTTATCTACGGACTCACAGCTCTCCACGGCAAGTCAGCCTAGCGGAGTCCAATCAGCTATGATAAGTTTCCGATCTCGGCCTTACTCCCGACACCAATGCAATAATTCGCTCGATTGCATGCCAGCTCGGGTCGTACGACGACTTCACCTCCGACATCAACGCAATAATTCACTCGATCGTGCGCCGATCTGAGCAACATGCCGAGCCGTACAATGGCCTCGCCCCATCACATCACAGGTAAACCGACCCTCCTATAAAAGGGGACCTTTGCTCCTGAGAGGGGGGTTGGGAAAAATTCCACACTCTACAAACATTGTTCTTCTTCTCTTTATACACTTTGCCCCCCATCTGACTTGAGCGTCGGAGGGCCGGCGCCCCCGGCCACCGGTTTGTCTGCAGGCACCCGGACGGAGGACGCCGCTCGCCGACGGATCGCCGCTCCCCTGTGAGGACCTGCTGCTCCCTCTCCTCGACCGAAGATTGTCCCCGGGTCCAATTTCCAGCAACAGCTAGTATAGGGCATGCTTAGGGATTTCTATGCTAAAATGATTAGGGGCTCGTTTGGTTCGCGGTAAGTATTTTCTCTTTTAGGAATATGATTCATAGGAAGCAGATTCCTAGGAAGAGAATGCTTAGGAAAGTACTTTTAGTATGTTTGGTTGACCATGGAAAAGTGACAAATTTTCAAAATACTTATGTTTGGTTGACCATTCACTTTCTTAGAAAAATTATGTATAATTCCTATTATACGCTTAATAAAAATTAGGTCTTTAATGCCTCTTTAGTGCTTTTTTTAATGCTGAAGGGCCTTTTTGGGAAAAAAATAAAAATGGAGTGATTCACGCCAAAAGTAATTTTTCCATGTTTCTTATGGAAAATACTTTTCCATGAAATATGAGAATCATATTTCCATGGTAATACAACTTTTCCGTCTTTCTCATTTGAAAACTCCAACCAAACAAGAGGCATCTCATTACTTTCTCGTTGACCACACTTTTTCTTCTTCTTTTCCTGCGAACCAAACGAGCCCTAGATGTATTTGTTCAATGGGTATGCTTGATCGATGTTGGCATAAAATCTCATCCTCAGTATTTTCATGAAAATAAATAAAGACTATCAAGCTATCTAATATATTGTAATATTTGTAACAAATGGATGAATGCGAGCAAAACATTGTAGTATTATAATATGTTTGAATTTATCAGAACTTGCATATTTATTTTGAGTAGTTCTTGATGAGTAAACCATTCACAAAGCTTCTAAAAATATATGATAATCAAAACTAATTTGCAGAATTATTCTTGAGTTTTAAAAATTATGAAATAATATTAATTTTTTGCTAAAAATTTTTATTGGAGACACCTATATACTTTTGCTTTCAATATTTTGTACATTGTAATTTCTATTTGTTAATTTTATATCATTTTTAAATTATTTTTTAACCTAAATTGTAATTGTGAGTGAAAATTCAACTAATTATTTTTTAATGTTGTATTTTTATTGTTGCTATTTGCATGACTTGTATTATTTGAGGCAATCATCATGTAATGAAATTACCACTATTTTATTTATTTATTAAGTATTACTATAGTTATAGTCAAAAGTATTCAAAATTGTATGACTTTAGATATAAAATAATAGACTACTGCCCTTGAACAAAAAATATTATATTCATTTTACCATACTAAACCTTTTTTGCTACCTATAAGGGCAAGCTTGTATAGTTTATACTTCAACCTCCTTATTCTATTTTTTCCAACCAAAATTAATCTTGGGTATGAAAGATTATGAACTAATTAGAATTGAAACTTAAATCATTTAATCCATGGAATAACTAGATTATAGGAATAAATTATTCTATTAGTGTTACTCCATGACCAAATATAGAAAACCTAATCACATAGCATCGTGAAGGGCAAAGGCATTATCGTACTGAAATAAAAAGGCCAAAGCCATTAGAGAAACATAATAAAAAAAGTACATAGGAATGAAAAATTAATAAATAATAACCAGAAGAAAACCTAATGCTAAAATATAAGACAGGAAAGAAAAAAAAGGGCCAAAACTATGAGAATGGAAAATTAATAGCTCCATCAGAAAGGTAAATTCAATTGTTGAAAACAATGAGGAAATAACAAATTACAGTGAAAAGCAATGAGGAAAACAAGTATAAAAAGAAAAACTAATAGTTAAAAAAAGTGAAGAGAAGTAATAAAAAAGCATGTAAATGTAAAAATTATTGACGCGCCAGGTAGGGGTCGAACCTACGACTTTCTGCTTAGGAAACAGACGCTCTATCCACTGAGCTACAGGCGCGAGATGAACCACTTCGTTGCAAGTTCATTTTATATTAATAATCTCTTCACCGGCTCCACACCTATATAACGCTCTCTCGCTCGCCGAGTTAGTTCCGAGTGGACCCGGAGAGGAAAGAAAAAGGGAGGAGAGCGAAGAAGAGGGGAAAGAAGCGAGATGGCGCTATGGATGGAGGCGGGGTCGGACCCCGTCACCGAGAGCGAAAGAGACGACTTGGATGCCATCGCCTCCCTCAAAGAATCCGCCGCCCGAGAGCTCAAGGTCTCTTCTCGAAAACCCCTCGTTTCATTCCCATCATGGATAGAAATCTACTTGTTTCTATCGTTCGCTTTCGATTTTGGCTTCCGCTTCGTCCCTGCTTGGTAAAAGAGCCTCTTTTTTTTTTTTTTTTTGTTCTTTTGTTTGCTCAAACTGATGAAAAGATCCTGCCTTGATTTCCCGTCTTCCTTTCGGTTCTAATGAGCTAAGTACCAGTCTCTGCTTTTGGATTTTAATCCTCCTTCAAAGGAAAAAATTTTCCTTTATTGTTATTCTTCACTCAAAGCGATCCATAAAGTTTTCCTTTTTGCTCCCCTTTTTTGCGGGTACTGTGATATATTTAGTGCTAACTTTCTTCTGTGCTAACTTTAGACCTCCCTGTTTGATAATGTACTTGATTCTGTTGTTGGGATTTATTGTGCTTCTTTTGATCCCCCGCTCATCCCCAGTTACGAAAGAAACTTGTTATTATTTTTTCTTCTTTGTACAAACTGATGAAAAAGTTCTCCTTTTGCAGTATTTTCTGCCTTCCTTTCTCCTTTTCTTTGCAGTTATAGAAGTTAAATGCTTTAATCACAAAATTCCATATTTTCATAGTATTGCAGTCTTCATAGTAGCCAAGCTCTAACAACTAGTTACAAAATTTTAATGTTGCCTGCTTTGGATTTTTGTTGTTATTAATTAATGAAATAGCATTATTCAGGAGCAAGGTAACCAGTATGTCAAGATGGGTAAGAAGCATTACAGAGACGCAATTGATTGCTACACAAGGGCTATAAACCAGAAAGCTTTAAGTGACTCGGATAACTCGATCCTCTTTGCGAATCGTTGTCATGTACATTTGCTTTTGGGAAATAATAGACGTGCCTTGACGGATGCGGAGGAGGCAATTAAGTTGTGTTCAACAAATGTCAAGGTAGGCTATTTTCTTATTTTTGTAAGGATACATTTTACCCTTGTCCACATTAGCATGCATGCCTACTTGTTACTATTGTTTTAATGCAAAACAAAGTGTATGCACATGTCTTTGCATGAACATATCTTACTAGGACGTGATCCATCTTCCTATTATGTCTGGCTGTTTCGCTATTATTTTATTGTAGATTCATATATGATGTTTCCCCTCTACATTTTCCGGGATCAATTAGTAGTCAAATTAAGATTATGGTGGAATCTTACGATGGCTAGGCATACTACAGAGCGGCCAGAGCGGCCTTCTCCTTAAACCTGTTGACTGAAGCAGCATCATTCTGCCAAAAGGGACTTGAACAGTTCCCTTCTAATGAAGAGCTCAAGAAGTTATCGGTGCAAATTGATTTGCGGAAGAAAGAGCATGACAATCGCAAGACACAGATTTCAAAAGCCGTGGCTGCAGCCAAGGTTAGCTATCTGGTAAGGATAAAGTATTCTTCACAATATATTCAGGCTTGCTAATTACTATACTAAATTTGTACAGGAGCTTGCATCTACAATTGAGAATAGAGGCCTGAAGCTTGGGAAGGCCATGTATCAAGAACTTACCGGATTAAGGAAACCAGTACTGGATAGTAGCAATATTCTTCACTGGCCGGTTCTTCTTCTTTATGCAGAGGTTATGTCAAGTGATTTTATTGAGGACTGCTGTGAGAGTGACATGTTCTCATCTCATCTTGATGTGATATCCTTTTCTTGAATATTATTTAGTTAAATGGTTTATTATTTGTCTAGATTATTATGTCAGATAATACAAGTGGTTTTTGATACATCCTTAACTCTCGAACATGTTTTCTGAAAGTTCGTTGCCATTGCCATGGGATGAGAATTGTGCTTTCACACGAGAAGCCATTGAGTTGTACTATCAGGTGTGTCTGGATAAGTGCCCATGAAAATTCCAAAATATTTCTATACAAAATTGGACATTTTCTAAATGTTATAGAACTTTGGTGTTTTATCATTGGTATTTAAATAATTTTTGTTATTATTAGGACATTTTCTTGTTGTTAATTGAAGCACTGCTGCGTCATCTGCAACTTTGGATAAAAATAATTGCGGCTCAAGGTTCATAGGCAATAGTTCATAAAAGAAATAAATGTGAAGTGATTTTTTTGGAGATAAAGTAGGAGACATGAAATAGTAGTTGTGTACAACTTTAATTTTGATAATTATTGAAGTTATGCTGTTTATTCTTTTCCTTTAACCTCAGGGAAACATAGAAGAAAATGGTAATTGAGATGACTAGTTGAGGAAGTGTTGTCAACAAAGCAATAGATAAAGTGATGCAGGGAAATTGCCGAATATATGATATTACAACTGTCTATGGATGTAATATAACAATAGAATACATGTTGGTATGTGGTGTAAAGATATTTTTAGAACAACTAATAGTCTAATATACACTTTTATACCACACACAAAAAAAAGTAAAAGAACCGAAACACATATAAACAATATAATTCAGCATGCTCTTAAGTTGAAGTTTTGAAGATCGATACCCAGAGCATGCTTCTTTGTTGTATAAACATGGCCAAGTGACTGATTGAGAGGTTAAGTGACAATCAATCTTGATGTGATTCATCTGCCTGTTAAAAATAATATTTTTGGCCTATCTAAATGACACTTCACTTATTATTGTAGGAACAAGTGTCTCGCCCTGGAGACCCTTGCCTGGGTGATCTTGACCAATGCTACAGCAGTTATCTGAGCTTTGGTTTGTGCTGACCAAGAAGTCAAATCATGAATTTCATTTTGTTCTACCATTTGTAATGCTTTAGGACCTTCCATGGGAGATTAACATGATCTGAAGTATTAGCATGCCAAAAGGATACATGCTCTTCAGCAGCCACGCTAGATGTCAAAGTGTCTCATAGCATAACTATGATTTTTGGTAGGAAAAAGCTGTACATGCAGATGTGGAAGGAAAAAAACAAGCACTTGTAGATGAGTTGCTTGATCAATAATGATGAGTACCTAGGATAGTGATGTATTGAGTAGGATAATTGGAGTGTGAAGTAGGAAATGATCAAAAAGCATCATGTATTGTGTTAGACTCTCAGGATAAGCTTTAAGAGGAGACTTAGGAGAGAGAAGAAAGACCAAAAAAAAAAAAACAAGGGGAAGAAAGTAGAAAGGTTTTCTTGGGTCATTGGCAAAAAGTACAAGTGACTTGGGATAGAATGAGGAAATACTGAGGGAATTGACTTAGCTCGAAACCTAAATATATTAGTAATGTAGAGATTCTAAGCAAAAGCCAAATATCAAAGCACTTGCTTGGAGTGAGAACAGTCTGAACTCTGAATTACAACGACATTAGGTAAAGGGGTTATTAGTGATAAGCTTTCTGAGTTGCGCTCCAGGCAAGAGAACTTAACAGACTTGCTAGGAGCCTCTAAATGCTCAAAGGCCTCAAGGCAGGTAGAGAAGAATAGAGCAGCTAATGGGATAAGGAATGAAGATGGATGGGATTTTGTAATGGAAAGATATCGTAAACTTTTGAAGAAGCAATTTGTTATTTCAAGATTGTGATGATGATTCTTGTTATCATCATTTTTCTTAGACTATTGCCTGGATAATGTCCATATGTGAGATGCTCATGAGCATTAGTTAAATTATCTCTAAGAATGGATTGAATCATCACATGAATCTGTATTAGATCCGATAGTGCAATTAATAGACATCCTGAATTCTAGTTAGATTCTAAGAAATCTGATAATAAGAGTGGTGGGGCCCCTATTTCATCTGTTTGCACTTCTCCTATCCGTCTCCTTACCAATTTGTCTTCACTTTTGCTGTGGTTAGGATCAGAAACCACCGATATCCATCCATCAGCCATCAGTCAATCACCCACTACCACAAACAGTGGGATGAAACACCCTCCCCTTAGCATTTATATCTTAAAATTAGAAAGTTTCGTCTTCTTTGTTTGTCTTAGAATCAGTCTTGGTGGCATAAATAGATAAAAGAGATTCTACATGTCAGAGGAACTTATCTTTTTTTTCTCTCACTATATCTTTTCATTAATTAAATTTTGGAAATCAAGGGGATTATCTGATTGAATAATGTTGTTGGATTGGATTTTCGTTCTTAATGGATTCAGATGCAGGTCAGTGGTTTCTCGATCTGCCAGCTTGTCAAACCAAATCTGATCAGATTTTCTAACATCTGGATTCGCTCTGGTTTTCACAATCCAACCTTACATACCTAAGTTGAATGAAGGACTTGAGGGGCTTCCTGAACTAGGAAAAGACCATGAAATGAAGATTCAGCTGAAATCATATTGAAAACCTAAATAAAAGAGAGAAGGTTGAAATGAAGCAAACATGATGGGAGATTTAGCAAAAGAAGACAATAAGGCGATTCGTAGAATGCATGAGATCAAATAAAGCACAAAATTTCATCTGATGGAAGGAAAGAAACAAGCTACATGCTTGGACTTTGTACAATTTAGCAAGGAAGCATAACCCTTACGCAGAATTAACCACTCATAAGCTTAAGTCTGCTGACATTTTGAACTTGATGATGCCATTAGTCAGGCACAAACAAGGCTGTTACAAAAGCACACTGGATGCATGGGCATGAAGATGCTCCAAGTTGGCACAAACAAGACAGGTTCAGATTGCAACATTTTTGAAACAATGAGGCATTCCTGGGCCACTCCAGCTTAAATAAGCACCCCAGGGGCAAATCACAGCCATTTATGCTTCATAGATTCCTGATTTGAAGACCCAAAGGAGATTTTTTTGATCATTGAGGCATAGGAATATTTTTAGGAATTTTTTTTCCTGATGTAAGAATCAAAATGCTAATTGAATGAAGTTAACTGCATGCGATCTTTTAATCTTTTCTCTCGTTCCGTACAAAATCACTAGCATGGTAGTATTCGCATTTCAGTAATGTTACAGTACCACTTAAATGTAGTATGTCTATGCTTTAGTCTTCAAGAGTCCTTGTAAACCCAAATTAGGAAACTCAAAGGTGGTCAGTGTTTAAGTAGAACTTGTCAGGGGGTCAATCTAATCCGTTCATAGGCCGATTAGCTTTCAGTGAAAGATTAATGCACATATATTTTTGAGTTCAAGAAAGTTCAGGCTAGGTCTGTCCTTTCTTCCTCCTCTCTCTTGATTTAGCTCATACTCTTTTCTCCTCTAAGCTCTCTTATTTTATCCACTCAATCTGCAATTCTATTTCTGCTTAATAATTCTGATGTATTGTTGTGTGAAACTTATTGCTATTGTGCAGCCTCTCCTCCTCTCTCTTCATTTTACTCTTACTCTCTTCTTCTCTACCTTTTGTATACTTATCCTACAATTTCTCTTCTTTATTTCTTCTGTAATACTTCTAATATATTGTTGCCCAAAACTTAATGCTATGTTTATCTTACTTTCATTTTGATCTGGAAAATAGTCTAATTTGATCATTTTGATATTCTTAATATTTAGTGTTTGATATGAAATTTTTATCATCTGAGGTTTTGCTTTCTTCCCCACTCTTCTTGCCTTGGATTTGAAATTTACTTGTAATTTTAAAGGTCTGCTTTCAATGTGACACAATTTTTTAATTTAAGTTAACATCATACTGATTCTTTAGTCTCTGAAATCCTTCAAATATTTTCCTAGTATGCCTCTTCATTTTCAAATGGCAGGGGCAGGTTTATCTGATTTCTCGCTTGATCATAATGGCAAACAAACTGGACAGCAAACTAATAAATGAAACTCATTTGTAGAAGCTCCCACTCATTTATTGCTGGCTTTTATGTCAAAATGAGTCCAACTCGCAAGCAACTCAGCCAAGGTAGACATGAGATGAGGAAAAAAACTGCAATATGAGATTGGCCTCATACTTTCTTGAATAAGGATCTGTGGAAAGTAGAAAAGTTATTAATGATTGAAAAAAGTTTGGTACCCCAATGTGCAAAATGGGCAAAGGTTGAGCTCTATAACTTATGATTCTGGTCAACAGTCAAATATTAGGGTTTATAATTTTAAAGAACTGCTTACCTTGGAAGCAATTTGGTGTTTGTAAAGAGAACCTTATCAATAGGTTCCACTTTTTTGGGATGTTTAGCTCAAAGAGGTATGTTTAAATTTTCCAGTTTTCAGTAAGCAAGAGATACACAACTTTGTAAGTGTAAGGTATTGCAAATTATTGGATGATTCTAATAGTAGATGAAACAGGCAGTGAGGAGGTTGGTAAAGACCGATAAGTCTAATGGTATATTGATCCACCAGAGGGCCCTAAATTATAGGATAGGTAGTAGATTTATTTTAGTCTTTATCAAGGATCGCTGAATCGGTACCGGTAGGTGTACCGGTCAGCCATCGGACCGGTTCAGTATCGGTTCGGACCGGTTCAGTACCAGTTCGGACCAGTTTGAACTGGATCGAACCTGTACTAAACCGGTACCACTGATTCGGCCTCCAAAAGTCCCAAAAAAATTAGCCTAGCTGGTACGGGCCGGTACGGGAGCCGGTATGGGGGTTGGTACGGGGGCTAGTACCGTTTTTTAACGCCGAAACGGACTGGTCAGAGACTGGACCGGTTCAGTACGAGCTGAACCGGCCGGTACGGGCCGGTTTAGCATTCCTTAGTCTTTATTATGCTGTTTTCAGTTTTTTCTGAGCAAATTTAGGATGTTTGAAGTCATAGAGGGCTTCTCCAAAATATAGGGCTGAGGCCAACAAATTTCGGAGCCTTATTTGAAAGCTTAACAAGGAATGGTACTATAGCGGTACTATTCATTATAATGTTCGCACTTCAATATCATGAACAATAAGCATGCCTTACGCATTTATCTCAGGAAATTTGATAGTCATAGTTAGGTTTTCTGTTGTTATAAATAAGGATCCATGGTCTATGCTATGCAGTTTTGGAGATTGGAAATAAAAGAAAGCTTGTTGCTTATCGGACTTCCCGGTGCTCTATTATCTCTTCTCTCTTTTCTCTTCCTCTCCTTTTTTTTTTCTCTGATCCTTTGTGTCTTTACATTATTTGCTCATTTTCTTCATTGTCTATTCTTAAATTTGCTAGATATGCCCATATTTATTTCTATTAGTATTTATTTACTATAGATTTGACATAACTATTCATACAACAAACTAATTTTTACTGTTGATAGATTTTAAATGACAGAGCAAAAAGCTCATGTTTTTATTGCTTCCTATTGCTAAAAATTCTTCATGCAAAAATTTCGGATTAGTAATTAAAGCCCCAATTCCTCATATTATTGTGCTATCGGACCCTAGGAAACTCTAATTCAGTAGTTCCAGCAATTTGGTCATATTGATTGCTGAATGTCTGGACCGCCCCTAGAAATCTTTTTCAAAATTCTAATACTCTGTCCTAAGAGCATCCCACTTCTGTGCAGTTTTAATCGTAGGGCTGCATCATATGTCCATCGTTTTTGATGAGGCATGCTTTAGGTTTGAACTATCAAGTGGATCCATCATCTACTCACAATAGAGAGCTGAAATTTAACATAAGGTTAGTGATATCTAATGTGATGATTATGTGATTGCCCTGATGATAAGAAAATTTTCTAAGAGCATCAGTGTTCCCCCTGTTCCAATTATGGAATAATTCCAGATAAGATGTGAAGGAGACAGTGAGAGTCCAATGAAGGCAAGAGAAACAAGGAAAAAGAGTGGTTGAAAGACAACCTGAAATGGCCAATTATAAAGATTAAAAGGTGTCTTAGAGGAGTGACAGGTCTATCAACACAAAACCCTTGAAAACCTAAAGATTTATTTGCATCATAAAATGTGCCAATTCGTTAAGGAAGACAAGAGATATTCAGTTGTAGGTTGAAAGATCTCAGGCATTTTTATGACTGGAAAAAGGATGCCACAGCTGATCTAACCCTGAATTGAATGGGTTGGGTTGATATTGTGGCTATGCATTAGATATGGAAAAACACTGCAAGAAGCATCAGAGGCATATCTCAGATGTGGATATGAGAAGACAAAACTATCAAGCAGTTACATAATTTATTTTAGTGGAAGCAAGAGTTAGAAAGACCCCATGTTACCTCCTTTGGATTTCTATGGTTTTAAACCGTGGATTAAAATGCATAGAACAGATGAACAAGGGAAAGAGAAACACTACAATCATGTGAAATAAGTCTATAAGACTCCAAAGACCATGGTGTAGGTCTTGACATGTATTGATATAGATTGGTTAGAATTTTCTCTTTTACATGATTGTTACTGTCTCAAACGGGATTGGTTGAATACACATAATAAACCGACTGTGGGAGTTTCGAGGCCATTAATAGAATCCTATTTGTAGAAGGGAGAACACCTACCTGAATAAGGGGAGAGATGTCCAAGATCCAGACCAAGAGCAAAAATATCGGTTGGATAGAAATCTCACTTTATGGTTGGTGGAGATCTCAGAGAATTGATCCTTTTCTGATAGTATGAGGCTTGATTTTCTAGTATTGGAATGACATAATACTATGCACTCTCATTAATGAGGGCAATAGCCCATAATATATATTTATAGTTGACTATAGCTCCATAATTGTAAGTCAACTGATTCATTTAATACTTGGGTACACAACGTATATAGAACAATTATAACAATTTAGTGTATACTTCATGACTTTGTTCTTGTTCTATCTGAAAAAGAAAATGGTTTTTTTTCATTTAGATCCACTTTTCTTTGTTATTTAGCATTATCAAACATGCATTCTTATGGAAAATTTTGCTTTTGGTAGCTAGTCATTTACGGGGCTTCTGGCAAGATTTTGCTGCAGAACTAAAAACTGTCCAAAACATCATTTTTCGATAAAGAAGAATTCTCTGTAACGTTCCTTTGTGATATATGTTTGATTATTGACTACTTAGGCTGGTAGTGGAACTTTAATGTCAAAGAGGGAAGTTCTTAAATATCTACTAGAGGGCACTGTTGATTCTACCACAGACGTCCTTGGTGATGAAGCAAAGGACGATGAACAAAATTCGGACAATTCAGTTGCTTCAATGAGTATGTTTTTTCACTTTTCCTCTTTTAAGTACATATATGAGTGTATATGGTTTTTGCATTTCATTTCTCCCTGTGCCTGTATAGCTATCTAAATTTTCTTTTGGTTTTTTTCTCCCTATAACATTAAGACAAGTTAGGGAGGGATAGGACACCTACCTTAAAAAGATTATTTTGGAACAATGAGAAGAAAAATATTACTCAATGAAAAGACTAATACCAATAATTTGTTGGGAATTGTGTCCCAAAGCCAATTTTTAATTGTAAGAAATTGGATTATGTATATATATTTTATTAAAATGAATAAAAATTTATTCTGGTAATTTTCTATTCATCACAAGTGTTGCATCTTCAAATTGAACTCCTGTGTATTGTGATGAAGTCCTTAGGACTAATTTAGTGGATAAAAGAGGTTTTATCATTTAGTCCTTAAACCAGTTCGCGACCAAATGACAAGCTGTCAATTGGACGATAGCTATGTCAAGTATAGGTCGTTGTGTGCCATTTAGTTGGTTGTCCTCTTAAACCAAGGAGTGTGGAGACACTGTATGGCATACAGGTGAGATGTAGGAGTACATCGTCACTGAATAGTGACTCACCTGCGTAGCACTCCACTGTCGGGAGTTAGCTCGTAAAACGTATGGGCATAAGTACCCCTTAGACCTGAGACTGTCACGGTGACTTGCAAGCAACTCACTGTACTTAGGCACTGGATGACCTGAATTTCTAATTCAGGGATCGGAAGGATGCTGGGTGCAGTCAAGTACTCGCGAAGTCTGTGTACGAGTCAAGATGGGATTGACCGCTCCAGATTAGAGGAGTTGATGTCTTGCTGTATTTCAATTCAGTAAAACCTTGGCCAGGGTAAACCAAGTGATGGTCACTTGATTTGATTAATTGAAATATACTATGGATGACCGGATCCAGAGTTCGACAGTCCACTCTGAGGTCATCTTGAGCATCGAAGGTCATAGGGATGAATTATGCAACAACCATACGTCTAGGTTCTTGAATGTTGCTTTGCATATTTGACCTATCCGGACGTCGGGTATCATTGCTAGATGGTCACCTCGATTAGTGCATGGAGTAGTCCATGTACTACCGGCTTAGTGTTCGAACCTATCGGAGTCACGCACATTAGTCAAGCTGAGTAGGAAGGTCTTGACCCAATTTAATTAAGAATTAAATTATGGGTCATTTGGAATTTGGCTCTGTCTATGTTCAGCTAGCACTGAACATGAGGTACATGCTAAATTTCATGGATGAACAACTAATTAAGTCTGTATTTCGGGTCAATCAAGTTTTAATTAATATAATTGAACTTGATCAGGACTCAGTTGTTGAGATTGGATTTGATTGGGTCTAAATTAGTGTAATTGGGCTCGATCATGATTTAATTGGGATTTAATTTCGTATTTGTTCTGATCTAAGTCGGACTTGGATCGAGCCGAAACTAGACCCAATTGAATCTCCTATGAGTCAGACTCATGTGGAATTTTTTCGGGTCAAAAATTCATTCAAATGGGCTGCAAATTTGGTTTAGAACCAAATAGACTAACTTATGATCAAATGGGCTAACCCATTTGTATCAAGTTGACTTTTCCCATTTTGTGTGGTTGCTGACCGTGAATAAATGCCATGGACCCGTGGACCACTCCCTTCACATGGACCCTTAGCATTTGTTTTGTGAGCCGCGACTCACCTGGGACGCATGAAACAGAGCTTCTCTGTTTCACGCATCCGCAAGCTTTCCGACCGGCGAGTGCGTGGCCAACCGGCCTCCGGCCAGACGGCCGACTGGACCGGAAAGTGCGGTTTTGAACCGCCAACATTCCAGTCCAGTTTGATTTTTGAAATCCGGCAATAATAGGCATTAATCGCTGGTTTATTCCATGGTTGTTTTTGAAACAACCGTTATCAAATTCATTCATATTTGATAATAAATGAATTCAATAATGCTGGACCATTACGCCTCTTAACTCCTCTCAGCGTTGGCCTATTTGTAGGCCACCGTTTCCTCTCGAATGGAGAGAGAGAGAGAAAAAAATTTTCTTGGGAAGAAAACGTCAGACAGAGAAGGAGATTTGATTCTGTGGAGAAGAAGAAGAAGAGAAAGGAAGGAGTCCTTTCTCTCTGGTGGTTTGGAGTTCGGCCCAGATCCGGTGTCCTCTCCTCCCTTCCATTCCCTCTGTGATCGGGATCAAGAGACGGGCATCTGTGGCTTGTGCGTGCTGTGAAGAAACGGGAGAAAAGAAACTGAAGAAAGAAAGAAAGAGAAGAAAGAAAGAAAGAGAAAAGGGAACGTCCTTTTTCTGGATTTCTTTTCTTCCAAGGGTCCTTTTGCAAAAGATTGTTTTGCACGAGTAAAAACATCATCCAACCTTCTTGCGAAGTTTGACGTGTGTGCGAAGTAGAGGGCTTGTAGATCCAGGCCTCGCAGAGCTACCTTCAGGGATCTAGATCCAGATCCAGATTCAAATTACCTCGACCAACTTCCGCTACGGCCTTGAGGTAATTTTACACAAAAGTTAAATTTAATATTTATAATTGTTATAAATAAAATAAAAAAAATTAAAACTGATTTTTCATGCCTGGCGTTCGATTTTATCGGACAACTCGGGAAATTTTTCCTTCAACTGGTATCAGAGTCAGGTTGGTCGATGGAATTGGCCTATAATATCTAGAATTATGCATGATTTAATTTTTAAATTTAGATTAGATCTAGATTTATTGATAAAATATCAATCTTGTGCTGAATTATAAGGTTGTCCTGCTATAAGGTTAACCCCTTATAGTGAAAAGGTTGTCCTAGCACAAAATTGAGATTAATTTTGTATCATAAAATAAATAGTTTATTTTTGTGAAATTATGCATAATTGATGTTTATGAAATTTCAGTTTTAAATTTATTATGACCACAAAATTTAAATATAAATTGTTTATATTTGGAATTGTTGCTGGTGGTCCAAACCGAGAACGATTGGCACAGCGGTGTGAACGGGGTTCCGTTTGAGTTGCCTTGGTTGGTGTTGATTGCGCTCCACTTTCCACCGGGAAACCTGCAAGCAAGCCTCGCACCACCACTGGGGTAGTGGGGGCCCTCCGACGATCAAGTCAGAGGAGATTGGAGGAGAAGGAGAGATAATAGTAGCAAGTAAGAGAATGCTCTGGAAGTTCTTGCTTACCCCTCCTTCTCCCCCCAGCCGCCTATATACCAGGCTGGGGGGTCCTTTTGGGGGGTTGGTCATCGTGTAGCACGATGGAGCTGCCACTGACATGGCCGTTACAGGGCATCGTGGGGCAGCGCTGGGTACGGCCATGACAGGGCGTAGTGGAGCTCCGCTTTGTACGGCTGTTACAGGAGATCGTGGAGCAGCGCCGGGTACGACCGTTGCTGGGTGTAGTGGAGCAGAGGGCCGCGGCGTGCCTCTGGGGAATAGCCTGTCGTTGTCGAGAGATGTCCGACTCGGGGTCGGGCTGCGGAGCCGAAGATGTCCGACTCGGGGTCGGATTGCTGGATCAAGGGGCTGCCGACTCGGGGTCGGGCTGCGGAGCCGAAGATGTCCGACTCGGGGTCGGATTGCTGGATCAAGGGGCTGCCGACTCGGGGTCGGGCTGCGGAGCCGAAGATGTCCGACTCGGGGTCGGATTGCTGGATCAAGGGGCTGCCGTAGTCTTCCTGGGCGCGCGTGCCGGTCACGTGGGGCATGGTGGCTAAGTTCCCCCGTAACAGTAGCCCCCCACTTCCGAGCCTGGAACCAGAAGGGGAACGGGTGAAGGGAGTGATGCTTCGAGATTGCCGCCATCCCTCGGAGAGGCGCGCGCGCTTCGAGCTCCCCGCCTTCTTTATGGCGTATGGCGGTTGTTGCTGACCTGGCAGTCTGAGGATTTCGGCGGACATCCTTCCTTAATGGCGTCGATTAGCCTTTGGGGCGCGAGCGACCCTTCGGCAGCCAGGCGTCCTCTGGCGTCACCGAGGCGTCACCCACCTTTCCGCCTATTTAACCGGGGGCCCTCCTCCGTCCGCCTCTCTTTACAGACATCTTCGAGTTTCTCCTTTGCGCTGCCGTCATTGCCGTCGGACTGTTCGCTTGCTCCTCCTTTGACGCTCTCGGAGCCGTTCTTCCTTCTCTTCCGGTGAGTTGCCCCATTCTTCAATTTAAGGCTCTCCATACTTTCTCCTTTTGTATTAATGTACTCCAGTCGTTCCGGTCCTTTCCCCCTTCTTGACCCCGTCCTGACCGTAGATTCACTGGCCATTAGGGATGGGCGAAGTGAGAGCAGACCGCATTAAGTCGGAGCTGGTCGCCGAAGACCTAGATAGGTTCGTGGCTCGATACCACCTTCCCGAGGCCTGCAATGTTACGCTCCCGGGGCCTGAGGAGAGGATGTCCCATCCTCCTCCAGGGAAGGTTGCCATCAATGAGGGCATTCTTCAGGCCGGGTTCCGCTTTCCCCCCTCGGACTTAGTCGTTCAGGTGCTTCGGGGTTTAAGAGTGGCGCCGACGCAACTGGTGCCGAACTCATGGCGCGCCCTGACGGCCTTTCAGGTTCTCTGCCGCATGCACGAGGTTCCCGCCACCCTGAGTGTCTTTTGGGAATGCTACGGCCTGAGCGGCCACCCCCAGGACAAAGGGTGGTGGTGCTTTGCGGCGCGGCGAGGGTGCGGCCTCGTCAAGGAGGCTCCTACCTCCATTCACGGCTGGAAGGGGCGCTTCTTTTTCGTTGACGCAGATCCCTCTTGGGGAATCAGGGCAACCTGGGAGACGCCGATGAAGTCCCCGATTGGCCTATCGAGGTTGTCGAGGGAGGAATCCGATGGCGTCGCCGTCTTGAAGGGGTTGGTTGCCGAGGGCCGGCTCCCCCCGGTGGCTCGCCTTATTTCCGAGGATACCTTGGTGAACGTAGGTCTGAGCTCGGTCCCCGCTGACCGTGAGCCCGCCACCATTTCTTTTTTAGCTCTTTTCTCCTCTTTCGTCTCGTTCTTTCCTTCAGTTTCTCAACCTCCGACCACCTCGTCCTTTTTGCAGAGATCGACGACGTCATGCGGTCGGACAAGGCAACGGCTGTTGGTAGGACGTCCCTACTGGAAGCAGTCCGGAGGAAGAAACGAGCTCCTCCGAGCGGGGCCCCACCGGCGAAGAATTTCCGCCGGCAGGCGACTCCGACGCCGACAGACGGGTCCGGACCCACCGATCAGGGGGACGCCGCGGGCGCGGACCGGCAGTTGACGCTGTATCAGCCCTCCGATGCCGAGACTACCGTTTTTCCGGAGGCATCACCCGGGCGCGCCCGAGATGGACGGGTCGGACGTGATCGGTCCCCAGCCCAGCCTTCGACTCGGTCGGCTCCGGATGATACGAGGAGGGACGCGCCGAGGCCCCGGCCGAGCGGGACCCTGTCAATTCCAGGGGCGGTCCCCGCCCCGAGCATGGTCAGCATGACTCTTCCCCAAGCGATGGGTAAGGGTAAGGCTGCAGAACCACCGTCCGACTCCGGGGAGAAGTCGGGGTCGGCCTTCACTTTCGCCGGCGCCCGAAACCTCATCGAGACGGTGCTGCTGGAGAAGGACCGCAGGCAGGTCCGGGAGATGAGGGTCCCTGACGTTGGGGCTGCCAGCTGCGTCTGTCTCATGTCGGTGAGTGTTCTTTTGGTCGCTTTCATCATTTATAGGCTCTGTTGATCCCTGCCCGACGCCCTCGTTTTTCCTATCTCTTAGCTCGCCCAGTACATGATCCGCTTGGAGGAGTGCTACGAGGAACAGGCGAGGCTTCTGGCGAGGGCCGAGAGCCAACTGAAGGCAGTAGAGGAGGGAGGTCAGGCTGCGGCGGGGAGGACGACCAGGGACCTCGAGATGAGGCTCCAGGTGGCCGAAGAGCGGGCACTCGGCTTCGTCACCCTCGAGAAGCAACTGTTGGAGGCTCAGGAGCAACTCAAGGTTGCCTCGGGTCTCGAGGGCGAGATCAAGAAGGCGGAGGAGCGGGCCGAGAAGCAGTCCCGGAAGGCTGCCGACTACCGGGAGAGGTGGGAGAAGGCCCAGCGGTCAGCCGACAACGCCCGCAACCGAACCCGGTCTCTTGAAGCCAAGCTGGGCGAATTGGAGTCGGCCTTGGAGAAGTCCCGCGCGAGCGACCAGGAGCTTCATTCGCGCCTGGAGGAGGCTGAGGCTGCTCGCATTGCTGTCGAGGCGAAGCACAAGGAGGCTCAGGCTGATCTGCTGAGGGTCTCCTCCGAGGCGGACGACCGGATTGTGGCGAAGGTCTTGGAGGCGAAAGCTCAGATTATGGAGCGGGCAGAGGCGGCGCTGGCCGAGAAGAGTGCGGAAATCGGGCGTCAGGCGGTACAGGCTTATCGTCAGTCCGCCGAGTTCACCCGTGATATGTCGGAGGCGGTACAGGCCTATCGTCAGTCTGACGAGTTCGTCCGTGACATGTCGGACGCGGGGTCCGACTCCTTTATCTTAGGCTTCGAGGAAGGCCTAACAAGGGCGTCGGCTAAGTACCCCGAAATTGACCTGAGTGGGATCTCTCTTCTAGACTCCTCTCCGGCGCCATTGCCTGCTGATTCTCCAACCGCCTCCCTACCCCCTGCGGACGTGCCCGGCGTTCCCGACCCGGGGGTTCCTCCAAGCTGACCTTCTGTATTTTTGTTCTTTTCTTTGTGTGTTGGCGTTTTGCCAAGTTGTATGGGTCTCGGCCCTGAAACAATGAAAGTTAATGCAAATAGAGTTTCTTCATTTCACTTTCGTCCTTCTTCTTTTTAACTCTTGGTAGCGTCTCGCTGACTCCCGACTCTTGAAATTCTTCTGGCGCTAGGCCAGGTATCTGAGGGTTAGGCCTCAGGGAATTCTTCCGGCGCTAAGCCAGGCATCCGAGGGTTAGGCCTCAGGAACTTCTTCCGGCGCTAAGCCGGGCATCCGAGGGTTAGGCCTCAGGAAATTCTTCCGACACTAAGCCAGGCATTCGAGGGTTAGGCCTCAGGAAATTCTTCCGGCGCTAAGCCAGGCATCCGAGGGTTGGGCCTCAGGAAATTCTTCCGGCACTAGGCCAGGCATCCGAGGGTTAGGTCTCAGGAAATTCTTCCGGCACTAGGCCAGGCATCCGAGGGTTGGGCCTCAGGAAATTCTTCCGGCGCTAGGCCAGGCATCCGAGGGTTGGGCCTCAGGAAATTCTTCCGGCACTAGGCCAGGCATCCGAGGGTTAGGCCTCAGGAAATTCTTCCGGCACTAGGCCAGGCATCCGAGGGTTAGGCCTCAGGAAATTCTTCCGGCGCTAGGCCAGGCATCCGAGAGTTAGGCCTCAGGAACTTCTTCCGGCGCTAAGCCAGGCATCCGAGGGTTAGGCCTCAGGAACTTCTTCCGGCGCTAAGCCAGTCATCCGAGGGTTAGGCCTCAGAAAATTCTTCCGGCGCTAAGCCAGGCATCCGAGGGTTAGGCCTCAGGAACTTCTTCCGACGCTAAGCCGGGCATCCGAGGGTTAGGCCTCAGGAAATTCTTCCGGCACTAAGCCAGGCATCCGAGGGTTAGGCCTCAGGAAATTCTTCCGGCGCTAAGCCAGGCATCCGAGGGTTGGGCCTCAGGAAATTCTTCCGGCACTAGGCCAGGCATCCGAGGGTTAGGTCTCAGGAAATTCTTCCGGCACTAGGCCAGGCATCCGAGGGTTGGGCCTCAGGAAATTCTTCCGGCGCTAAGCCAGGCATCCGAGGGTTGGGCCTCAGGAAATTCTTCCGGCGCTAAGCCAGGCATCCGAGGGTTGGGCCTCAGGAAATTCTTCCGGCACTAGGCCAGGCATCCGAGGGTTAGGTCTCAGGAAATTCTTCCGGCACTAGGCCAGGCATCCGAGGGTTAGGCCTCAGGAAATTCTTCCGGCACTAAGCCAGGCATCCGAGGGTTAGGCCTCAGAAAATTCTTCCGGCGCTAAGCCAGGCATCCGAGGGTTAGGCCTCAGGAACTTCTTCCGGCGCTAAGCCAGGCATCCGAGGGTTAGGCCTCAGGACCTTCTTCCGGCGCTAAGCCAGTCATCCGAGGGTTAGGCCTCAGGAAATTCTTCTGGCGCTAGGCCAGGAATCCAAGGGTTAGGCCTCAGGAACTTCTTCCGGCGCTAAGCCAGGCATCCGAGGGTTAGGCCTCAGGAAATTCCGCTCGTTGGTCGGCCAAGGCTGGCGCAAGCCGAGGCGACCGGTCGGGGCTTCAGGCTAGTTTGCTCCCGGGATGATCATCGGGTTAGCCTGGCATCCGAGGGCCGAGCCTCGGGAGATTCCGCTCGTTGGTCGGCCAAGGCTGGCGCAAGCCGAGGCGACCGGTCGGGGCTTCAGGCTAGTCTGCTCCCGGGATGATCATCGGGTTAGCCTGGCATCCGAGGGCCGAGCCTCGGGAAATTTCGCTCGTTGGTCGGCCAAGGCTGGCGCAAGCCGAGGCGACCGGTCGGGGCTTCAGGCTAGTATGCTCCCGGGATGATCATCGGGTTCGCCTGGCATCTGAGGGTTGTTAGGCCTCAGGAAATTCCGCTCGTTGGTCGGCCAAGGCTGGCGCAAGCCGAGGCGACCGGTCGGGGCTTCAGGCTAGTCTGCTCCCGGGATGATCATCGGGTTAGCCTGGCATCCGAGGGCCGAGCCTCGAAAAATTCCGCTCGTTGGTCGGCCAAGGCTGGCGCAAGCCGAGGCGACCGGTCGGGGCTTCAGGCTAGTCTGCTCCCGGGATGATCATCGGGTTAGCCTGGCATCTGAGGGTTGTCAGGCCTCAGAAAATTCCGCTCGTTGGTCGGCCAAGGCTGGCGCAAGCCGAGGCGACCGGTCGGGGCTTCAGGCTAGTCTGCTCCCGGGATGATCATCGGGTTAGCCTGGCATCTGAGGGTTGTCAGGCCTCAGAAAATTCCGCTCGTTGGTCGGCCAAGGCTGGCACAAGCCGAGGCGACCGGTCGGGGCTTCAGGCTAGTCTGCTCCCGGGATGATCATCGGGTTCGCCTGGCATCTGAGGGTTGTCAGGCCTCAGGAAATTCCGCTCGTTGGTCGGCCAAGGCTGGCGCAAGCCGAGGCGACCGGTCGGGGCTTCAGGCTAGTCTGCTCCCGGGATGATCATCGGGTTAGCCTGGCATCCGAGGGCCGAGCCTCGAAAAATTCCGCTCGTTGGTCGGCCAAGGCTGGCGCAAGCCGAGGCGACCGGTCGGGGCTTCAGGCTAGTCTGCTCCCGGGATGATCATCGGGTTAGCCTGGCATCTGAGGGTTGTCAGGCCTCAGGAAATTCCGCTCGTTGGTCGGCCAAGGCTGGCGCAAGCCGAGGCGACCGGTCGGAGCTTCAGGCTAGTCTGCTCCCGGGATGATCATCGGGTTAGCCTGGCATCTGAGGGTTGTCAGGCCTCAGGAAATTCCGCTCGTTGGTCGGCCAAGGCTGGCGCGAGCCGAGGCGACCGGTCGGGGCTTCAGGCTAGTCTGCTCCCGGGATGATCATCGGGTTAGCCTGGCATCCGAGGGCCGAGCCTCGGGAAATTCCGCTCGTTGGTCGGCCAAGGCTGGCGCAAGCCGAGGCGACCGGTCGGGGCTTCAGGCTAGTCTGCTCCCGGGATGATCATCGGGTTAGCCTGGCATCTGAGGGTTGTCAGGCCTCAGGAAATTCCGCTCGTTGGTCGGCCAAGGCTGGCGCAAGCCGAGGCGACCGGTCGGGGCTTCAGGCTAGTCTGCTCCCGGGATGATCATCGGGTTAGCCTGACATCCGAGGGCCGAGCCTCGGGAAATTCCGCTCGTTGGTCGGCCAAGGCTGGCGCAAGCCGAGGCGACCGGTCGGGGCTTCAGGCTAGTCTGCTCCCGGGATGATCATCGGGTTAGCCTGGCATCTGAGGGTTGTCAGGCCTCAGGAAATTCCGCTCGCTGGTCGTGCGCCTGTCGCTTGCCGCCCGACGGGATTTCTCCGTGGCCAGCTGCGATCGTGTTTCTCTTCCTCTCCAAGCGTCGCCTGGGGAACACCAGATGGGCATTAAATGCTAATTGAGGGGTTACCTGGGAAATCGGATCGCCAGTTGCCGCTTGCAAGGAGTGTCAGTTAAGCGGCCGCGATACGCGCGTTCTTCGAGGCGGATGCGGCCTGGGCGCGAGCGGAGATATGTGGACCTAGGGGTACAGGCCACCCGGAGTGTCCTGCACAAAGAATGCGATTAAGGAGAATAACGCTTAGGAAATCGCGGGAAGATACGCCTCGAGAGCCGGATCGGCTCCGGATTCAATGCGCCCGCATTTATTGGAGCCACCCGCATCGGAACGACCGAGGGGCCGCAGTTTGGCTATAAATATAGGTGCAGGTGCGATGGAGCCTGCCAAGCCGGAGCTGTTCAGGTTGCCATGGATCGTGGGCCTCCTCTCCGGCGCATGGTTGAGAGACCCCTACCGAAGGAACGGGAGGCGCGCCCTTCGCGACTTCCGCCAACTAGCCGTTTCATCTGGGATCAACAAGGAGGTTCTCCCCGGCGGAACTCCGCTCTAGGCGTTTCATCCGGGATCACGTCTCCCCTCCTTGAAGTTCAGCCTCCCGATTGAGCTCCGCGCCAGACGCTTGATCCGGGACCGCGCCTCCATATGCTCTTCTCCCTTGTATCCCTTCTCTCCCCTAACACTGGGGAGGACCGGAATATCCCTTGGAGGTGGCGTTCCCCTGGAGGCAGCGGGAGCTTCTTCTGCGGCGGCTCCTCGTCTTTTTCGTGAGGCGTGGATGGCGCCTCTGGGTAGGAGCAGTGTGGACTTCTCCTTCGTCCACTTCTTCTTCATCCGCGCCGGCTCTTCGTCTTTTTCGTGAGACGTCGATGGCGCCTCCGGTTGGAAGCACCCACTTCCGGTGGGATTGCAGCCGCTTCGGATGGAGGTTTCGGGATCCCAGATCTTCAGCTCCTCGGAGTCTCCACCTCTTCTTTACTTTCTTTACACCCTAATTCCCCTCTGGGAATTCCTTGTAATCACACGAGCACGCCATTGTAACCGGAAATTATTGAAATGAAAAGTGTTATACATTTTTGAACTGTCTTTCTGGCATTGTCGTTCTACTGGTAATACATCCGCAGGTTAGCGGAATTCCAGCTCCTTGGAATTTCTCGACCATCTAGGGCCTCCAACTGGTAGGAGCCAGGTCGGTTTACCCAGCGAACCCTATACGGGCCTTCCCAATTTGGCGCTAGCTTCCCACCTTCCGCAGGTTGAGATGCTTTAGCTCGCCTTAGCACCAGATCTCCGATTCTGAAAAGCTTCGGTCGGACCTTGGAATTGTAATATCGGGCCACCCTCCGCTGATACATCGCCATCCGAACCTGCGCCATTTCCCTCGCTTCTTCCAAGAGATCCAGGTTCCCTCGGAGCTGCTCCGAATTGGCCTCGGGTCGGTGCGCGACCACCCGAGGTGAGGGGAGTCCGAGCTCCACGGGGACAACGGCTTCCGTGCCATAGGTTAGGCTGAAAGGCGTCTCCCCGGTAGGGGTCCGATGCGTGGTCCGATACGCCCAAAGGACATTCTCGAGTTCTTCAACCCAAGCTTGCCCCGTCCGACCGATTCGCGCTTTGATTCCTTGGAGGATTGTCCGATTTGTGACCTCGGCCTCGCCGTTGGTTTGGGGATGCGACACAGATGTGAACCGATGCTCGATCCCGAACTCCTCGCAGAAGTCACGGAAATGCTTGTTGTCGAACTGTCGACCATTATCCGAGATGAGGACCCGAGGTACCCCAAATCGGACAATGATGTTCTTCTTCACGAACTTCCGGACTTGCGCCTCCGTGATAGTGGCCAGCGGCTCTGCTTCCACCCACTTGGTGAAGTAGTCGATTGCAACAATCAAAAATTTCCGCTGAGCTGAAGCGACGGGGAATGGTCCGAGGATATCCATTCCCCACTGGGCGAAGGGCCAGGGTGCAGTGATTGGTGTCAAGGGGACAGAAGGGACTCTTTGGACGTTGGCGTGGCGCTGGCAGGCGTCGCATTTCCGTACATGATCCTTTGAGTCCTCCAACAAGGTAGGCCAATAATAGCCTTGCCTCATGATCTTGTGCGCCAAGGACCTAGCCCCCCAAGTGTGATCCGCAAACGCCTTCGTGGACTTCGCCGAGGACGTAGGCCGCTTCCGAGGGGCGGAGGCACTTTAAGAGGGGGGGCGGTGAACGAGGTCCGATACAGCCTCCCTTCATAGAGTACGTAGTGGGCGGACTTCATAACAAGTCGCCGAGCTTGATCTTCGTCTTCAGGGAGGATCCCTTCGGCGAGGTAGGCGACAAGCAGGTCCATCCAAGACGGCTCCGGATCAATCGCCATCACCGCTCCAGCCTCGCCGATGCTCGGGGCATCCAGGGTCTCCAGGTAGATCGCCCTCGACAAGTTGTGCGCGTCTGCGCCCACTAAGCGGGACAACCTGTCGGCCCTGGCATTTTCACTTCTTGGGACCTGCTGGATGTCGACACTGCCGAGGTCGGGAATGAGTGCTTGCACCTTCCGGACGTAATTCTGCATGGTCGGGTTCCGGGCCTCGAACTCCCCACGGACCTGCCCGACCACCAGCTGGGAGTCGGTGAAGACCTTCAGGCGCCGGATGCCGAGCTCCTTGGTGAGTTTGAGTCCCGTGACTAGGGCCTCGTACTCCGCCTCGTTGTTGGTCACTGGAAATCCGAACCTCAAGGCATACTCGGCTATCACTCCATCAGGACTGGTAAGGACCAGCCCGGCCTCTCCACCTTCGGGGTTCGACGACCCATCGATGTGAAGCGTCCAAATCGGGAGGTCGAGGCTGGGTGTTTCCGGCGACCTAAGTTCCGCCTCCTGCACCGTGCACTCAGCGAGGAAATCTGCGAGCGCCTGGGCCTTGATGGCGGGTCGGGGCTGGTAGCGGATGTCGAACTCACCAAGTTCTACTGCCCACTTCACCAGCCGTCCCGCATTCTCAGGATTGCTGAGGATCTGCCGCAGCGGTTGATCGGTCAAGAGGGTGACAGAATGGGCCTGGAAATAGGGGCGAAGCCTCCTGGTCGCGGTCAGCAGCGCGAAGGCGATCTTTTCAGCCTTCGTATACCGCGTCTCGGCATCCCGTAGGACCCGGCTGATGTAGTACACAGGCTTCTGGAGCTTTGCCTCTTTCCGAACCAGTACCGCACTGACTGCGGTTGGGGAGACCGCCAGATAGAGGTAGAGCATCTCCCCTTCTTGCGGCTTGGACAGCAGGGGAGGAGACGCCAAGTATTCCTTGAGCTGGTCGAATGCTGCTTGACATTCGGCCGTCCAGAGGAAGTCTTTCGGGCGTTTCAACACCTTGAAGAAAGGTTAGCAGCGTTCGGCCGATTTTGCCACAAATCGTCCGAGCGCGGCGACCCTCCCAGCGAGCTCCTGAACCTCCTTCACTTTGGTCGGAGGGGACATATCTTGGATGGCCTTGATTTTGTCCGGGTTGGCTTCGATCCCCCGCTGGTTGACAATGAAACCGAGGAACCTCCCGGCCGAAGCGCCAAAGGCGCACTTCGCTGGGTTCAGCTTCATGCGAAACTTCCGCAAGGTGGCGAAAGTCTCCTCCAGATCCGCGATGTGCTGGTCTGCATGGCGGCTCTTCACCAGCATATCGTCCACGTACACCTCCATGTTCCGGCCGATTTGCTCTTTGAAGATTTTGTTGACGAGGCGCTGGTAAGTGGCGCCAGCATTCTTCAGACCGAAGGGCATTACCTTGTAACAGTACAGCCCCCGGTCTGTTATAAAGGCAGTTTTCTCCTCGTCCTGTGGAGCCATCATTATCTGGTTGTAGCCGGAGAAGGCGTCCATGAAAGACAGCAGCTGATATCCGGAAGTCGCGTCGACCAATTGGTCTATCCGCGGAAGCGGAAAGCTATCCTTGGGGCATGCCTTGTTCAGGTCGGTGTAGTCGACGCACATCCTCCACTTTCCGCTCGCCTTCCGGACAAGTACGACATTTGCCAGCCATTCGGGGTAGCTGACCTCCCTTATGAATCCTGCCTCCAAGAGCTTGTCTACCTCCTGGTCGACCACTCGGATCCGATCCGGGGCACAGTGTCTCTTCTTCTGTTTTACCGGTCGGTGGGTCGGGTCGACGTTGAGGGCGTGAGAAATGACCTCCGGGTCGATCCCAGGTACATCGGCCGCCGACCAGGCAAACACATCGACATTGGCTCGGAGGAATTCTACCAACCGGGCCCGAGCTCCCGGGTCGAGATTGGCGCCGACCCGGATCGTCCTGTCCGGGCGACCTTCCTCGAGGGGAACTTCGATCACACCCTCGGCCGGCTCCCCGTGCCGCAAGGCCACCTCGTCTCTAGCGTCGAGGGACTCGACGCTTAAGGCTTCTACGGGCTTCTTCCCTTTGAGAGTTGCTAGGAAACATTGCCTTGCGGTCGGTTGGTCACCTCGGACCTCTCCAATCCCGGCCGCCGTGGGGAACCGCATGAGCAAGTGGTACGTAGAGACCACCGCGCGAAGGGCGTTCAGTCCGGGTCGTCCGAGGATAGCATTGTAGGCCGAGGGAACTCGGACGACCAAGAACCCGAGCCGCACCGTGGCTTCTGCGGGTGCAACGCCCGCAGTCACAGGCAGCTCAACGACACCTTTGGCCGAGATAGCGTCACCAGTAAATCCTATGAGGGGTGTGGATGTTTTGTGCAACAATTGTCTGGACAAGCTCATCTTTTGGAAGGCCTCGTAAAACAAAATATCAGCTGAGCTTCCACTATCCACAAGAACACGCCTTACATCGTAGTTTGCCATAGTGAGGGAGATCACCATGGCGTCATCGTGGGGGGTCTGAACCCCCTTTACATCTTCATCACAAAAAGTGATTACATTACCGACCCTCTGCCTCTTTGCGACGGCTGCCCCTGACGCTTCAGTCGAGCCCCCTGCGTTCCTCTCGGGCCGGGGGCAGCCCCCAGTGATAGTGTGGATCACGCCCGCGACGGGTCGATTCTGCTCCCGAGGCTCCTGAGGGGCCGGGTCGGCCGGACGCGGGTCTGCGGGGGGACGTCGGTCGTTCACATATCGACCGAGACGCCCTCGGCGGATGAGAGCCTCGATCTCGTCCCGAAGCTGGAAGCAGTCTTCGGTGTCGTGGCCGTGGTCCCGGTGGTACTCACAGTACGCCCGAGAGGGCCTCCTCCCAGGAATCTTCTTCATCTGTCTCGGGACCGGGAGGTCCTCCCGCCCCTTGATTTCCATGAGGATCTGGGCCCGGGGAGTCAGGAGAGGAGTGTACCGGTTGAAACGTCGGGGCGGAGAACGAGGGCGTAGGGCGCCGTGGTTCCTCACCGGCGACAGGCTTCTGCGCCGACGTTGAGGCGTCGGGCTCCTCTGGCGTGCCTCTTTTCGCCTTTTTTTCCCGAGCTTTGGAGGGATCTCGGCGGCCTCCTTGCTCCGGTGGGCGGCCGCCTCCTTGGCGTCCGCATACTGGTTCGCCCGGGACAACAGCTCCGGAAAGCTCCGCGGCAGGCGTTTGTCCAGGGAGAAGGTGAGTCTGCCCTTTCGGAAGCCACGCTTCAGGGCTGAAAGAGCCACCTCCTGGCTCAGGTTCCGGACTTCCAGCGTAGCCTTGTTGAAGCGGGTAAGATAATCCCGCAAGCTTTCCCCCTCGTTTTGCCGGACATCAAAGAGGGAGTCGGAGACCAGTCGCCGCCGGCTACTGACGGCGAAATGGGTGATGAAGAGGCGAGTAAACTGGTCGAAGGACTGGATTGAGTTAGCCTCCAAGCCGGCGAACCACGCCCTTGCCGGGCCACGGAGGGTCGCCGGGAAGGCCTTGCAGAGGAGAGGATCTGATGCTCCGTGGAGGAGCATAAGGGTCCTGAAACTCTCGACGTGATCCCGCGGGTCCGCCGCCCCGTCATAGGGCTCGATCGCCGGCATTTTAAATTCCGGCGGATTCGGGGTCCGCAGGATCCTCGAGGCAAGCGCCGGCTGGGAGGAGATCTCCAAGTCGGCGAAGGGATCTTTGGAGTGGCCCTTCAGGACCTGGAGTTGTCGGTGGAGATCGTCCACCCGCCGGTCCAGGGAGCGCGACCGATGGGTGGGAGACAAGGAGCACCGAGAGGGGGACCGACTGGAGCGCGGGTTCCTTGAGGACTGGGGGGTCTGGGAACGCGCCCGGGCCCGCCTCTCGTACCCCGCGCAGCTCCGATGGGAAGGTCCCGGCAGAATGGACCGTGCTCGAGAATCTTCCTCGCGCCGGCGCTCCTCCCCATGGGAGAGGAAGGAGCGCGGGTTGAGGAGGACAGGTGAGCGCTCAGGGAGCAGCGGCTCCTGGGCCCGCTGCGGCGCCCGAGACATCACACTCTGCAGGTTCTGCACTGCCTCCGCGAGGGTGCGAACCTGCTGGGCTAACTGGTCGAACTGAGCGGCTTCGACCATCTGAATGGGAGGTGGAGCGGTAGAGTGTTGCTGAGAATGTGTTGGAGACGCAGCGGCCTCCCGGCCGGAGGCGCGAGAGGCCCCGCGACCGGAGGCATTGGAAGCTCCACGACCACCTCGCCGTGCCATTACGATCGCTCTGAGATTCGGACCCTTCCTCTAGCGCCAACTGTTGCTGGTGGTCCAAACCGAGAACGATTGGCACAGCGGTGTGAACGGGGTTCCGTTTGAGTTGCCTTGGTTGGTGTTGATTGCGCTCCACCTTCCACCGGAAAACCTGCAAGCAAGCCTCGCACCACCACTGGGGTAGTGGGGGCCCTCCGACGATCAAGTCAGAGGAGATTGGAGGAGAAGGAGAGATAATAGTAGCAAGTAAGAGAATGCTCTGGAAGTTCTTGCTTACCCCCCTTCTCCCCCCAGCCGCCTATATACCAGGCTGGGGGGTCCTTTTGGGGGGTTGGTCATCGTGTAGCACGATGGAGCTGCCACTGACATGGCCGTTACAGGGCGTCGTGGGGCAGCGCTGGGTACGGCCATGACAGGGCGTAGTGGAGCTCCGCTTTGTACGGCTGTTACAGGGGATCGTGGAGCAGCGCCGGGTACGACCGTTGCTGGGTGTAGTGGAGCAGAGGGCCGCGGCGTGCCTCTGGGGAATAGCCTGTCGTTGTCGAGAGATGTCCGACTCGGGGTCGGGCTGCGGAGCCGAAGATGTCCGACTCGGGGTCGGATTGCTGGATCAAGGGGCTGCCGACTCGGGGTCGGGCTGCGGAGCCGAAGATGTCCGACTCGGGGTCGGATTGCTGGATCAAGGGGCTGCCGTAGTCTTCCTGGGCGCGCGTGCCGGTCACGTGGGGCATGGTGGCTAAGTTCCCCCGTAACAGGAATAAATTGACACCTTGAATCCATGATCATAATGCATTTAATAAAGAATTAAATGTTGAATTTAAAATTTAAAATTTGAATTTCAAATAAAGATTTAAAATTCAAAATTTGAAATTCGAATTAAAATTTAAATTTGAACATGGGATTTGGGGATGGGTTAGCACAATCAGATTAGTTGACTAGGTTAGACCTAATCATGAAATCAAATTGAAATGGACTAACTTAAGAAACATCATTTAATCTAATCAATAGTTGAACTAGACTAAATCAAGGTTTATAAAATGATCAAACTCAATAGTTGTAGTTTATCATATCCAAACATTTCAATTGGATCTGATTGTGGCTTAGTGGTCGAGCCCGAGTTCCCAAGGATAACCTAAATCAACTTGATAAACCAATTGGTGTCTAAGGTAAGTCGGCATTTGATCATGGTTTTTAATTGAGGCTACCTCTTACCTGGCCAACATAGTTGGTGTCTAGGAAAGAGGTTAATGGCGTAACCCTCCCATGATCTCTCTTACCTGGCCAATTTGGTCGATCAAGTTTTGATTAAGGTACCTTGATACTAGGCACTCACCCATGCCATTAAGAAAAATCAGTGTGACTGATTTAGGTGTCTAATAGACCAATAAGAGCTAGTCCTCTATATGATTTGGTGAAGTCAGTGGGAGGATTTAGAATTATCGGTCAGTGTTACATATCATTTAAAATCCTCTAAATTATTAGGTCCTTAAAATGATAAAGTTATATAGATAACTAGATCATAGCCTCCCATTAAGGTGAATGATAATAGGTCCAATATTACAGTTGAACATGCAGGACGCTTCCGTCTGGTGTTCCTCTAAATACTGGAATTATCCTTCATTATATGATAGCTTTTTGAGCTATCTAATTGTGATTAGGTTGGCCGAGCCTTCCTCGGGCCTGATCATACATTAGGTAGTATCATCGAGTTAGTTCATTAATGGTTGGACCTAACCAGGATTTTCAGTGGAGGCCTCCGCCTACTGATTACCACTTGGGGCAAAATTGATTGCTAGAAATTGTTTAGAGAAATAATTGGTAATGTACCTACCCTTAGATGCACATGGGTTGGCCGAGCCTTCCTCGGGCCCGTATGCAGTCTATGCGGATTCTAGTACCCACTAGGGAATTAAAGTAATTCCTCGAATTAAAGGTAGAGGCTATTAATTCGATTAAAATAGTGGGAGAAAACTTTAGACTAAAGTCCAAGTCTTTAGGATTAAATAAATCATATACTGATTAGTTGGATTTTTCCTTTATTTTTCAGATATGGCTAACTCATTGTCCCTCCGAACACTATTAGACAATGATAAGCTTAATGGACCTAACTTCGATAGCTGGTATCGAAAGATGAAAATAGTATTAGAGCATGAGCGGATCCTGTATGTGATATCGGATCCTGCACCTGAGGAACCTGCAGCCAATGCACCACGTGCAATCAGAGACGCTTATCAGAAGTGGCTCAACGATCGCACTACAGTGCGTTGCATCATGAGGGCCTCGATGAATGATGAGTTTAGTCGTAAATTCGAGGAAGCGCAGCCAGTGGAAATCCTTCAAATGTTGAAGGAGTCTTTCGGCACACCTGATGATGTTGAACGACATAAGACCTCCTGCGCTATATTCAATGCCCGCATGAGGAAAGGGGCATCGGTCACCGATCATGTATTGTATATGGTCGAACAAATCGATCGCCTAAGTAAACTTGGCTTTCCTTTGCACGAGCAATTGGGCAAGGACGCCATTTTGAACTCACTTCCCAAGTCCTACCTGACCTTCCTTAGTCATCATAGAATGACTAAACCTGAAGTATCCTATCATGGTTTGCTAGGTTTACTGCAGACCTATGAGAAGGATCACCAACTCAAAAAGGAAACGGTGAATGTGGTAGGTGGGACTTCTGCAGGACTTTCTTCCTTTAAGAAAGGAAAGAAGAAGAAGGTGCAAAAAGCTCGTGCTGGGGTCTCTAAGCCCAGCCAGACTAAGAAGCGTAAAGCCGATAAGAGCAAGGCAGAGTGCTTCTTCTGTAAGAAGATGGGTCATTGGAAGCGGAACTGTCCGGCTTACATAGCGTCCCTTGATCCAAACAGGCCTAAGAAGAAAAAGCAGCAAACAGTTGCTGCACAAGGTAATTATATGATAACACCTTGTAATTTTTCAATTTATGATTCTACCACTTGGGTATTGGATACCGGAAGTCCAATTAATATTTGCAATTCATTGCAGGGACTTCAAGTTAGTAGAAGATTCAAGAGTGACGAGAGATTCCTGAACGTTGGAGATGGAAGATCAGTTCCAGTCCTAGCTTTAGGAGTCATTGAGCTTGTTTTTGAATCTAGAGTAGTCATATTAGATGATTGTCATTATTGTCCAACATTTTTAATGAATGTCATCTCTGTAGGCCTTTTGGCCAAAAATGGTTATTGTTTATCAATAAAAGAAAATTTTTGTGATATCATTTTGAATGGTATTAAAATTTTTCGTGGACAATTGAAATATGGCATTTATACTCTATCACTGCCTGTGAATGTAATGTACACCTCTAATAAACGCCCTAAGTTAGATAATGTCAATGAAGCCTATTTGTGGCATTGCCGGTTAGGTCACATAAATAAAAACAGGATAAACAGGTTAGCCCAACAGGGCATTTTAGAAATCAATGATTGTGAATCATTGCCAACTTGTGAATCCTGTCTTCTGGGTAAGATGACCAAGTCACCTTTTTCTGGAAAGGGTGAACGAGCTAGCAATGTTCTTGGCCTCATACATACTGATGTATGTGGACCTATGAACGTAAGTGCCAAAGGTGGTTATGCCTACTTCATAACCTTCACAGATGACCTATCCAGGTATGGGTATGTCTATCTGATGAAGCATAAGTCGGAATCATTTGAAATGTTCAAACGATTTCGTAATGAAGTAGAAAAACAGACTGAAAAGAGTATTAAGATCCTTCGGTCAGACCGAGGAGGAGAATACCTTTCCGGTGATTTCTTGACTTATCTAGAGGAGAATGGGATTCTCTCACAATGGACCCCTCCAGGAACACCTCAGCACAATGGTGTATCCGAAAGGAGGAATCGAACTCTGTTAGACATGGTTCGATCCATGATGGGGTTTACTAGTCTGCCTGTATCTTTTTGGGGTTATGCTTTAGAGTCTGCGTGTATAATACTAAATAAGGTTCCAAGTAAGTCTGTTGAGAAGACTCCATATGAGATATGGACTGGGCGTAAGCCGACACTTTCATACCTTAGGGTTTGGGGATGTCCGGCTTATGTTAAACGTTCTCAAACTGACAAACTTGGTCCTAGGTCCGATAAGTGTTATTTTGTAGGGTACCCCAAGGAAACTAGGGGTTATTACTTCTACCTTCCTAATGAACAAAAGGTGTTCGTAGGACTTAAGGGAACCTTTTTGGAAAGGGAATTCCTTAGTGAAGGAATTGTTGCCTCTAAGGTTGAACTTAATGAAGCTCAGCAGATGGAAGATTTAACACAAACTACTGAACCCACAGAACCGGATTCGATTAGATCAAACCCGGAGCCCAATGTAGAAGCACCATTAAGGCGATCAGGTAGAGTACCGCGTCAAGTGGACAGATACTACGGTTTCTTGGTCCAAGATGCAGATCCTATTGAGCTTGATGAGAACAATGAGGATCCGATTACCTATATGGATGCTATGCAAAGGTCCGACTCTGAGTTATGGCTTAACGCCATGAGATCCGAAATGGAATCCATGGAAATCAATAGTGTATGGACACTAGTTGATCCACCCGAAGGGATAAAACCCATAGGGTGCAAATGGATCTTCAAAAGAAAGAGAGGCGCAGACGGAAAGGTGGAAACCTATAAAGTCCGTCTGGTTGCCAAGGGGTATCGTCAACGTTATGGTATCGACTATGACGAGACTTTTTCCCCTGTGGCAATGCTAAAATCTATTCGGATCATGCTAGCTATAGCAGCATATATGGATTATGAAATCTGGCAAATGGATGTGAAAACAGCTTTTCTAAATGGAGAGCTGGAAGAAGAGGTGTATATGATACAACCTGAGGGTTTCACATCCATAGACGAGTCCAAAGTATGCAAGCTACAAAAGTCCATTTATGGACTTAAGCAAGCTTCTCGAAGTTGGAACATACGTTTCGATAAAACTATCAAAACATATGGCTTCGTTAAGAACGAAGAAGAACCTTGTGTCTACAAGTGGGTTAACGGTTCAGTGATCACATTTCTTGTGTTGTATGTGGATGACATTCTCTTAATTGGGAATGACATTCCTGCATTACAAAATGTGAAACTTTGGCTGTCATCACAATTCTCCATGAAGGATTTGGGAGAAGCATCCTACATCTTAGGGATGAAGATCTATAGAGATAGATCTAAGAAGTTGCTTGGATTGTCCCAATCCACGTACATCGACACTATGTTGAAGCGGTTCAACATGGAGAATTCCAAAAAGGGCTATCTTCCGATAGGCCAAGGAATTTCTCTCTCTAAGAAAGATTGTCCGACAACTTCCGAAGAGAGAGAGCGTATGAGTAGAATCCCATATGCTTCTGCAATAGGTTCTATCATGTACGCCATGACATGTACAAGACCGGATGTTGCTTACTCACTAGCAGTAGCGAGTAGGTATCAGTCTGATCCGGGTGAGAACCATTGGAAGGTGGTGAAAACCATCCTTAAGTATTTAAGAAATACTAAGGACCAATGGTTAATCTATGGAGAATCTGACTTAAAACTTGTGGGGTTTACAGACTCTAGTTTTCAGTCAGACCATGATGACAGTAAGAGTATGTCAGGATTTGTGTTTACCCTGAATGGAGGAGCAGTCTGCTGGAAAAGTTCCAAGCAGCATTCAGTAGCCGATTCCGTATGCGAAGCAGAGTATGTTGCTGCATCAGATGCGGCAAAGGAAGCTGTTTGGATCAAGAAATTTGTAAATCAACTTGGTGTTGCTCCCTCAATCAACGGTCCAGTTCTTTTGTATTGTGACAATACTGGAGCCATTGCACAAGCAAAGGAGCCAAAGTCTCACCACAGGACCAAGCACATTCTGCGTCGCTACCACCTTGTACGAGAGATCGTGGAACGAGGTGACGTCAATCTTCAGAAGATCGATGGAAAGGAGAACCTAGCTGACCCATTCATTAAAGCCCTTTCTGTAAAGGAGTTCGATTATCACAAATCGAAGATGGGTATAAGATACTGTACAAATTGGCTTTAGTCCAAGTGGGAGTTGTTGGGAATTGTGTCCCAAAGCCAATTTTTAATTGTAAGAAATTGGATTATGTATATATATTTTATTAAAATGAATAAAAATTTATTCTGGTAATTTTCTATTCATCACAAGTGTTGCATCTTCAAATTGAACTCCTGTGTATTGTGATGAAGTCCTTAGGACTAATTTAGTGGATGAAAGAGGTTTTATCATTTAGTCCTTAAACCAGTTCGCGACCAAATGACAAGCTGTCAATTGGACGATAGCTATGTCAAGTATAGGTCGTTGTGTGCCATTTAGTTGGTTGTCCTCTTAAACCAAGGAGTGTGGAGACACTGTATGGCATACAGGTGAGATGTAGGAGTACATCGTCACTGAATAGTGACTCACCTGCGTAGCACTCCACTGTCGGGAGTTAGCTCGTAAAACGTATGGGCATAAGTACCCCTTAGACCTGAGACTGTCACGGTGACTTGCAAGCAACTCACTGTACTTAGGCACTGGATGACCTGAATTTCTAATTCAGGGATCGGAAGGATGCTGGGTGCAGTCAAGTACTCGCGAAGTCTGTGTACGAGTCAAGATGGGATTGACCGCTCCAGATTAGAGGAGTTGATGTCTTGCTGTATTTCAATTCAGTAAAACCTTGGCCAGGGTAAACCAAGTGATGGTCACTTGATTTGATTAATTGAAATATACTATGGATGACCGGATCCAGAGTTCGACAGTCCACTCTGAGGTCATCTTGAGCATCGAAGGTCATAGGGATGAATTATGCAACAACCATACGTCTAGGTTCTTGAATGTTGCTTTGCATATTTGACCTATCCGGACGTCGGGTATCATTGCTAGATGGTCACCTCGATTAGTGCATGGAGTAGTCCATGTACTACCGGCTTAGTGTTCGAACCTATCGGAGTCACGCACATTAGTCAAGCTGAGTAGGAAGGTCTTGACCCAATTTAATTAAGAATTAAATTATGGGTCATTTGGAATTTGGCTCTGTCTATGTTCAGCTAGCACTGAACATGAGGTACATGCTAAATTTCATGGATGAACAACTAATTAAGTCTGTATTTCGGGTCAATCAAGTTTTAATTAATATAATTGAACTTGATCAGGACTCAGTTGTTGAGATTGGATTTGATTGGGTCTAAATTAGTGTAATTGGGCTCGATCATGATTTAATTGGGATTTAATTTCGTATTTGTTCTGATCTAAGTCGGACTTGGATCGAGCCGAAACTAGACCCAATTGAATCTCCTATGAGTCAGACTCATGTGGAATTTTTTCGGGTCAAAAATTCATTCAAATGGGCTGCAAATTTGGTTTAGAACCAAATAGACTAACTTATGATCAAATGGGCTAACCCATTTGTATCAAGTTGACTTTTCCCATTTTGTGTGGTTGCTGACCGTGAATAAATGCCATGGACCCGTGGACCACTCCCTTCACATGGACCCTTAGCATTTGTTTTGTGAGCCGCGACTCACCTGGGACGCATGAAACAGAGCTTCTCTGTTTCACGCGTCCGCAAGCTTTCCGACCAGCGAGTGCGCGGCCAACCGGCCTCCGGCCAGACGACCGACTGGACCGGAAAGTGCGGTTTTGAACCGCCAACATTCCAGTCCAGTTTGATTTTTGAAATCCGGCAATAATAGGCATTAATCGCTGGTTTATTCCATGGTTGTTTTTGAAACAACCGTTATCAAATTCATTCATATTTGATAATGAATGAATTCAATAACGCTGGACCATTACGCCTCTTAACTCCTCTCAGCGTTGGCCTATTTGTAGGCCACCGTTTCCTCTCGAATGGAGAGAGAGAGAGAAAAAAATTTTCTTGGGAAGAAAACGTCAGACAGAGAAGGAGATTTGATTCTGTGGAGAAGAAGAAGAAGAGAAAGGAAGGAGTCCTTTCTCTCTGGTGGTTTGGAGTTCGGCCCAGATCCGGTGTCCTCTCCTCCCTTCCATTCCCTCTGTGATCGGGATCAAGAGACGGGCATCTGTGGCTTGTGCGTGCTGTGAAGAAACGGGAGAAAAGAAACTGAAGAAAGAAAGAAAGAGAAGAAAGAAAGAAAGAGAAAAGGGAACGTCCTTTTTCTGGATTTCTTTTCTTCCAAGGGTCCTTTTGCAAAAGATTGTTTTGCACGAGTAAAAACATCATCCAACCTTCTTGCGAAGTTTGACGTGCGTGCGAAGTAGAGGGCTTGTAGATCCAGGCCTCGCAGAGCTACCTTCAGGGATCTAGATCCAGATCCAGATTCAAATTACCTCGACCAACTTCCGCTACGGCCTTGAGGTAATTTTACACAAAAGTTAAATTTAATATTTATAATTGTTATAAATAAAATAAAAAAAATTAAAACTGATTTTTCATGCCTGGCGTTCGATTTTATCGGACAACTCGGGAAATTTTTCCTTCATAATTTAGAGGCTTATTTTGTTTGCACATCACAACCAAGATTTCCCCTCCTTTTTTTTGGTTTCTCGTCAGTGCAAAACGCATCAGTGTTCTTCCAACCTGAAAAACGGAAGATAAAATTGACCAAGGTGTTCTTCTCTTTTATTCTATCAGCTGTGTGGAGTCTAAATGCATTTCAGATAGCTGTTACTCTCAAAAAAGGAAGTTGAATAAAACATGACAAATTTCACTTGTTTCTTTACTAACAAGCATGTCTAGTTGTTTGGCAGTAGTGCTCTGTGTATTGTTCTTGCATTCCACAAACTGAGTGTACTCTAGATAAAATTCAGATACAACTAGCATTTTCTTTTAAATATGTTGAAGTGTAGTCTAGATAAAATTCAGATACAAGTAGCATTTTCTTTTAAATATGTCTTGTTTTCATTTTTCATTGGCTGTTTTTCATGGCCACATGGTTTACATCGTTGGCACACTGTTTATAACAAATGTTTCATTGAAACTTAGTACACAAGCGTTGAATATATCAGGCCTTCTTATGTAGTTTCCTGATTCAAACATTTTTTCTGTTTATTCACAACTGGGTTTCTTTTGAAATTGTGGATTCCATAGATATTTCTCTTGTTAAACTTGCTCTCTCGCTGTGAGTATCTCATTTGATTTAAATACAAAGGGGAAAAAATGGCTTTGGCGCTTAGTATTATTATTTCAAATATCTTTTGTCTATCATTATAAAAGTAAAATTCTCTTGTTGAAAAGTAAGAACATTTAAAAGAGTTTATAATTCTCGGTGGTAGTGATCTTGCATAAAGCAGATGGTACATGATAAGATTTGGATTATGCTCTGTATTTTTGTTGGATCAACTTAGGAATATTCATGTGAATGTCTGCATGCTTACAGTGAGGTCGCTGCTCTTAGAATTTGTAACAGGAACAGTAGCAGTAACATGTTAGGCTACTTCTGTCCAGAAAGCTTCCACTTCACAATAATTTCTACAATTTTTTTCTCTGACTTCCTGCTTCCATCCCAGTTTTTGCTGCTGTTTCAAATTTTTTCATCATTCAGCGATCTTTCAATAAGTTTTTGCACTTTTTTGATCCTTGTACAACAAAAAATAATTTGAAAAGCCTGATCAAGCTATGTTTTTGTTCAAATATTGAATGATTATAATATGTGTTTGGATCATATTATTCCAAAGAGTCGATATATTCTAGGTGGTTTCTACATGTGTTTAGGTACGTTATAGCTTGAAATGCCCAAATAACTTGCCATTCGTTCTTAAAATGCATCTGAGTCCTTCTCGAATTTCACTTTCTCAACTTCTGTCGCCTTAAAACTACTTGTCGATCTATATCAACTGTATGCCCCTTGCTGTTCTTTAGTTATTTTACATCTAAATAAATGAAGCAAGCACATCAATATGAATTGCCTTTTCATTTGAGAGAAGGTCGGGAATAGATAAGTAATAAAAACTGATGAAATTAAAATATCATACTGTTGACATGTTCCTGAAAACTCTTGCAGAAGTGTCAATTATTAGCAAAGATTTAGGTCCCGCCAGAAAGGGATGGCGTCCTTAGTACTGTACCATTTCAACTAGAAAATGGGACAGGAACAGTGTGGAAAACCGGTTCTCTCTTGAACTTGGATCCATTTTTGTAATCTTTTTCATTTTGTTCTTGCTTCTACTGATTGTTTTCGTCCATCTTGACTCGTACCAAGATTTAAATTCTTGATTATTAGAATGCTGTCAAAAAGCATGGCTTTAAATACGGCTTGCTAGAGGGGAACTTTGGAAAAATCAAGATTTACTTTAACCAATCTTTTCTGGTCATGCTCTCTCCCATGTAAGCTTTCGAAAAAGCATGACTATTGGAATGTCATGGAGTGTCTTTTTGTTACTGCGATTCAAACCTTATTGTGTTCTAAATCTGTAAGTGGTGGCTTAGCATTGTAAGCAAGCCTAACTGCAGTGTGCTTATTTGCTCGTAAATTGCGAGGCCCTAGTAATGGTACAATAAATGGCTTCAGCCACCGTTTTCCTCATTCTGTTTGTTCACCATTATTTTGATTGTATTTTTCATCTTTCCTAGCAAGTGCTATATCTGATCTCTCTTATTCCTTTCTTAAGCCCCTAAAGAGTAAGATAGCTGATCTGATGTCCATTTGGCTGTAAGCATACATGTGCTTCATCTCTGTTGTTAGGCTTCCTAGGCCTGGATTTAGGGTCATATTGTTAAAACCTAAAATCTTTTGAGGAATCAATAAGGGTTATGGTAAATTTTGAAATGACTCACTATTTGTTTTGACTGACTACCCAGCAGACTTTAAGTCGAATCTATTTCAAGGATCTTTAAGGCATTGATACTATCTTATTAAAGAAGTTATCTTCTCTTTATTAATTGGCAGCGCCATCGATTCAATGCATCAAATTTCTCCTACTTCAGTATTTCCCTTTGATTGCTTGAGATCAAGTTTTATCCTCAAACACCTACAGATGGTAGCTTCATGCAAACCTAGGCTAAATCGCTGTTGGCCTTTGTTAATTACACTTTGCACAGATGTACTGCACCTTTGACCAGAGAGAGAGAGAGACAGAGAGAGAGATGGAAGAAATATTGCAAGCTGTTAAAAATGTGTTGACATGACTATTTATGTAAATATATTTGCAATGTGCTATGCCCATTTCTCACAATTCTAAATAATCAATGGCCAAAGAAAGAGATGATAAAGGACCAACAACGGTCTATGAGGATAAGGAGGAGCTTTCATTGAAGTAGAGGCAGAATCAAATGATGACGATAAAGAGATGAGACATAGTAGTAATTTGCCAAATATTTGAGGTTAATTTAGTAAGATGTCAGGGATTGAAAAGAACCAAGTAGAGGGAAAAAGTAAAAATTATCCCAAAGCTTTGTATATAGACTATATGCAACAGATTAAGTAGATGTTCATAACGATAATTGGAAAGCTGCTGATGTCAACCAACAAAGCAGGGGAACATCAATTGGAGTCAACCAACAAATTAACAGTGTTTTTCTCTCTTTGTTTCATCGATTGAGATTAGGTTGGAATTTTGGAAGATCTTTCCATATGCATGTTTCTGCTATGATGATCTTTTGTTGTTTGTCTGCAAGAATGTTGCTTGGATCATATGTCATTTCCTTTTGTTATGTCCAGGTAACAGATCTGGTAAATGGGTCAAGGTGAATGAGAAACAGACACTGCATGACATCTTGCGGAAACCAGACTACATCATCCCTGCAATCCCAGGTATGTTCCTCTGTTTATAACAAGGCTGATGTTTGTTACAGCTATGTATGAGGTCAGTTCTAATTTGCAAATGCAAGTGCCTATGACATTTTATTTCCTTTGCCTTCACAGTATTCTTTGTTGTCTCAAAGAAATCCAGTTTCTATCATGATTTCAGAGCTGGGAAGTGGTCTGCACCCTGAACTGGTGTATCTACACAGAACTGTTGAATACTCATGTACTCATAGTCACCGGTTAGATGTTTCATCTGTATAAATAGTTGCACAACAGGCATATGTGGAAATGGGTCGTGCCGAATAATACATTAAGCATACTTGATGCTCAGATTACGATCATATGGGTATAATTTGCTCATCCTAGTGTCGCACTATTCCTTAATTGTATTCCAGTATATTGCAATTTTGCCGCCAAACAAGGTGGTTCGATAAATTATGCAGGCTATGGTATTCAACAGCATCAAAGGCCATTACGGAAAAATGTTGAAAGATGCTTCAGCCTCCTGCAAGTTGGGGACATGCTTTTGACCGACAGACATGCTGCTTGCTGTTTTTTTGTGTTCAATTAGTCCTTTCATGGGTGCTTGATAGAAATTGTTCAGAAATGCAATGTAGTACATGCAACAACTTAAGCAATATTCAAGTTCATGACCTCAGAATAGATTTTTTCACCTTTGCTGCGTCAGGAATTTGACCTTTTGTCACTTCATCCCTTCCATCCCCTGGATGTCCCAGGGATTGGATTGATGATTTTTATGTCATACCATATCAATGGAAGCTGATTGAACTGAAAATTTGAGATTATAATAAAACAAAAACAGATAGAAATATTAAGGCAACGCCACCAAGGACTTAGAAGTTAGATCGATCAATCTTTGAATTAGTGGTAGATACGAGCACAAGTATTCGGATCTCCGGCTTGATGACGGATGATGGAATGATTCGCACGGAAGCCGAGCCGTGGAGCCAGCCGAAACACGGCAGCCGGAAGAAAGGGCAACTACTACAGTACTACTACTCCCTTGCGCGTCGTGCCGAGCCTGCCACATCTGTACCGTTTTCTCGTATTATCCTCGGCAACCAGCAAGCCGGAATTACTTATGATTTCAGATTGAGGTACCGGTGTAAGCCTGCCACTCTAATGATTCATATTACTGCAATGATGTCAGCAAATAATGCACCGAAACCGCCTCTAATTTTTTTAGACTTGGGCCTGGCAAGACGTACGGCATGCCTGCTATTATTGTTAGCTCCATCACCAGAAGGTATATTGCCCCATCCCTCGAGCCGACAGTTTCGATACCTCCTGCTAATGCCAATCCCTGGAACCAAGTATTCTGGAACGAGAGGACTTCTCCCTCTTTAATTCTTTGATATTGGTTGCTGATCGGCCGAAGCAGCAGCAGGCCCCCCACAGAATGCCCTGCTGGAAAAGACTTTTGGGCCGCCGTTTTTGGGGTCAATAACAGAATCATTTGACCAAGAGTATTATACTTAAATAAATAAATACGGGACGGAGATGATGAAATGAACAAATAAAGATTTCTCCAAAATCAGAACCGAAAAAGACGTTAAGAAAGAAAATAATTTTTTTTACAATAATCTGAATTTTCAAGTTGGATCAGACAGGATCCGGAATGAATATGTTGATATTATTCTACCGGCCCAAATTAGACCTGTAACAATACCTCGCGATGGAAAGCATCAGAGTATCAGCAGTCCTGATGCTTGAGTTTCCAATTAAAAAGTTCAATTTTTAAGGTACTTAGGACAGAACTCGAAAACCCCAATTAATATCTAGCATCGTGAGGTCAAAGGCAAAAGCTTAATTTAAGTCACAGCCAAGAAAACGGGCAAAATGTCATCTAGCACAAGAAATAATTAAATTAAAGATCAACGGCCTGTACAGGCCAACATTTGAATTCAAGAAGAGAGGGGCAGTTGTTTCTTTTACACAACTGATAAACTCAGAAGCCATTAAATACCAATCGCCAGATTATACAATCCCCATTTCCCCTAACTAAAAGAAACAGAATAAGATAGATGGCAACAATGCAAGAATAAACATCGGAAGAGTCGGAACCAACTATACCCTGTATACATGCCCTAATTCAAAATCTTTTTTATGTACTAAATTACACTGGAAATAAAGGCAACCTCTATCTAGTGGGGGACATGATAAAAAGACAGGACAGCCCATAATGGGCAGTATCGTTATCATGCAGTCCAATAGACTTCCCCATCAACAAGAATCCGAATGAACAACAACAGCAACAAATTCAATAAGCCAGGAATATTGCAACCCCACCTCTCAGCTGCTGCTTTGTAATTAACGATCCACCTTTCATCCTCTCCTGTTTTTACAAGCAGACGCAAAGGCATATGTTCAGGATAAATAACCCATAGGAGGGGTTGACGGACTCCTAATTGTAGATTTTCACTGGCTTCTCAAATGTGTGACGGTTCTGCAGAGGTCAAGAAAAGTCATGAAAATCAGAATCATACTATATTGCTTTTTCAGAACCAAATTTGTGATCAAAATGAATCAGAAGAAATTTTGCTGCAAAACAAGTGATGATAATAATAATTTCAAGCATGAAAGGCAAATATGAAGTTTTAGCAATCTTTTAGAGGTGAATTCTATTAGTCAGGAAGCACGAGATCATGATGTAACATCATAAACTGGAAGCATTCTACCTGATTTGCTGTGTAAGCCCTTTTTGGAGCAGTGTCTGAGTGCTCCAATCCAAGGTACTGCTCCCAAGCTCCGTAGACATCTCTTCGCTATATAATAAACATGAGATAAAGAAGAATATAAGATAAAGCGTCTTTAGAACAGAATAAAGGAAGCAAAATTAATTATACTAGAAAATACATACCTGGAAACGACTGGACACAATATCTGAGTCCTGAAGGTATTCAGGGCGACCCAGTGACAAAAATGCAAACTTCCACTGAGCAAATGAAAACTTAGTAAAATCAGCATACACCAGCAACTTCTATGTGCTAGGCACCATAATAAAAGAAATAACATGCACAATCTCTTAAATGCATCAGAAATTCAGGCTACATGCTTTTCCTTTGTTCTTTCTATGTGCATACAATGTCTTTCGATTATGATACATACAGTGAGGCATAAAGTTGGCTCAAGTCAGCAGCATTATATTCTATGACAAATCATTATGCATAAAGTTCATAAACTGTATCAGTACAAAAATTTGCAATTAATTGTTCTCAACAATTAAGGTTCCAGCTTTTGCAAGTAGATTACTATAAATTACAAAGGGTAAAATAATCTATAATATCATTCCTGCTTGCAATCTAGTTAAGCCAAGCCCTCCTAGGTTTCAAATTGTAATCAATTTTTAGTAACACCAAGTTAGTGGAACAATTTTGAACTCTCAACTTCTGTAGTTTTGAGGAGTGCAAAATTTTGAGGAGCGCTATCTCCTCCCTTAAGGAGAATTAACTGATACTGCAAAGGGTACATGGCAGACTAACACTTGCCCTTCAACAATTTTATTCATGAGACCCAACATAAAGCTCAAAGCCAGCACAAGACAGCCTCTGGCAACAAAGTAGGTGCTGTGACATGCCCTTCTAGTGTTAAGTAGATAGGAAAGAAAGAGCATCATATGCAATAAAGCCGAAAAATAATGAAGCAGATATCAAGTGCAAGCATAGGGTTGTCATTTTCCTAAATACGAAACAAGGAAAAGAATAGTTAGCTCCACAGGTACAAATTTTAACAAGGACAATGAGTGAGACCTCTTGCTAGTATTGGGCGCGAGCAACAAGGTTGTAGTATTTTGTTCTGAAGAGAACCAAACTACTACGACACAAAGCTTTAAGGAATAGGCAAGAAACACTATAAATAGAATTTAGAAAAGTGGTAGAAGTTACCTTAGAGAACTCCTCATCAAGAACCTGGAGTTTTTTCTGGATCCGAGCTTTCACCTCAGCTAAAGTTTCACCTTCATGAATAACCAAAAAGAAAGGCTCCCCAAAGTTCTGAACCTGCTGTTAAAATGAAAAACAAAATTGTCCATACCATGCTCATAAACTAAATCTAAGAAGACATATAACTGATCTTATAACAAATAGAAAGGAAGGAAGCATTTGGGTCGGTGCTGGTAAGATAAAAAAAAGGACATGTCAAATCAAGAGACAGATGATGTAACAGAGAACATTTATAATCAATACTAATATGAAAACAAATTGAAATGCAAGGGTTTTCCCCCTTAAAGATATTTATGTCTCAAGACACTGGCAGAAGGCAACCATGTTTGTTGTTTACAGTTTAAAAACTACAAGGAAGAAATAGACATGTGTGCCCTATGAAGGACAGACCGGAAAGGCAGGCGAGACAAAATGGGCAGGCACTACCAACAAAGCCAAGGGGTCATAAATTTCCTTGATTCTTGAACCACTTGTCTATCTAAATATTCACCAAAAAGCAATAAACAAGCAAGCCAAAAAATTTCAAATCCTCACCATCTGATTTTGATTTGGATCTTTCATGAAGTGATAAACATGAATTAAGCGATCATGGGGACCAAGGTTCTTCTCTTCCTCCGGAATCTGTCAGCAAGAGCAAAAATATAAATTTAAATAACATTGATATGATTACTCAGATAACAGCTGTATCGTGAATGAAATTATACTCTGGTCAAAAAGACTGCCTATCTGTGGCAGCAGATAATCCAGAATATCATCCAGAGGTGAATTATATTTTAACAAAGAAGTCTGGTTCAACAACAAACTCAGAATAGTGACTTACGACTTACCTCCTCTGCACGCAATGTCCAGTACTGATCATTTATGTTTTCTATCTTTTCATTAGGTGGAAAGATCTACAAGGAAGAGATACAAGCATGATCAGGCAGCTAGTTAAATTGAAAACTAATAAACTCATCATTGTACTGCTCCAATCTCAAATGCTTGAAGATAACTCGAATAACCATATGGCTGGGTATCCAGGTTAAAATATTATTCATCTCAAACAGTTAAAGAATCGATAAAATATTAGACTAATTTCCAACTCTTCCAGTTCTCTACCAGACTCTCAGTATCAGAAGAATTATAGCTGGTTTATGACTAATCCAAGTAATGTGTAAGAATATACATGCGTTAAAATGGAATAACCCAGGGAGGAACTACAAACATAAAATGTCAATTAGACTAATTTAGAACTCTTCCAGTTCTCTATAGGACTCTCAGGCTTAGCAGAATTATATCCGATTTATGACTGAGCTATGTGTAAGAATATACAGGTGTATTAAAACGGAATAGCACTTTATGGCACTTGTTTAGGAGGCCACCACAGTACCTTGTAGATCTTGTGATAAAAGACCTCTAGCAACCGGAGTTCAGCATTAGGATGGGACAGTTCAACCTGTACAGAAACAAAGTCAAATGGAATCAAGGCAGCAAATGTTCATCAAAGCCAACATAAGAACAAATACGATACAATTGCAAGTTTGCAACTGTGAAGTATAATCCATGCATATTGGAAAGCTTTCACAGGCTAGAAGAAGGTTATTTGACTATATAATACTATATAAAAATACCATCACTACCCCAATTCCCATTAGAACAAAACGAAGGCAAAACAACTGTGCAATAATTGCATGTGTCACCTTTGTTTTCAGGTCATTGATCACATCAGCCACTGTGCTGTTTTTCGGCAGTCTAATACTATGAATTACAACCTGAAAATCAACAAGTTTTAAGAAACATTGAGTTAAAGATAATAAAAAATACAAAGATAACCATGAGCAGAAAATTACCTCATCCTTCGTGGCATGATGGAATGCAACTTTAAGAGTTTTTAAACCTTGCAATTCTGGCAGAGGGATGTCCAACACTTCATAATATAATATGTCAGAAGTCTGTCATAAGTAAATTAGTATGCATTAGGCCCTCACTTCAACATCAATATTTACAAAATTTAGCTGTAACGAAAAACAAAAAGTATTCAAGTAGATGAAAGACCTGGTTGTAATGAACCAGCATGTCTGAGAGATGCTCTACACCCCGGTACTTGATAGGTTGAGGTTTAGGCTGCTGAGAGTAACAGTTATGAGATGTAAGCCGAATTTTTGATGGATCATCCAGACCAAGCTGGTGAGCAACTCTTTCAACGACATCATCATAAGTATGAAGCTTTGACCTTTAGAACGGAACAAGGAAGCCACCAATCAGGATATTGAATTAAAACAAGTGAATTTAATCATAAAAATTTCCTCAATGTAAAAGTCGTAGATCTTGATTGCTTACAATTCCAAACAAAAATCATCCTCCTTTGGCTTCTCTAAAGACCGAAAATGCACAACCTATCGACGTAATAAAAGGCTCAGACATAAAGGTTCAGAATGACATTAAGGGACCAATTTCAATGTATAACCAGAAGCCAAAGAGCAAATTCCATCAAAGTATTCAAGGTCACAAAATTTTCTAACATATTGGATATGCAAGCTTTGCAACAGTCTAACATGCAAAGATAGTAGACAACTAAATAAAATAAGTACAAATGAAAAGATAAATCATGACCAATTTTACAAGTCAACTAAAATAAGAACCGTAGACAATTAACCTTTTGGAATAAAGAAAATATATTATGAAAGAAAAAAGCAAGAAAATATGTTTTCTATATAAAATATGATCAAGCTATAATGTTTTTCCTTCCCTCCTGAAGCAGAAGGATAAGTGCTCCTGTATAAGGTCACAGAGAATTACTAGGTTCTCAGTAACACCTAAAGTCAACTCATGATCATACTATCACTAAATACCGATCTTTATGTACCTTTACTCACTCCATATAACAAGTAATATTTCACATAAATTTCCATACACAGCGAGATGATGCCACCATCTTAGTCGTCACTTTTCAATTTACATATATGCCACATGGCAGTCTTGGTTAATTGTCAGCATCCTTTCCCAATCCCTACTCTTTTCTTTTTTTCTTTGAAAATCACCCAGAGGGGATGGTCATAAACACCAAACTAGTTCCCTGAGCAATATTCAGGAGTACCAAACCCATCAACAGCCCTATAAAAGGTATCAGATAGTAAGACTAAGAATAATTTGTAAGAGAACATGTACATTATTAGCTAATCTAACTAAACAATCCATATGGATCAAATCATTAAATTCCTAGTAAAATTTAGAACATGAATGTTATGATAAAGAACATCAATCAACTATTCTAGCCAAGGTCCGCCGTACTGATTGTACCGATGTACCGGTGGGCGTCAGCACCGGTACAGTACCGAACCGAACCGGTACTGTACCAACGAAGACAAAAAAAAATGTTGTGCGGATGCGCGTTAAATGCCGCAGAGTGGCATTGAATATCCTGCGGCATTGAATATCCTGTGCGGACCGGAAAACCGCGCACGAGCACGGTTCCCCGCGCGCGGGGTGCCTGCGCTTAGGCCGGTGCGAACCGCCCAGCACCAATAGACGTACAGAATCATTCGGTTCCGATCCAAAATGGGTCGGAACAGAAATTATACGCCGTACCGGACCGGTGCTGACACGGTTCCGGTCGGTTCAGCATACCATGATTCTAGCCAAATCATGAGAGAGAAAGGCTGTCACTTCGGATGATTTGCTCGCTTGCACTTGCAAGTACCAGAAATAGATAAAAGATTTTACATATCAAAGCAGAAAAGTGTATACATATCATGCATTTTAGTCACCCATGAACACTGATAGTTGCAATCCACAATACTCGCAGACTGGGAAACCTAGGTTAAAAGTCTCAAAAGAGTAATATCTGTCAGACAAATTAACAAGTTCTACAAAGCATCGATGAGTTGCTCATGTTATTGCCAGCAAGCTTGTAATTATATAAATTTCAATAGTTAGTTACCCCAAGTTCTTAACACCAGCATCCTGTTTAGCAAGAGTAAGGATAATCAAGGAGTCAGTCACAAGCATGAGAACTGAAATAAATTCATGCTACACCTTCTATCTTTACATTTGTTGTCCACATAATGTTCTTAATTCATTAGATCCATCCAAAGGTAGGAGACTCAAAAGCAAAGACTAACATTAGCAGCTATCTGTATTTCTTCATTGTAAGATGAAACTGAAACAAACACCTAAGCTCTAGTTTTGTGTCCATCAGCTTAAGAAAAGCCAGGGAAGTTGAACAAAATAATACACACACACACACACACACATATATATGTGCATGCTATAAACCATATCTGTAGGCGCAGATAACCAAAAGAATGTGTTTCTGAATAAATTACATTATATTTGTTAGCAATCAGCTTCAAATGCACCTAATATTGGAGTTAAAGATGTTACAATTCTTCTGCCACCCACTTTGAAATTTTAAGAAACAACAATAAGACAACTCAGATATACATAAAAGTGACCAAAGTGTAAAATAGGCTTAGAAAAAATGATGAAATAAAAGTTGGCTTGTTGATATATAAAATTATGTCCCAGGAAAAGATACCTGTCGATTGTGAACATATTCTAGAAAAGAAGGAACATCAGGATAGCGAAATTGGTCATCACTATCTATTGCAGGAGATTTCTGGTAGCAGATGATGTCACCATCCTCAAGCTACAGGAAGGAAAAAAAAAAGTCAACAGCCAGTGCACACTTTACCAAAAGCATCTTTTCTAATGATTATATCCATGTGCTAGACAAACCTGGCTCGAGCGGAATGTAAGTTTTTTTTCTATGTGTTCACACATAACACTTGGCTCAAACTTTATTTCCTGGATAACATTAAAGAGAAGAAGGTTAAAACACAAAACTATTTGAATTGGACTATACACTTCTTGCTAAACTTTTCAGTCTACGACAACAATTTTTTGACCACTGATATGCATTGGTGTTCATACCAACAAGGTAGCGCCCTTTTGGAGTGATAAAGTACTAGGCATGCGTAAATTCAATAGCTAAAGGGCATGAATCTTAATTTATATCAATGGTAAAAAGATAAAAACTTCTCTATACAAGATGGAAAGTGTGATATATAAAGTTGGACTACACACTTGTCATTAAATGTTGGTTGTGCATTTATGTATGTATATATTATAAGAACACAGGCAGTATATGAGAAATTTAAATTAATTAATTTTTATAAAGGACGTAATACAAACCTCGTAAAGCTCAATTTCTTCATTAGGTGAAAAACCAGCCAGTTCATTCAATTTTGTCAGTATTTCTGATGGCTTTCCTAACGCCTTCACAAAGAGCCTCCCCACATATCTGTGTTTATGAAATAAAAAAAAAAGTGAAGGCAAAAAGAAAACACATTATAAAACTAATGGCAGGGAAAGCAATAAATGAATACCGAAGTTCCTCCTTCTCAGGGTCATAAAGCTTGAAAAAAAGTAGTATATCCTCTTTAGTCTTATCGGGTGGAGGAAGAGGACGCAAATCCTAAACAATCAAAAGAAAAGGAATGCAGATAGTTACATGGATGAAGTGTGCCATTATCTTATGTATTATATAGAAAATTGAAATTTAGAGAAGACAAAGAAGCAACAAAAAAGGTTACCAGTCCAAGCTCAACTTCCAAAAACAACTTAAGTTCAGCATTATGTGCCTTGTTGGATACCTCCCTTAACTGTCCAACCTACACAGAAATGGAGAGTGGTAAGACGCCAAATTGCTGATTAATGAGCCAAAAAAAAACACATGTAGAAACATCAAGCATGAAGAAAACTGAAAGAAGAAAGAGATTAGAACGTATCACATTACACGATGTGCAGAAAAAGAAAAAAACATAAACCACTTGAATAAACAACATGCACCATGAAATTATATGTTTACAAAGCAGAGAAAGCAAGCTACAAAAAGAGATAAGCAGATATCACATCATGTTATATACAAGAAAAGAAAAGACAAGAGAACCAATTGAATAAATGATAGCTTCTTGATGCCTACAGTGTCATAATACAACTCCAAAATGCAAATCATGTTGGCAGGAACCATTAAAAACTAAAATCTCCAGGTGCATTATTGTCAAATTAGATAGATTTCAATTGCAGGATTGGTCAACATCCACAAACTGATCTGAGTTTTAATGCACAAATTGTGTGATGAATGACTGGTGATGCCAAAAACATTATAGCACATTCATTGTATGTGTTGGTTTCCGGAGCCATTCAAATCTTAAAATGCTAATATGCTAAACATAACAACCAAATTCTAACCAACAAACAGAAGAATAAACCATAGAGAATTCAGATTTGAGTCGCAAATATAGAGTGACATTTAATAGAAATTATATCGAACAAAATTAATATGCACTGACAAAACAATTTATGGAACAAAAACAATATATGTAACGGATATCTCATACACTGCAAGTCACAATAAATTAGTTGCATCTAGTGGGCTCATAACACCACAAGCAGCAACAACAAAATCAGCATGCATACAGGACCCTCACCTAATGAGGGACCATTTCTTGCACAAAAATATATCACCCTATACTAAAAGGAGGGGAATATTCCCTTCTCAATTTCTCATCCTAGCATTCAAATTTTAGTCCAGCTAGGATGGGGCAGTTGATTTTCTTTTTGTTTTCTGGGTGTAATTGGTTGTCATATTATCATGTAGGATGTCATGGCATAGTTGGTTATAATCTCACTATAACACACTGAAGATCTCTGTTTCAAGTCCAGGCAATGCCAGGTTTCTGGGAGAAATGATATTATAAAAAAGGGCATATAAACCATTATAAAATATTATGCAATCCATCCCAAATAATAATATTAAAAAAAGAATGCACATAAACTGTTATCCAGGAAAATAATGTTAAAATAACACATAACTACATGATGATGTCCTCAATCCCAAAAATAAAAAAATGCTAAGAATACTTTAGTTTTAAAATATAATTTTACTTATATAAAATGAAAATATTATTTTCCCAGAATAAACATTGAAATATCAATCAATGGCTACATCATTTATTTTATATAATGGCTAAATTACAACAGTTAATAAAATTCAGTTATTGTGTTATACCATATTGAGAGGACTCCTGAGCCATCACAATGGCTGTTATTTTTATCCCTACCATATAATCCAGAAACAGTGGCATTAAATGGATGGATATGAATACATCATGGCAATTTTTAGTGAACATGATAAACATACACTTTATTATAGTTTTCCTACTTTTATCTAATCATCAATTAAAAGAGTGAATATAGGCTAAAAATTTATAACCACACTTTTCATTGATACTAGAGGTTGGCATGTATGGTGCACATTCAAGCTACTATGAACAATTGTAGAGCATGATCATCTAATCCAATAACATTTTATTGTTCCGATAAAGAAACATATAAATATCTAACTACGGATGTGCACCTCTATTATTTCTTTGTCTCTTAGAAAATGATTAATGAGTTAAAATATTTATTAAGGTTGGGAATGGTTACAGTAGGGTCAAATCAACAACACTTCACAAAGCTTCAAGAAGGTAGTACAAGCATTTAGGTTTCATACAAGAACACACGAGCAAATGTGGAGCCATGTGATGCATGCACCGAATATTTTTTATAATTCAAATTTTAATACAATTTTATAAATAGTGATAATTAATTTATATCATTACTTTATCACTTTTGGTATTCATTTTTAGTTTTTTACTGTGTTAAATAATCGACTAAGGATATCTTGTTTACATGGGAATATATAAAATAAAAGCATAATTAATAAAAAATGATTATGTATATGAAGTGTACTTTACAAGTTCACATACCAATGCCTAATCATGCATACGAATGCTTATCGAACTAATCAAGCTGATTCCCATCCATTTTATACTTTTACATCCACTTGGTTTCATAAACTACGTCAAAGATGCATGAAATAAATTTATTTGCAAATTATTTTTCTTATATTTGAATAAAGGGAAATTATTATTTTTTAATAAGTAATTATTTTGTATATTTTACATGTGCAATGCAGATGCCCCTATACCAGCAAACAAAAAGAAACTAGCAAGAAATTACTTACAGATTGTGCTTCTTCTTGAGGGCTCAATGGCCTGTTGGGACGATATGTATGGTTTTGCCGCTTGGCCCACAACCAAAAACGCTGAAATTGAACTGGGATACCAAATTCTTTTGCCACCTCCTCCTGTGCATCATTTCGATGTTGAATTAAAAATTCTACCAGAAGGCATGAGAATAAGAGAACTAAGACACTATGAAGACTGCACAACAACGTTCCAACAAAAATATACCAGTTACCTCTCCCACCCCCAAGAAAAAAAAACAAACAAAACAAAAATATACAAGAAACTCCAGGTCCAAAAGTTCACTAGAAAGGAGCCCAGAATTTTATTATGCATGTCAAAGTCATGCAGATGATTGCAGCAAGTAAGATCTCAGGTTACAAAGTGGATGTTGAATCATTGACACAAACATGTGCATTGTTCAACAGTATGAGAAAATAAACAAATGTTTTAATAGTGGCATAGCTTATACTCTTGTCAACAATGTGTTATATCTAGAATGTCTTATTTGGCCCACTATAGCCGAAGAGATTGAGATGTTTACTATCAACTAATTGAAGCCTTTATAGCCATTAAGAAAAACATGACAGGTTCAATTGAAAACTCTTTGTCTCACACAAAATGCACTTGATCGAGATGTTTATTATCGACCATTCTTCATGTCCATTAAGAGAAACATGACTGGTTCAATTGAAAATATTTTCTCACACTAAATATACTTGATTTTGTCTAAATCAAATGACATCAAAGTAATTCATTTCTTGAAAATCAAAGAAGATAGATATTTTTCTCAGGGTTTGTGAGCTTTTCTTTGCATCTGATACTATCTGCCTCAGGGTTTGTGAGCTTTTCTTTTGCATCTGATACTATGTGTCTCAATTACCACCTGAAATGCTATATGCCCAATTAATAGTGTACTGCAATCTAGAATTAGTGCACTCTCAATTAGTCAATATTAATTCAAGCATGCACCAAATGTTTCTCTTCTAATATTTACCAGATGTAATTTGTTTCAATTGTAGTTTATGATGCAACATTTGAGCCTGAACCAGAAAAAAGGGAACAAAGCATACAAAATTGTGAGTTTGCAATGCAACCAAAACTTAAACTTCAATTGCGTATTAGCCTTGTAATTCATTTTGAAGCTGCACAATGAGAATGTGGATCATCTTGAATAAAGAGAATTATCAATCAAAACAAGGATCCCGTAATATTTGTGCACTTGAAATTCTAAAAATGATGGAATAACCAGTCAAACGGTTATAGTTCAAAAAGAATATATATTTTTTTGCAGGTTTGAAATGTTATAACAAGCTACATGGTTATTATCTTAAAAGAAGACAAAATCCTATATATCAACCATTCAACCTAAAGTGCAGCTACGTTGTCCAAATTGATCCACTTAGCAAACCCATCAACATTTCAATATTGAAAGAGCAAAACACTGTTAAAAGGCCATAGTTAAATCATAACAAAATACACTGATCCTGTGCATCTGGTAGTAAGAAATTATTACCAACTTTTGCTTATGCAGTAGTAAAGGACTGAAAACCAGCACCAGCATGCTTACTCAATTTGAGGCAGCAATTACAGGAAAACATTACCTTGAAAACATTGAAAGGCAATTGTTTCTGAATACGAAAGCTGCGAACTTTATCATGGTCCACCAGATCAAAATATATATCCCTTCCTATCTGTTCAGCTAAATCTTCGTCTCGAGCAACCTAAACACATTCAGAAAGACTTATTGATAACCAGTAAAAGCAAAAATGATAATATAGGTCAATCATAAAAGTCAGCTAAGACATCACACCTTTATGATAGTATAAAGGTGAGCCTCAGCCTTTTCCTTCTTCTTGTGTTCTTTCTCTTCTTGTTCTTTCTTCAATCTTATCTGAAGAAATATATTGCATATTATGTGCAATCCTTCAAAGTAATGAAACAATTCAAGAATTAATAAACTCTGCAATTATCATACTCTGAGGTGTTCAGCAATGTCTTTCTCATCCACATTACATATTATTTTCTCCTTGTCGCTCTCCCGAATATAAACAAGCATGTATGCATTTGAATACTTTGTAAATTTAAACGGAGTGTTATTGAAGCCAGGATTTGTCTGTGGCAACTGTAATGAGGAAGGAAGGAAAAAAAAAAGTCAGAATGATACAAGAAACATAAAAAAAGTGCTTAAGTTTGTGGTGGCAAAATCAATCACCTCTTCCTCACCACCATACTGCTCCTCTAGTGCCCTCTTTGTATCTTCTTTTGTTACCCGCTCATCATCAAATTTAAACCTGGAGAAAAAGAATTCTCAATTACTGACATCAAGTCATGTTCACACCCTCAAAAATAATGCAGGATGATACCACCAATAAAGGCTCCTTTTCATGGATGCACGCAGCTTATGTCCATTCAAAAGAGAAGTGTTTGGAGCAGGGCATCAATCAAAAAAGGGTGTCTAATAATTTTCTATTTTTATTAATTAGTAAAGTTATAAGAAACAAAAGAAGGCAAAGGATAGTGCTAAGCCTGCACATAATCAAACAGGAAAAAAGATCACACCTAATCAAAGATATTTTCATGTTACATATGCAAGCCAGCCAGTGTATGTTTAATACAGAAAAGAGAAGGAATCTGTTGAAGCTTTTATCAGTAACCCACATAAGGTGACCCATTGAAGAATTTCAGAACATAACTAAAAGTATCTCTCAGTGAAAGCTGCTCTCAGGAACTTTACACAAGGCTCACTAACAACAGTATTGTAGGTACAAGAAACTAACAAGGGTGACGGACAAACTACATACCACTGTTCAGAGAGAGTTGGTCGAATAAAAGCATAGTAATGTCCACCATGCACCCCACCGCTATGAACAAGAACACTGCATGAAACGGAGTTAGCATGCATTTTCAAAAGTCAAATAACAGAAAAAGAGGTAATAGCATAGCATCATGCAGATGACCTGAATACTGTAAACCAGAATAACTGATTATGCCAATAGTGAAAAGTCAAGCAAGCAACATTTGACTTCAAATAATATATTGAAACTATTAAATTTTAATGGTACACAATGATCAGAGTAGGTAAATATAAAACTTACCAAAAAAAAAATACACAATTATGCATTAAACACAATCTGTGACACACTATACCATTGAAAATTTCAACATTTTTAAGTATCTTTTGAAGACACTCTCATGAGTTCTTCCATATCCTCCAACATAACATTTCTAGATGAGAGAATTCCTTATCCTGATTGTGTCATGAATTAATGCATCTACAGAGCAACATTACTATCAATCAATCCTTGATCTATTACTTTGATGGATAGAGGTGACCAAGTTTGTCAAGCTGCTGCCTGTTTAAGTAGTCAACTAAATTTGGGCTTAAAAAAGTCAAATGTCAAATAGCACATGGCTACGATGCTGGTCACCAAGAAAACATGACAAAACTCAGGATACATGGCCTCCCACATGAACTGACACAGTAACTGTGATTTATACCACCCAATGAATACAGTGCTTTCATGCAAGAGGTTGCCAGATGAGACATCCCCACATCCAAGATTGTTATTTTGTAACACAATGCTCTTCCCACAAAAAGAACCAATTGGCAGTCAAAGTCAAAAATAGAGTAAGGTACCTTGAAACACTTGTATAAAATGCTAGAGTGGGTTCTTCACAATATTTAGTTAAGCATGCCGCTTGTTTATTTCAGCACTATGTACACCTAGATAAGTTCCTTTTTAGGCAAATTTCTTATTCTGATGGAACTTCTGCATAACATCCTGCCACCATTTTTCAAGAGAATTCCTCATAATTAACACAAACATAAGCTCATGAAAAACACAAGAACACAATATGTAAAGACAATGGTTCATTGGGCAAAATCCTCACGCACACTACAGCTAAAATCTTTAACAGTTGTTTAGACATCTAAACAGTTTTTTAAATAAATGTAGAATAGTCAGAACAAACTCAAAAGAGTACTGCTACTGAAAATGGCTCCATTCAGAAGTCAGTCAGTAGTCTGTTGTAACACTTTTTTTGGTAGGAAAAGTAATATGAGTTGAATGCAATATGAGTATCCTTTACATATGACTGCAATATAAGCATAATTGCAATACATATTAGTTGAATACTAAATATCACAGCAGCTTGTCTTTGTTGCAACATCTATTCATGTGCAAAGCAAATGAAATCAATGTATTTACATATGGGGTGTGACTACATGTAAATTTGGATCTAATATGGAGAGCCATATTAGCCATGATTGTGGTAATTAGATGCACAGTTATAGCATTCATGGTAGATAGAGATGCATGATTTTCATGATTACGTCTAATGGATAGCAATCTCCAAAAAGTTTACCTGTGCAGAGTATAAAGGTTGCGGACAGTCCTGTCTGCTTCTGGAGAAAGATATTTCCCATTATCCCTATCAAGGTCTAGTTGCAGAGGGAACTCATATCGGTCATTTATCTGCATCAACATATATATGACAGTTCAATGGTCAATCAATAGGGGTAAGAATCTAAGAGATAATTGGCAAGCCAAGCTTTCAAGGAAAAAGGTCAACTATACAAAATTAAAATAGACCAAATAAGGACAATTTCATGGACCAGATGTTCTTTTTATATATGATTCTTATCCCAGGCCTGCTCAGTCCTATAAGGACTAAGATGTGTAACCACTGCACCAGCCACCCAGAAGTTTGAACCATCAGCAGCACTATTATACAATTACCATTAAACTTTAGCAAAAAGCTAAAATGGCAATGAGAATAGGAAAAGGCAAGCATTTCATACTCATATTACATTATTTTGTAAGAAATTAATACTGTTACCACAACAAAGCAAAATGAGAAGCTTTCACAATAAAAATGTATGCAACAGACTAAAACAATCTAGAGCCCAGGCATAGTTAATGTCTAAACAGCCACTGTAAAGAAGGCTTTCCACCATTCATTAGCATCTCAGGAACACAAATAATATTGATTCCTTCGTGAATAGCAGATTTTCTTTATTTTTTTTTCGAAAATAATGGAAAACACAGTATAATCACTGCAATCATGCATCTAAGTTCATCAACCTAACAAACAGTTCGTCTAGCAAACTTAATTTGTCAAGTGGCCCTTCACAAATTCATACTTTTAAACTTCTGCATGGCAGGAACTACCTTCTATGCTTGGGGAAAATAGATTCGTCCCTGAATTACATGTGAAAATTCCATGTTAACCATAATCACCATCTCAACTTAAAATAGTCCAAGAACATAGGGTGAGACTATCAAAAAGGCTCCATGGAGGAATGTGTTGCATTGCCTCGTGCCTCAAGGCAAAGCTCTCCAAAAACACCTCGCAACTCATGGCTGAGGCGATATAAAGTAAGGCATATCCATTATACCAATATGCTTATGTTACATACATGCCTTTTGTTTTCTTTTTTATTTCCTTGTCTCAAAACATGAACATGAGGCTTTCATTGTTTCCACTAGCAATAGACAGGTAATGGACTTGTATACATTTCTCCATCGTGTTCTTTTTGAACGCCAATGCCAATATCTTCATATGGCCTAAGACTTGCATAAACATTTGCAATGCACGATGTTGCAAAAGATTAGTGATGCAAAACATGACAGTAGCTATTAAATCAGAAATAAAGGTGACCAACAAAATGATTACAATCTTCCCACTCCCTTTATATCTGACCAAGTATTCAGACTTATTCACATTTAGAACAAATCATGAAGCATGTCAAATAATATAAAACATGTGTTTCAAGCAAAATAGATCATAATCAAGGGCAAAGGTGCCCAAAAGAAGACAATCATAAAAATTTCGATAATAACAACCTTGACCATGGTGTCTCGCATGAAATCGTATTCAAAGCGTTTCAGCTGAAGTTGCAAAACAGGAGGAAAGTCAATGAAAAGAACACCTTTCTTAGCATCCTGAAATAGACAGGAAAGAAGATTCAACTTCAAGCAAAATTCAAGATTTTAAGATATTCAATTATAAAAGAAGAATTTAACATATTGTGGCAACATATTGCTGAAGAAAGATATAAATAAGGAATATGATTGTTTTTTTTAAAGAAAGTGTAAAGACCACTCATTTAACTGTGTGAGAGAACGGATTGGATTTCATACCATTTATAGCCTTGCTTTCTTGTCCATGTATGGGATATATAGCAAATAGTTGAAAACTGGACGTGAGTTCTCGTACAAATAGATGTTCAAATGACATTTTCAAGTCATTCAATCTAGTTCATGTAAATAATGTAGTATGATTTTATCTATATATTAGCTTATACCATTGTTCAATCTAAGTTAAGATATCAGTTCATCAGCATAAAGCACTCATTGACATGATACAGATAAAATGTTTGTCTCCATTATTTCAGCTGATATACATTGTTGTATCCCAGACTATCAGCAGGAAATGATACCATTGTTCAGGGAGATTATTCTTCAATTCACTATAATGCATTCTTAATTATTATTGAATAAAATTCATTCATCAAGCATCAGCTAATCTTGTTTCTACTATGTTGGCTGATGTTCTAATAACTTGGTCATTATATATCAGCAGATGTACACCATTTTCGTCTTGTCTTGTCATAAGAAGCCAACAGCTTAATTCATCTCAATATCAGTCATCAACCAAGACAACCAAGATATCAGAGTTACAAAAACCTTGATTCGTAAATAAGCACTGGTACCTGACAGGATGTTGTTACACAATTAACATTAAATTCAATTATACCTAAAAAGTCTAGCCTGCCACTTTGTTCACTAAATCCAGAAAGCATAATCATTTGATTATGGAGATTAGTGAGAATGTGTATGAAAGAAAGAATTAGAAGCCAGAGCCACAAGCTTGAAACAGGAAAAAGTTAAAGAGAGTCCTAGAAGCTACAATAAACAAGTGCATTATACCAAAACAAATCACTAAAAAGCAATTATCTTCAGTATGTTGTGAAAAAAGGCTATGTTATGATGAAAAGAGAAGACTTGATTTTTTTTAACTAAATATTAAGGATCTCCTGTCAAGGAAGGCCAAGCAGGTTCAGATTTAGAAGGTTCTCATTTTGATGAGTACAACAAACCTAACACAATACAAGAATCTAAGATGAAATCTCCATAATAATTTGAATTTCAACCAACAAAGCCCAGAAGACAAGGAAACCAAGAAAACTGCAAGAGATGCACCATCTCACATACAAAATCATCATACAAAGCTCAACTACATGGTTTGGATATTTCCTTTTGGTAGAAAAATATATAAATATTTGTTTTCATAAATCTTATCAGCCCATCCACTCTACAGGATCCAAAGTACATAAAGGATGGATGTATGACCTTAAAGCTAATCCAAGACCAATGGAGAATGAGACTTCAAATCACAATCCCAGTTCCAAAATAATTAGACATAAACCAACTAACCTGCAGACCATACTGTTCTGCATGATACTTATTGTCTCCTTCAAGACGCTCGACTTCAACATATTTATCAAAAGAAGCATAAACATCCCGACAACCTTTGACATCAAGCTGAAGATCTACAAAAGATATAGTCCATTTAGTACATCTACAGCACATATGCAGTTTAAAGGCTTAAAAATTGAGTTTATCAATTTATTTAATATCTATTTACCATAAAAAGACTCCTTCCTGCTAGATTTGTAGTCAACGTTAATGCACTCGATATAATTCATATGATGGCCTTCAAATAACTGTTGTATTGTGCCCTCCACAACAGTTCCCTGAGACCAAAACATAATCAATTAGCAAGTGCACATTTGTAGTGATGTGCAATAGCCTAGTACAGATGTCAAACCTTCATCTTATCTTCTAATTTCTCACAAAGAACCCTATTGAGTTCTTGCACATCATGCTGCATGAAAGAATCATATGTATCCCATCCAAAAGACTTTGTTAGCTCTTTTGTCGCAACGCTGCTGTCACTGTACTGAAGTTTATAAAACAGACTCTGCAGAGCCAAGGGAATGCTTCCCGACGGCATATCATTTTCAGTTGTAGGCATATGGTACACAGCCTGAAGAACACAGCTCAGAAACAGAACTTTTTTTCTTAATAAGAAAAAGCATATTGCAAGCAAAGCATGTAACCATAAGGTTTGAATTCATACCTTCCTGAAGTATGGAATATGGTACAAAGTTTGGAGAAGAGAGTTCATGTAACAAGTAGCTCCTTGATTTTTTAGGCCAACATAACCTGTTTCCTTTTTGGAGTCATAAGTCCAGTAGTCAACCACCCTGCGAACGGCAACCTCGGCTTCAACAACAAGAGTATCATTTACAAGATATCCTCTAGTTGGGTCATAAACTTCACTTAGAGGCATGAAAGATGTGAATCCCCAATCACTTTCCCGTGCATTAAATTGGTGTTGTGTGTCTGCAAGCGAAAAAAAATAGACTACGTCATGTCCAATGATCAAACAAATAAGCTTATCTGGCAAAGCATCATTATTTTTCAAAAATGTTTCCAACTGGAGTAGAGTAATGGCGCAGATGTAAAATCCAAACTCTATGACAACCCAAGTCCAATTAGAAAACACACAAAAAGGCATGCCATGTCATCAATATGCGATAGGTAACAGCATTAAGGGCATTGCAACCATAAGAAAAAGCAAAAGTCACAGCAACATAGCTTGGAATTTCATATATACAAGCATGCATACTGGTGGAAAAAAAGAGTAACCATATTAGTGCCAAATTCCAACGCACATTAAGATAACAAGACCGCATGTAGAAGTAACGTGTATTCTACTATATAACTGAAAGGTCAAACATGGTCTCCACATCTTCACGATTCTCAGCAGGACTGCAGCATCTAAGCACATAGCACATCCACACTCCAGTTTTCATATAAAGCTCAACAAAGTACTGCATGTGTGAAAGAAATGACTAAAATTAAACACAGAGCTGTTCAGTGCAGCCAACCAGCTAGATCACCGGTAAGTTTTAATTAGTAGCGAGTCTCAATAATTAGCCGAAAAAGATTTCTCTTGCCCCTGGTTACTTGCTTTCTTTACTTGTTCACCAAGTTGGCAATCAATGAGCTAGAAAGAAATTTTGTGGAAAATCATGTTTAAACAAAGTGCAGTTAAAACAACTTTTTGCCTCTGCACATTGCATTGAAGGATGGCCCCATCATGAGACCAAAATGAACAATATAATTGAGCACAGAATCACGGTCAGACAACAGAACATGACAATTCATATAATTACTTCAGGACAGTAAAAATGTATGCAATTATATGGCTTGGAAGATGGAAAGTTCCAGAGTGAACTAGTAGCCAATGTGAATTTAAAGAAAACCATATTTCAAAAAAAAACACTGCTTAGCAGAAAGATACCTTTTCGGATTGTATATTTGTTGTGAATTTGATTGATCACAGCCAGGCTGAACTGCGCATATCTGCTCCAGCCATATGGCAGGGTTGCTGAATCCGCAACATCCAGGTACATAGACAAGTGGTCCACGTTGTTCCCCTTTGGGAAAATCAGCACCCGCCTGTCATAGACAACAGAAAAAATAGATTTTTTTATCAACCCTCATGATGAATTACGCACTGGGAAAGTCAGGAGAAAGATCCACATACCATTTGTAGCCACCCACGATAAATATGTCGGAGTAGTGCTTCTTGGTGTTCAGCCTCGAGAAATTCTCGATCGTCCATGTGAACCTGGACGATGGAGGATCCTCCACTTGCTGGTTCTCAGCAGTAGTAGCAGTTTCGGTTTGAGCTACTGCTAATGCAAAAAGAAGACAATAAAAACAGAGATACGAATCAAAACCCTAGAACTCGAACGCACGCAAATGAAAGGACAAACAGTACAAAAAAGCTAATTTGTCACCAAAACCGCGCATAACAAACAATCAATTCGTATCCATCAAGAGCTCGACTTGCAGCAAACCAGGATCAGGGCTTACCTTCCATTGGCTGGGGACCATCAGCGAACTCTGGGTGAGGGACCAGCATCTCGTCGTCCTCCTGCTGCTAAAGCCAAAGCACAAAATCAGAGCTCAGATCCAGCAAACCCGAACCTAGACACCCTAATCGAAACCCTAGAATCGACCCCGGGGTCAATGGATACCGATCGAGCCCCCGTTCACCTGCCTCAACCCGGCACGAAACCCTAGAAAACGATCAAAACCGCAGCAAAACAAGGGCGGAGAACCGAACAGAGAGCCCGATCAGGGGATCGCCAAGCGAGATGGGACAGGTCCGTCAGAGAACGAAATCGAGGAAGATCGAATGAAAAGAGGCAGGAACAAGACGTGGACATACGTACATCGAGAGGGGGAGGGGTCATCATAGTCATGGATGGGCGGGTGAAGGGGGCGGAGGCGCCGCGGAAGGGGGCGGAGACCGGCAGCTGAGGACGGTAACCGAGAGAGAAGACGAGGAGGAGGAGGAGGAGGAGGAGGAGGAGGAGGAATGAGAGAGCGAAGGCTCTCAGCAGCGAGCGACGCCACCGAACAGAAGGGGAAAAAGCTGAGCTCCGGAAAAAGACCCGGGTTTTTATTTCGAGGATGGGTATTTTGGGAATTTCATGAGTCGGACCATCCCTAGAGAGTCCGATGTAGCACACAGGATCTGAAAATTTGTCAATGAAAAGAAATCCCACATTGCACGTAATAAATGAAAAAATTTGGCACATGGAATGATGGAAAGATCTGGAATAAAACGGTTATCGCACCAAATTTAATAACACTCGACGTCATGCACGCTCTAACTGTTGAGAACTAGTCCTGCATGGACACCATGAGTCAAAAAGGAACATCCTGGGTTAAGAGTTGCTACAATTTATGTACCTCGGATGGTTCACAAGAATTCATAGTATGCTTACTTTTTAGCCATAAATTTTTTTTTCAAATATATGATAAAAAATAATGTTATTTAGTTAAGTATGATTATCATATCTAAGCAAACAGAGTACGATTCTCGATGGCAGCAAGGTGGTAGGGGATTATGGGCTAAATTTCTTCGAGATCTATGCACCATTTTTCCTCTTTAAAATTAATGAAAAAAAAAGTGATTGAATATTGCCGTTATTAGCAAGGTAGCACATATTGAGAGAGAAATGTAATAGGATAAAAGTAATCTTATACAACTAAGTGTAAATATCGTATTGGAGCAAATTGTATAGATTCGCCGTAGCAATAACCAATTTGCTGATTGGATTTCTCCTAGATTTATGCGTCGTTTAATATTTTGTATTTAATGGAGGATTGATTTAGGAGGATATATGAGCAATATTTGCTGACTCAAGTAAAAAAAAGTGAACTTTAGATTGTTTGCTTAATCATAAATGACAAGTTCGAATGTGATATATATATATATATATATATATATATTTCAAGTGAAATGATCAAATATAATTTTCTCCACAAGCATGGTAACACATGACGGGAGACATATAAGAGGATGAAAGTGAACCTATTCTACAAAGTATAATTATCGTAAGTGAGCATATAATATAATATTTTGCATGGCAACACGCAATCTACTGATCATTTTTAGGAGATGCGATTAGAAATTATTGCGCTTGTAGGCAAGGTAACACGCAGTGAGAAATATATATCATGACAATAATAATTTTTTGACTTAATATAATTACCATATCCAAACATAATTATGTGAAACATCTTATAGGGTATGCTCTATGAAAGCAAACAATTAATTGACTAAATTCTTATAGACTTCTGTAGTGCTTTTTCTTTTTGTATTTAGTGGATAACCAAGCATCAAATGCAAACAACATGCATTAAGTCAAAAAGAGAGAGCATTAGATTATTAGCCTAAGCATAATTTATAAGAACTGTATTTGAATATTAATCATTTGTTATTATTTTTTATATTTTTAAAGAGTGAATAGATAGATATGGTATAGCCTATGCATATGCATATATACATATGTATATGATATAGTGAATATTTGTCAACCTCGCATGGGGGTAGACTGAAGTTCTTGACTTTGGTATAGTAAGGAAGCACCGAGTGCAATTCTGTCCCAATTAAATAGTAAGGAAGCACCGAGTGTCCCATTAAAGACCGTTAGAAGGCGATTAATGCCCATCAGTAACGTGGTCATGATCTCGACAATAGTTACTGTGGAGACATTGCATGTTGTGAAGAGCCGTTACCGTGCAAGTATTGCACAACTGGTTAATCTCGATAATGAACAGCGATCCCATTCTTTATATAGGGAGAAGCAGAGGACCCTCAGGTAAGTCACTTTCTCGATTCCAATCTCTCTCTAAAAACTCTCTCTCTCTCTTCAACTGTTTTCATAGAATTCGACTGACTTGAGCATCGGAGGATTTCCCACTGAAAAATATTGGCAAGATGACTTTTATTTTAGGTCGGATATGCATATTGTAAGCCTAGCCAATGACTTCATCAATATCTCCACCATCCATCAGCACGAGGCATTTCACTTCAATTACAACCGACCTCAATCTCACCTCGGGACTCAGCCGACCTCAGCTGATCTCCGATTCTAGTAGCAATAGATTGGCACTAGAGAAAGGATCATTGATCCCTATTTAGAAGTGTAAGAAAAATTTGAAGTTTTAGCCATGAAGTCGAGAGGATATCAATGTGTGTCTAATGCTTCACATCGGCAAGCTCAATCTGAATCTAATGTCTCCCGACAAAGTCCACCACATGCTCCTCCACCTCAGCAAGCAGCACCTGTTACACCTGAGCAATTTAATCTACTCATGCAATAGGTACAAACTTTAATGGCTGTTCTTCAAGATTTGCAATAGGCAACCACCAATTAGCGGCAGCCAAATGAGTCGAATCCAATCCCGACTCTTGCTCCTCCGAGCCACCATTCTCATCCATGAAGCCCTAGACAAGTTCAGCAAAGTCAACATGCCTGTCCAAGGAGTTTTGAGTAGAATTATAGGTGCCACTTACCAAATTATCATTTTGATGAAGACTCTACTCCGAGTTATTCTTCCCCTCGCCAGTTAGAGGTGCATCTTTTGGCGAGAAACCAACCTCGATCAAAAGATTGAGGAGATGGATCGTCGAATTGAAGCCCTAAGAGGACGGAAGTCATGGCATGCAGATGGATTTTGATTTTACTTTGAAGTCTCCTTTTTTCACAAATGATAATGAAGGAACCAATGCCACCTCAATTTCAAATACCTCAATTGGAATCCTACGACGGCATCTCGGATTCTTTGAATCACTTAGAAAGCTTTAAAGCTCTCATGATGCTTTAGGATGCTATCAATGTTGTGCTTTGTCGAGCATCCCTACCACATTCCAAAAGATAGCTCAATTTTGGTACTCCAGACTCTAGCCCGACTTAATTCACTCCTTCGAAAAGCTCGGCCAATTATTCATGGTGCATTTTGTTAGTAGTAGAAAGCAGCGTCAATTCCCTGATGTTCTATTAAACATCAAGTAGGGAGAAAGAGAGTCCGTTCGAAAATTCATCAATTACTTTAATGCGGATAAACTGGAAGTTTGCGACCTAAATTAGTCGATCGCTATGTCTGCTATGAAGAGCACATTAAGGTCATCCATTTCTTTTTATCTCGACAGAAAAAAGGTTTCCAAGGACTTCGTCGAGCTGTTGGCTTGGGCTGAAAATATACCATTATGGAAGAAGCTCTGATGTCTTGGCAAGAGTCATCGAGGGATAAACTTGGCGAAAAGAACAAAAGAAGTAGAAATGAGAGGGATGAGCCAAGGAGAAGGTCCTGACGAGATGAAGGAAGTTCACACCGGACAAGGAGCCTACTTCGAAAGTTTGAGAGGTACATTCCTCTCAATGCCCCAAGAGCCCATATCCTTATGGAGATCGAAGCTTGAGGATATTTGTGGGCACCACGGAGAATGAAAACCCCGACAAACTAACAAAATAAATGATCATGACACCGAGGAGTGCATTCAGCTGAAGGATAAGGTTGAAGCTCCCATCTGATGTGGGCATCTTAGATGGTATGTTAATGATTGTCGAGATTGGGAGGAAACCTATCTAGATTGGTGCCCTCCTGAGGAACCGCATGACAATCGTCCAACGACAGGAGTTATCAACACCATTTTCGGAGGCCCTATAGGCAGGAACTCTAGCTCATCAAGAAGCCTTGGTCAAGATGACCGAATTGGGGATACAACATCGAAGAGACAAAGGACAAAAGACGTCATCTCCTTTTTCGATTCTGATCTTGAAGAAGTTCAAACTCCACATGATGATGCTGTTATAATCTTTCTTACGATTTCAAATTATGATGTAAAAAGGTTTCTGGTTAATAATGGAAGTTCAAACCCAATAGATTGGTTGAAGAGAGTCAATTCTCTTCTACATACAATACTATTTGGGGCCGGCTTGGGCTGAATGCCTTTCGAGCTATAGTATCAGCCTACCATCTACTAATGAGGTTCCCCACCAAAAATAGAGCCAGTGAAGTCCAAGGTGACTGGGCATTAACTCGTCAACATTATATGGACACACTCAAATGAAAAAAGCCCGTTGAAGCACTTTCTATTGAAAGCCTAAATGTTTGAGATGAACTAAAAGAGCTACAAGGTGAAGTAGCTAAAAAACTCATTTCAATTCCTCTTAACAAAGATGACACTAGCCAAATGGTCTAGATCGGTTCGCAGTTGGATGAAGTGACTCAAGCCTGACTCATCAATTTCCTCTTAGCTAATGCAGATATCTTCGCATGGTTGACCTTTGATATACCAGGTATAAGTTCTGACATTATTGTTCAGAGGCTTAACGTGGTCCAGCATACTAACCTGTGCAATAAAAGAAAAGGAGCATCCCTATGGAGAGGCAACAAATTATCGATGAAAAAATTAACAAGCTATTGGAAGCTGGCTCCATTCATAAAGTCAACTATCCCGACTAACTAACCAACATTATTCTGGCAAAAAAAGCTAATGAAAATAACGAGTTTGCATTGATTATACCAAGCTCAATAAAGATCGCCCAAAGGATAGCTTCTTTCTTTCAAAAATTGACAAGCTCGTAGAGGCAACCTTGGGACATCGATTGTTGACTTTCATGGATGTCTTCTCAGCCTATAATTAAATCCAAATGGCTCTAAGGGATGAGGACATGTTCGTAAAAAGTTGAGAAACCGAGTAGTACATCGTTGACCTATTAGAGGCCTTCGCAACCCTTAGAAAGTATCGCATGAATCTCAATCCAAGCTAATGCGCTTTTAGTGTTACTTTAGAAAAAAATTTGATATTTATGGTGATGCAACATGGGATTGAGGCAAATCCGAAGAAGATTCGAGCTGTACACAAAATGTCACCACTAAAGATAATAAAAAATGTGCAATGGTTTGCTAATCGGATCGCTGCCCTTAGCAGATTTGTATCAAGATTGGCGAAAAGTTGTTTTCCCTTCTTCAAGACGGTGAAGGAATTTTGAATAGACTGAGGAGTGTCTAAATGCTTTCAACCAACTTACAAAAATAGCTCGATTTAGCCCCTTTTCTCACTAAGCCGAAGCTAAAAGAAATGCTTTATTTATATTTGGCAGTTTCTCCTCTTGCCGCGAGCTTGGTGCTGGGCTAAGAAGAAGGACTTCAAAAGTCGATCTATTATATCAACAAAGTTCTTCGGGATATAGAAACGAGATACACAAAGTTGGAGAAGATGGCTTAGACCCTCATAATTTCAGCTCGAAAGCTCCAACCATACTTTCAAGCTCATTCAATCACAATGCTGACTAACCAACCAATGAAGCAAATTCTTTAGAAATCGAAAACTTCAGGTCAATTGGCGAAGTGGGCTATTGAACTCAGAGAATTCAATCTCCATTATCAATCTCGGCCAATAATTAAAGCTCAAGTACTAGCTGATTTTCTTGTGGAATGTGTTATTCCTGATGAAGAAGAGCACGAAGTAGAAAAAAAAAAAGAAGATACTCAAGGAGTTTTGGATTCTTCATGTATATGCAAGTAAAGTAGGGCTGAATCTTACCAACCCCAAAGGAATTGTCCCAGAATATGCTCTGTGATTTGGATTTAAGCTCTCAAATAATGAAACTGAATATGAAGCTTTTATCACCAATCTCAAACTCGCCAAAGAGCTCGAAGTGCAACATATAAAAGTGTTCAATGATTCACGACTGGTTGTTGGTCAAGTCTGAGGAAAAGTTGAAGCATGGAATCCTTCAATGATGAAATATCTGTAGAAGATAAAAGATATCTCTTTGGTTTTCCAAAAATTTGATATCCAATAAATCACCAGGTCGGAGAATGCTAAAACTGATCCTCTCCAAGCAAACAACTTCGGAATCTACTGACTTAAAAAAAGGCATCTTATTTTGAAGTGCCGGAAGCACTGAATATGTAAAAATCTAGTTCGATAATGAACACTAATTTGGAGCTAAGTTGGATGGATCCCTTCATCAATTATCTCAAAAGTGGAAAATTGCTTGATAACCAAGTTGAAGTATGGAGATTGAAGTGTCGAGCCTCGCACTACATCCTCCTTGAAGACAAATATTTTAAAAGGTCTCTCTCTTTGCCTCTCCTCAAGGTAGACTGAAGTTTTTGACCTCGATATGGTCCAAAGTACTTTACCTCGATGATGGCCAAAGAGCAATTCTGCCCCAATCAAGCAACAAGGAAGCACCACGTGTCCCATTAAAGAATGTTAAAAGAGGATTAATGCCCATCAGTAATGTGGCCACGATCTCGGCGACGGTTACACCAGCTTGGCCGTAATTGCTCGATTGATGTAGTTATTACCACATGCATAATGTGGGAATCCGTACTATGCAGTTATTGCACATCGTGAAGAGTCGCTACTGTGCAGTTATTGCATGCTTTATTAATCTTAGTACAAGCACCGCCCCAATCTTGTATATAGGGAGAACCGGGGGACTCTTAGGAAAGTTATTCTCTCGATTCCATTCTTTCTTGAGAAACTCACTATCTTTATAGAATTTGATTGATTTGAGCATCAAAGGGTCTCCGACCAAAAATCTCTAGCAAGAGGACTTTTATTTTAGGTCAGATTTGTATCCTGTGAGCCCAGTCAATCACTTCATCAGCATCTCCATCATCCATCAGCATGAGGCATTTTACTTCGGAATGAAGCTGATCTCAATCTCACCTGGGGACTCAGCTGAGCTCAGCAGACCTCGAATTTTAGCGACAATAGTACGCACACATATATATTGTACCTAAGCATTCTATATGGATTTTTTATTACAGCAAATAATTCGAGTTTCTTCTCGAATTACTCAATACTTTTTTTGCATTTAATGAAAGATCGAGCATGATGAATAAAGTGAATGCCAAATATTATGTTCAAACTGATAACAACTATTTTTATTATTTTATTATGTCTGCTAAGGGTTGTGGTTGCTTATGATATACCTTTAAAATAATAAAACACATGATGAGAGATGTGCATGAGGAGAAGTGCGAATTTATTTGATTGAGTATAATTATTGTATCTAACTATACTCTATAGATTTTTTTTTTGGCAACAAATGATCTCGAATTTCACCTAAAACTTTGTGTCAACTTCTTCCTTGTATTTAGTAGATAATTAAATGTAATGATGCATGGGTAGCATTGATTGATTTGAGAAGAAATGTAGATGTTGAATTGTTTGCTTAGGCATAAAATTTCAAGCAAGACACTCGAATATGATAGCTACTCTATAATGCCTTGTCCAAATGATAAAACATTAGATAGACAATCCAAATAAAAGAGGTTGTTAAGAGATTGAGGATAGGATGCTTGGCTTAATTTATTTTTTCTTTTATTGGAGTATCATTGAGAATGTGTGATTTTGTGAAAAAGTTCAAATAGTTATGATTATTGATTGATGTCGGAGATTGAAATAATAGTTGTAAAATCCATTTGTGTTGCTTTGCCTTTCTATGAGAAGTAATATTGTATTTTTTATTATATTTTGGATTTTTTACTAATAATTTTTATTCATATCATCTTTGCTTATGGAACTCTCTTGGTTCTTGATATCGAATGAACTGTTGAAATATTACATATTATTTTATTTTCTTTATTATTTGATTCTTTTGCACATGTAATAAGTAATGTTTTTTTTGGAGAGGGAGAGGGACTAATAAAAAATTGAATATAGACAACTAATATCATGTAAAGGGATTATTGCACTTCTCATGTGATAACCTTTTTTTTTATATAACTTATAGAAGAGGAAATGTCATGAGAATAATATCATAAATGAAATGAAGAAGAGATCATCTATTCCCTTTTCTTCTCTTCCAATGTCCATCTCTCTCTCTCTCTCTCGCACGCGCACGTGCACACTCTTCCTAGTACTTTCCATCTTTTTTCTTCTAGTAGTAAATTTCAACTCGAAATCAGAGACATTCTCCAAAGGTGCACAAAGATCTAAAGGTGGAATTCTTGATGAAGGGATAATTAACTCTCTTTTTTTTCATATAATTTGTTAATGGAGCATAGATGACCTTGTTTCTTCAAAAGAAATATGTACTATATAACTCTCTTTTTGTGCTCCATGCTATCTCTTCTGCAAGATGGTTTTTAGTAGGCTTTGTGGCGGCCAAAATATGCTAGTTCTTGCATAATGACTAGAGATTTTTTATATCTTGTGTATGGCTAATATGTCATATTCTAAGACTATTCCATCCTTTGTAATTTGTGCTCATCAGAACCTGATTTTGAGGACAAAATTATAAATTTGGATGGTAAATATTATTTGAATTGGTCTCAATTTACCTTGACATTTATTGGTGTCCTAGGTAAAAAAGTATACAAGGATGGAAAAAATCAAGGAACCTCCTCCAATTGATCTATCATATGAGAGGTGGGAAGAATGGACCAGGGTTTGCATTAGATGGATTGAAATTTGGACTAGAAGAACTAGGGTTTGTGCTAAATTGAGTAAAATATAAATCGGATGGAACATAGTTTGCTAGTATTGTGTAAGGTGATTATTCTCTCTACAGCTGGAAAGTGTATATACACATTGGGAGGCCGCATATAGAATATTGAGGTATCTTAAATCTGTATTTGGGAGAGGATTGTTATTTGACAATCATGGATATTTAAATGCCGAAGCATATATAATGGTGATTGGGTATGCTCAATAATATATAGATAGTCCACATTAGGTCATTGTACATTTGTTGAAGGCAAGCTAGTTACTTTCATAAGTTAAAAGCAACAACCTATTATAGCCAGGTTTAGTGTAGAAGTGGAGTATAAATTAATGGCATAAGGAGCCAGTGAACTTTTCTAAGTCAAACTTCTTCATCAACTAATTTTTCCTCTACGAAAACAAATGAACTTATACTGCGACAATAAAGTTACTATCGATATTGCATACAATCCAAATAGACATGATAGAAAAAAGAATATTGAGGTTAATTGGTATTTCATTAAGGAACAGGTTGCTAATAAGAAAAGTTGACTATCATTTGTAACTATCAGATGATAACTTGTTGCAAGATGGGCACTCTAGATATTATGCATCAAGTTGAGGGGACATGTTGGATGATTTCATTTATTAGTTGTTTCCATTCCATTATTGGGTAATTTTCTTCATAGAGCAAACCCCTTCATATATAACAGGCGAGCTATTTCTATTTGCATGGGGGCCTATAAGGAATGGGATATGGTCTAGAAATATCTATTGTTTTATGTTATTTAAACTATCCACTTTTGTCCTTTTGATACATAAACTTGAAACCTCTGAATTATATATTTTTTGGTATATAAGCAGTTTAGAGATAGTTATCATATCCAATAGTTAAGTTCATTAGCATTAGACCCTTATTGTCTAGTTAAAAAGATTGGATTCGATTTCAAAATATGGTCGATTCTAGTCCATCTCTTGAATACTAGCTCGACAAATGAAATTGAACATGATAAGGCTCACCAAACTAGATGTTGTGCTTTGCGCCCAACCTTCTTATCCTAGGGTCATACTCTCTTCTTTGTCATGTCTAGCCATATTGGTATAGTTTAGAGTCGTTCTTGGTCATGTTTAAGTATTTTTGATTATCAACGCAAATTTTGATAGACTTTTAGCCATCTTTATAAGATGCTCCACCATTTTATGGAGTTGATGTTTTCCACCGTCTATCATCCTTGTTCAATATCAATCAGCCACATTATCTTCATGCTACAGGTTGGTTGATGTCCTCATAGCTCTAGAGCAGTGGGTGTTGGGGGGCACTTTAGATTAGTGCTTGAGGAGGTGAGAGGATCATGTTATGATCCAACTTAATAAGATGTGACATAAGAGTCAATGTTCAAGATTCCATGCTTCAGTTTGTGGTGATGAGCTATTCGGGCACTTTTGCGATGTTCTTTGACACTGGTGATCATCATAGAAGTAGAAGATGACTTTGCTCGGATGGCTATTTTTCACATTTATTTGGCATCACAATGGCCATGTCAGTTTCCATGGCATTTGCTACCTTTGGCTTCATGGTGTAGGATGTCGACATCCTATGCCACCGTAATATTTTTTATTTTATTTTGTTAGAGTGCACTATAATGGATTGGGCCTTTACGCCATTGGTTGAACTTTAGTGCCATTAGTGCCTAATGTGGGCCATTTGCTAATCGCTTAGGCTTGTCCTCATTAGCTACTTAGTCATTGAGGCAAAAAAAGTGTGAGAAAATATGCAGTTCAATATTAAAAAAGGGCTCAAAATTGAATTTTATGTTCAAATGTTCTAAAATATCAATTTTTGCATGGCTTAAGGCTTGTGACAGGAAATTACCACAATACCCTTTGACATATAAAGAGTGATTTTATTAGTTATTTAAAATATGAGGGTTATATTGCAATGCCCTTAATGTCATTATGAACTATACCAGATGCTAAATAGATTTTAATGGACATAATTATAATAATACATGCAAAATACAAAATGATGGACAAGGACATTTTGGTAATAATCTATAATTATTCTCCATTTTGCATCCTGTATGTTTGATTAATTATCATTTTGCATATTAGATAAGTAACTGATTGATGGCTAACTTAATGAAAGATTTTATATCAATTGAGAACATAATTCACTAGGTTTCAAAAGAAATTTAGGAATCACAGTTTCCACGTTTATTTGGTTTTCATAACAACAAGATGATTATACAACAATACTTTTGTTTTTCCTCAACCAAATCATTAATCTTAGCTCTAATTTTCTGTCCATTTTCAAAAACTAAAGCCCTGATTGGCATCACTTTTTCCTTTTAAAAGTGAAAACACAAATTTGATGCAGGAAAAAAAGATGTTTATTTCCATTATTTTATTTCTTATTTTAGAAGTAACTACAGTAATTTGTGGAAAAATTGAGCAATTTTTTTTTACTTCTACTATTTTAAAAATAATGTTTTGGCCATGAAACTAACTCCTTATTTCATGCATCCCTAACTCCCACATTTTATTTCTCTTTTCTCTCCTTTCCTACCCTTTCCAAACTTATTCCAAGATGTTAGCTCTCCCTACTGGCGAGAAATATAATATATCGAAGATTAGGCATATTGAGAAGGAGCCTTGCCCATTTGAGATTCAACAACATCTGGTGAGATCATCAAGGAGAACTGACTTAGTCAATTCAGTAAGTCTTTCCTCTCCTCCCCTTCTCCTTTCCATCTCCTTTTCCATTTTCTTGCCTTGTTTGAAGAAGTCAAGATCCTTTATTTCTCGCATCAAGAGTAGCCATGATCATAGATGAATTTAACCTCAGCCTCCTCCAGATTCTAGAGACAATGCCTTCGATGCATTTGGTGGCATATAACTTTGTCCTAGGGGATGGAATCATGGGACACTTTAAAAATATCGAGAATCTACTCTGGAGTTTTAAGTGAAAATGAAGAAATTTAAAAGCCTAGAACCTATTTCGTTGTCTTTTCTATGAAGAACGAGAAGTGAGTGAGAGAGAGAGAGAGAGCATTTAAGCAATGCATGGCCCTATGTATGTTTCTAACCACCATTTCATGCTCGTGGATGATGCTAGAGAATAGCGGCTGTGGAAGGTTAGTATTAACGAAACCTATCTAATTATTATGCCATCTTTGGACATTTTGTTTCTTAAGTTGTAACATGTGTTGTGCATGTTGGTCCCCCCAAAATAGAAAATCTATCTTGCCATTGAAGATGTTTTACGTGGCCAATATTAAGACTATGATAAAGCATGGAAAAGATTCAAAACTACCAATGCATCTGACCAATTCCTTACCGTGCTGTGATTAAAATGGTTCCTCATTGTGCATGCTTATTTAGTAATGGATTCTCTACCTATAGCCTATTTTTATGCTCTACTTCTAGATTTTGAAAAGATGAAGGTGCTCCTATTTGGATTTTGTTTCCACAAAGCAAATCTACAACTCAACCCATTTGGAAATTATATGATTTTTTGGGTTTCATCTAGTTTTGAATATATAGTTAACAAGTATGTTATATACGATTATTTTGGAATTAACTAAATATATTCACATTCTGAATTATATGGAAGGACCAAAGTATCTATAAGTCTTTTCTCGTAGCTACTAAATCTCTTTGGAAAATGGCAACAAATTGTATAGGGATATTGCCTATCACCTCTCTAGCTACTAATTTTTTGTTCTCTTGTCTAGCAGGTGTCCCCCCCCCCCTCTTTCTCTCTCTCGGGCATGGTCTATTACCTTGATAGATGTATCCTTCTTAGTCACTTACCCCCCAAAAAATTTTAAATTACTCATCTATTACTTTTTGTAAAACATAACGTTAACCATCGGTATTATCTATAACTTCCATCACTAGGCTTATTGTACTTTTCAAGTATTATAAAGATATGATCTGACTACTTTGTTTTTCTTTGATTTTTTTTGGTTTTTATTAGATGGTAGAACATATGAATGCGAACATGAATAAATCTGAGAATGAAGATGATATGACAAAGGTGGGTGCTGATGGTGTATGGAGAACAGAAATAAACAAATATTCGTTTCGCTCATAGAAGGAGAAATTTTCAAGAGAAATAAACCAACAATGTTTTTCTCAAGCCTACATAGCATTACATTCAATAAACTTTAAATGCATGAATAACAAGGACTATACTGATACAAAACTTAGAAACAAATTCAGTTAATAGAGGACACACAAAAGTGACTTTACTAAGATGATAAAAGAGAAATAAATTGGTTACAACTCACTAACTGGAGAGATGATTGCAAATGGTGAAGTCTACCAAAGATTATATAAGGTAAACCTAAAATAAGAAGGTTTTAGACTTTTTAATACTTTAGAATATATTACGATTGAAATTACTCAAATTATGGGGTAAACATTTTTTAGGTAAATAAATCTTGAAAGTCAACTCAAATAAGCCTCAATCCCAATATAATTGGGGTCGGCCAAATTAATTCTTTTCCTCTATTCTGCTCCATTGAAGGCCACAACTTCTACGAGATGTAAATATATCAAGTCATTCCCTACTAATTCATCTCATGTGTTTTCGGTCTACTTCTAGCCCTCATTATTTCTACATATACAAAATAATTCCTTCATAGTAGTGCATCCCTTGACCTATATTGCACATGTCCAGATCATCTAAATCATTCTTCTTTCAATATGTTCTCAATTGGTGCAAAATTTACCTTTTTCAAATTACTTTATTTTTCATTCTATCTTTTCTCTTTTTATCACACACCCATATCAACATTCTCATTTCATGCATACTCATGTTGTGCACATGTTGTTTTCTAATGGTCCGACATTCTATACCATAAAGCATAGTTTGTCGTCTATTTGTTCTATAAAATTTTTCTTTTAGCTTGACAAAATTTTCTATGATCTAATAATATCTCAGTTGCAGTTCTACGTTTTATCCAAACTACCTTTAATCCTATAGATAAAATCACCTTCAATTTTTCCTTCCTTGTGAATTTTACTAAAATTATATTTTATGCACTTCGTCTTAGTCCATTCTAACTTATGATTGGCCTTAATCTTAGTTTCTTCCACTAAGATTATATCATCCTTAAGTAGCATGTATCAAGAAATATCAACCTGAATATGCCTAACGAGCTCATACATAGCTAGCACAAAAAAGTAATAAATTAGAGTAGATCCTCGGTGTAAACCTATTGTGTTTGAAAATTTACCAGTATTATTACCCATAGTTCTCAAACTAGCAATCGCTCCATCATATATGTTCTTGATCAGATTAATATATCTAACAGGAATTTATTTCTTTTCTTACACCCACCAAAAAAACTATAAGGAGTACTCTATCATATGTTTTCTCCGAATTAATAAAAACTATATGAAGATCTTATCCAATTTTTTATATACTTCCCGATTAACCTTTGAAGGAGAACTTCCAAAGTTGACCTTTTTGGTATAAGTCAAATGGTTCTTTAGAAAGTTGTGCATGATATTTGTTAGTTGACCTTCAACTAACAACCTCTCAGATAGTGACAATAAGGAGGATATGGGAGAGCATAATTTAGAGGATTACTCCGAATGGTGGTGATCATATTCTGGTTACATTTTTGCCAGTGTTGTTCCACCACCCTAACAAGATCGCACTTAGGAAAGAGAGCCAACTTTTCTATTACTTTAGTTAATGTACTTAATACTTTCACCGAACAAGGAAAAATAAGAAACATACTCATGGAGAAGAAAATAGCAAACTCATCTAGTATATATAGTTGCTTTTAGGCTACATCCGGTTCATCTCATAAAAAGCTTATGAAAGAAAATATGCAAGCATTCAATACTCTCTAGCCTCTGCTTAGGGTAGATGGATTGAGTCATGCAAAGGCATGGAGTTCTATCTGCTTATGTAATTTTTGAGTTGTTATTTGATTGATGCAATCAATGCACCAAAAAGTGAAATGATAAATAAATGAAAATGCTTTCATTGATAATTTGCCAAATGACAAAAATATTTTGATTTATATGAAACCATTTAGTTTCTCCACACCTGGACTATCTTCATAATAGAATATGGAACTCAATATTCATTTAAAGTTTCAGCGATGCTCGATAGCTTAAACATATACTACTTCTAGCCAACATCAACTAGGAATACAACCATCATCAAAAGGCCATATCAGAATGGGCCTTTTCTGAATACTAGGCAAATATATTATGCTAGATATTGGTATTTGTATGAGATTATTTTTGTTATTTGATCGATGCAATCAATGCACCAAAAGTGAAATGATCAAAATAGAAAAATGCATTCATTGATAATTTGCCAAATGACAAAACTATTTTGATACATATGAAACTATAACACAAAACTCAATTTTGATATGAAAGTTACAGTGTCACTCAATAGCTTAAACAGATGCTACTTTTCTAGCCAACATCGGCAAGGATTATAACTATCATCATAAGGCCATATGGGTATGGGCCCTTTCTGAGAACTAAGCCCTGGTAGTGGCTCTCGAATGAAACTAGAAGTGTTGCTATTGGTACAACCTATATACCTTCCATCATCATTGAAAGATATTCTTTTGTTTATGGTAGTGGGGATCTTTCCTTGCCACAGTTGGTATTCGGCTTCTCATAGGGGTACTTCTATCGCTAACAAGGTGGAAAGAACCAATTTGGTGAAACAGCAAAGCTGATTACTCTCTGGAAACTAAATAGGAATCTTCTAAAACATTCCCAAATAAATTTTACGTCAATGTGTTAGAAATTCAAGCCCTAAATCGAGAGAAATGGAGGAAAAGGTTTCATATAGCCACCCCCTAACTAATTTGAGATTAAAGCTTAGTTGAGTTATATTGAGTTATGTCATAATTTCAAGAATAGTTGAGTAGTTAATAAAAGATAAATCAAGCATGGTATGTAAGTTTTAATGTGGTTAATCCAAATTTAGATTATTCCTTATCGGAGGAGCAAGAGATCCACTATGACAATTTTAGTACAAGGAGAATCACAATGGTTAACTTCATAGCAAAATCACTCCACAACTACTCTTAAAACTCGACTACATCTCAGCACAATAATAAAGAGAAACACATGAGATGACTTACTACAAAAAGAAAAACAAAAGCAAATCCCTCATGAAACCACATATAGAAAAACATAAGAAACATCGAAGAAATTGGAAATATTATGATTTCATAGCTGTCACAAATCCAACATTGATCTAAATTTTTAGTGACCCAGTATGCTCTTTCTCTCTGACTAGCTCACGAGTGGTATTCTAACATCGAGTGGTTGGATCTAGGGTTGGTTCGATGTTCATTAGACCTTTTGATGGTTTGATACGATAGGCACTTGATGAGACTAAGTGATTTTAGATATGTTTTGCATGGATTGAAGGAAAAAAATATGGTGATCTAAGCTTGATTTAAGGATCTAGTAATATATAGCCGAAAGACTTTGAAACTCAGTGTGAACGATGCTACATACTTTTCCTTAAAAAGAAGTGAAGTTTTACCCTCCTACATCCTAGGTGCTCGAGCTCCAATATAAAGTACACACACTCTCTTTTCACATTTTTCCATCCTTTGAGATTAAACTTTTTAGAAACCTGATCCATACAAGTACGAAGATTTTTCCTTGGAAATATATTATCATTTTATAAAGAAAAGAAAGAAAAATAAGCTCGACGGCCTAGTAGATAATGAATACCCTAACTAGATAATTCATGCAATAATATAAGATACAATAGTAAACTATAATTGACCACGAATTTATGTAAAGACATAGCTAATTCCATTTCAAAATACAAATCTATTAAAATATAAATCTTTTAAATATTTATTTATATAATCATAAATTCGATTTGAAACAAATCACATTCAACTCAATAATCTTTAACTATGGCCACACTTATATTCTGTAGCTGAGGTATAAACAGAACCACACTTATACTCTTCAGAGTGGGCTAGAATATCATTTTTATACATAGTAGAGCCAAAAGCGAAATCAATGAGTTAATAATAGTCAAAGTATCAATCTATAACCTCTAATTGGCAGGGTTAGTACATAGTCAAGCTAAGAGTTCAAATCTAATACATATCAAAGCTTTTTTTTACAAAATAACATATATACGATAATCCAATCAAAATATGTATATACAATGTGAGATCAGTCAGTATTATAATAGAGTCCGAAAAATATTACTCCAAATTATATATCTATTTTTCATTCAAAATACAATCTTGCAAATTTCATAAATCACATATAGATCAATTAATAATTTATTTGATATAAAAATAATATTATATAAATAAAAAAATCTAGAAAAGGTATATCATTACTTACACGTACAACAATCCAATTAATCTCGAGATCCTCCTTCATAATCTAATATCTGAAATTGCATTTTTATTAAAATTTAATTATGATTAATTTAAGAATAAGAATTCTATGTCCTCACATTCTTATAGGGTTGACTAAGTAGGAATACCTGATTTTTGGTTGGTCCGATCAAAGTAATTTCATTTGATCAAGGCCGAACTAGAGTGCATATGGTTCGACAAAAATCGGAGGTGACCAGCTCTAATAGTATCGGGTAAGGGCCAATGTGAGGACCGACACACAATTCGGCAGCCACGAATCAGGACCCCCTTCACCAGGGTTGATCCAAAATCATTAAGAGTCGATGCAACAATCCTAGAGAGAGTGTAGAGAGAGAGTTATGTAGAAAGAGAAATAAGAGAGAGAAGTTCGGTCTATCGGAACAGGAGAAATAGAGTATTCCCTTTTTGCCAAAAATCCGACGATTACTGGTCCAAATCAGCCTTCCAAAGGTCAAAGGAAAGGAAGAGAAGAGTTAATCAAAGGTTGCCGAGTCCTTACCTAGCTTCCGACGATAATTGGTAGTGGCAATAGTGCCAGTAGCGGTTGGTGTTTAAGGAGGGAAACCGAAGAAATACACGAGCTCCAATTGAAGTTGGGTCTCCGGTGGGGTGGACGGCGACGGAATTTTATGAAATGGTGTGAAGTCCCCATCTTCCTTAATAAAATTTGACAGCATCCATCAGTTCCAGCAAATCAAAGTTGTAGTTATAACTAATAATAAAATGGTTCATGCATCAGTGCATGATACTTTTGGACATTGACCAGAAATCTGTATCATATCATAAAGTGTTTCGTATCCATCAGCAGATAATATCTTTTTTATTTTCTAAGAAAAATAAAAGAGGAAGTGGCATATTCAAATATCCCGAGAGCCAGATCCTCGCTCCCCAGTCTCCATATCCGGAGGCTCTCACCCAAGGGTTTTCATCACCATGCCGCCCTCTAAGCTTCCTCACAATCGCCGTCTCGCCGAGGCAGTTCCACTCCCCATCATCTCTCTCTCTCCCCCTTCTCTTCTCCCAGCCAGCGATGTCTTCTTCCCAGGGATGAGCCGCGACGGCGAGGGCGTCCTGCCTAGGGTGTCAAGATCCATCTCACGTCACCCATCGTGTACCTCGGGAAGAGCGCCGCCACCGTCGCCAAGAAGCTCCTCTGGAGCACCGGCCAGGCCGCCTGGATCGCCAGCACCATCTTCGCCGTCCTGGTGGTGCCCCTGATCGTCGAGATGGACCGGGAACAGCAGATGAACGAGCTCGAGATGCAGCAGGTGAGCCTTCTTGGCACCCCCTCCCTAGAGTTCCCCAGTCTCTCCGCTGCCAGATCCTCGCTCCCCAGTCTCCATATCACCCTTGGCTCTCACCCAAGGGTTTTCATCACCACGCCGCCCTCTAAGCTTCCTCACAATCGCCGTCTCGCCGAGGCAGTTCCACTCCCCATCATCTCTCTCTCCCCCTTCTCTTCTCCCAGGCAGCGATGTCTTCTTCCCAGGGACGAGCCGCGATGGCTAGGGCGTCCTTCCTAGGGTTTCTAGTTCTATCTCCCAGTTACCCATTGTGTATCGCGGGGAGAGCACCGGCCGCCACCGTCGCCAAGAAGCTCCTCTGGAGCACTGGCCGTGCCGCCTGGATCGCCAGCACCACCTTCCCCGTCCTGGTGGTGCCCCTGATCGTCGAGATGGACTGGGAACAGCAGATAAACGAGCTGGAGGTGCAGCAGGTCAGCCTTCTTGGCACCCTCTCCCTCCATGGCCGCCCCTGCCCCTCCTAAGGGATCGTCATTGAGGTCAGCATGGTTCTCCCCACCTAGGGTTTCCATTATGTTTAGGGTTCTTGACCTCGAAGCTCAAACCATGGTTCCTTATTTGGCTTCATAAAGCTTTTGCCATTTGAAGTTGCTATGCCTATAGTTGAATTCATATCTCTATGTCAAGTTTCTTGTTCTGGTGGAATTAGTTATTTTAATCATGATTGGTCAAGATTATTTTTAGTTTCCTGGGTCCACCACGATATATCTAATCTAATATGATCTTAGGTCAACCTCTATTTCAAGCACAATAAAGTTCGACAATCGATTTCCATTTAGCTCTGTTCTCAGTGTTCATTTGAATTTACATGCCATTTAAGATCATAACTTTGATCTCAAATATTAAATCCCAACTCTTTTATTGATGCTAACCTTGCATTCTTATGCTTGATATCAAGTACAAGCAAAAACTCATTTAGTCATGATCATGGCATGATTTAGATTTTTATCTATTTTTGAATTACTTCGTGACATTGATCTTAATCAAGAATTCCATGTGAATATCTTATTTATACCACCACCACTTATCAAAAGCCATTTGGATTTTTTTATGTTTATTCAAATGCGCTCGAGATCTCACCATAAAATCTATATACCATGACCAAAATCTCTTTATGCTCATGCTTTTGATATGATTAGAAATGCATGTGAATATCTTATTTATGCCACCATCACTTATCAAAAGCCATTTGGATTTTATTATGTTTATTCAAATGCACCCAAGATCTCACCATAAAATCTATATACCATGACCAAAATCTCTTTATGCTCATGATTTTGATATGATTTTATTGCAATCATAACCATGATTTCAGAGTCATTTTGCTTCTTCTTGAACTTCATTTGATTTCGATCCTCTGTTGAAATTACTAAAATTGCATAGTTCCTGATCCCGCTTTATGATCTTAATCTTGAGTCTATGTGTTACACATTTGGGCAAGTGCGAGCATGTTGCAAAGTTCAAACTCACTATCACTTATTGCATACATTGATTTTGATTCAAAGTTTGCTATCCCCTCTAGATTATAAGTTAAATTTAAATTTTAAATCTGTCTTTATCTTCATTGACACGTGAATATTTAATGAGCTTAGTTCTATTGTAAACAATAGAATTGGTATTAATAATGCTTTGTCGAAAAGATTTTGATTGAACCATGATTCTTATGTTATTGATGTTTTAAACTTTATGTTAGTTCATCATTTAACTTCTAATCATCCGGATCTTATCTTCTTCAACCATCTGAAGCTTTGCCATGTGAGTATCTTAAGTCTAGATTGCTGGGCTTACGGTTTTAGGATCATTATAATGGGAGGTAGAGCAATGAAGCAAACAAAGAATGCCCCTTTGGCTAATGTTGTGAGATCTAAGGCATATGGTATCCATCTATCTTTAAGTTCCTACATACATTGACTTTGATACCATTCTCTATCTCGCTCATTGGGTTATAACTTCAATTGAATTCTAGTATTTGTTGATATGTAGCTTACTTTGGTGCAAAAATCAATTATGAACTCATCCTACCTTAAATTATAGAAATCATGGTAAAAATACTTTATTGTCTTGGACTTGCTCTTGTGATTCTAGTGGGAATTATGTTTCTTACTTTGTGGTAGATATTTTTTCTAAGCCCATCATTAAATAATTATCATCATGATCACCTACGTAGCCATTAATTTTTTTGATTTTAATCAAGATTGGTTATGATCTTTTAGGTTGTATCAATGCTCCACCATGATGTATGTTTCAAACCCATTTCATTTCAGAGCTTTAATAATCTATCGTGGTTTGAGGACTTAGGATGAAATCAATCTTATTCTATTGTTGATCCCAACCCAATCTTGATCGAAATTGCATCTCAATCTAGATCATAGCTTCAATCTCAAAGTCTTATTCTATAATATTGTTGATGCTAATGTTGTCGACCTACATCTTAATCTAAATACGACAAAAAAAGCTTCAATCAGTTCTGTATACAAATGGATCTTAATTTAGTTGTTATGCTAATTTGGATCATAAGATTAATGTGAAGAGCTTATCAAACTATCAACACTTACGCAAATATCCTGGTTTTGTTCTTGGATGCATCATCTAGAATGCAACCTGGAGTCGTGGCGAGATCTTAGGATAGCTAATTCCTGGCCACTAGTTTGTCTATCATCTGATTATAGGGGCTTGTTGACATTATTCCTAGTTACGTAATCTTCATGGCTATTTAGTTTTTAATCCATGGGCCTTGCATATAAAAAGGCTTAAGATTGTGTTTATTTATAAAACTGCAATAGTGTGCATAAAAGAGGGCACAAGCATATAAATTCCTACTAGGGAATAAAAATGAAATGAAAACATGTTAAGGCCCTAGTCATTAAACAGAAGCCACAATAAAGGCTCGGAGTTATTTTGCTCTGAAATCTATTATTCACGACCATAATGTCCTTGCTTTATGATTGTCATCTGAATAGAGTAATCTCATTGTCACGACCATAATCATGATTTTGAGCTCATCTTAGTTTGTAGGGAAACTGGCTTTATGTTAATCCTTAATCTAAGTTAATTGGATCACCTATCACATTATTATCTGATGTTGAAAATGTACTTGTGATTTTGGTCGGATTCTCTTCATGCTTTGAAGTGTAAATTGTTACACATTTGGACAAAAGGGCGGATGCATGTTGCAGACAAATTTCTCGCTTCTGCTTCATATATTTTCATCAAGTTCTCCACCTCGCTCAATGGTTTATAACATCAATTTCAAATTCTAGCTTCATCAAATGTGACTCAGAATAGGATGAAGCTCGTTTGTGATAAACTGCAAAAAACATGATAATAATTCTTTGTATTGGACTTATCTAATCGTGATTCTAATGTACGCATGTTTTAAACGTTTTTATTTTTTGTTTTTACTCCCACAATCATCAAATATTTTTGTAATCATAAGAATCTCTAGCATTTGATTATCTTAAATCTAGATGCATGAACTGTAATTGAATCTTGATTCTTCGTATCATCTTAATTGTGGTGATAAAATACTATTTGAAGTTTTTCTAAATTTTTCTATCTTTTGACAGAATTATGCCATGACCCTGATTTTGTGAAAGCACATGACCCTGATTTTTCTATCTTCTGATTGTTTGATTTTGATCATGATGGGTCATGACTTTTATACTTTATATTGTAGGTTCCATATGATGTATTTATCAAATCCATTCTGATCTGGGATTTGAACTCTATATTAGATACAATTTATCTTAACAACATGTTCGGCTTTGGGGCACTAAACCATGGTTTCATTTTGATCCCACTCCAATCTCAATGTCAACCTGCATTTCAATCTGGATCACAACTTGGATCTCAAATTCTTGTCAAATCATTCTATTGATTGTAGAGATGAGGTGGGTGGCAAAGTCATGCATGTAGAGAATGTTTGAAGTGATGACAAAGTCAAAGGGGGAATTCAGGACTGGATCAAGGCGGGTTTGATCTAATGGAGCTGGGCATGCTTGGGGACAACAAGGGCGGCAAGGCAGTTGCAGTAAGGATCTTTGTGGAGCGTGAGCATGGTAGGGATGATTCAATGAGGTTGATGTCAAGGCTAAGGTTGGTGGTGCTGCAATTAGTGCTGAGCTCAAAGGTGTGCTTGTAAGAGGAATGAAGGATTTGGGCTTACAATTTTTGGGTCATTGGAAGGGGTGGTAGAGCAATGAAGCAAACGAAGAATATGCATTTGGTTAATTTTTTGTGAGATCTAAGGCATGTGGTACTTGTCCAAGCCATTTGGTCTGAGATAAGTAATGACGAAGGGGGAATAGGTAGCGATAAGCAAGAAGATGGTAGCAAGCAACCAACTATAAAGATTTATTCACGAGAGAGCAGTTGCAATGTCATGAGTGGTAAGAAAAGAAGGGTAATCATGAATTAAAATTTTTCTCAAATTTTTTTTTTGTTCTATAAGGACATGTTTTATCTGTTTTCTTAAATTGAATTTCGTTGCTCGGAAGTAGCTAAATTACTTTGGTGATCTCATCTTCCATAGTTAAATGAAACAAGGTTAGTCCTTAATCGTCATATGATAACCAAACTAGGAGCTAGGGGTTAATTTCTTTAGAACTCTAATATAGTGATGTCCAAGATTTTGCTTCATGATAATCATCCATAATTACAGCGATCATGTTCTTAACATTATTTCAGTTTATAATGAATTTGGTTTCATTTTAATCCTTATCCAATACTGGTTAGGTCGCACATCATATTAGTATCTGATATGATCTTTTAACTGTGTTTCTAGTCTGTATTCCTCCTTATGATATGGAGGTTGAGTTGTTGAACATTTGGACAACGAGAGTGTATTTTTCAAACTCATGTCATTCTTCTGGTTCATATATACATTGACTTTGATCCCATTCTCTATCCCGCTCATTGGGTTATAACTTCAATTGAATTCTTGTATTCATTGATATGTAGCTTTGGTGCAAAAAGCAGTTAAGAACTTAATCCTACCATAAATTATAGAAATCATGGTAACAATACTTTATTATTTTGGACTTGCTCTTATGATTCTAGTGTGAATTATGTTTCTTACTTTGTGGTAGATATTTTTTCCTAGCCCATCGTTAAATATTTATCCTCATGATCACCTACGTAGCCCTCTAATTTTTCGATTTTTATCGAGATTGGTTATGATCTTTTAGGTTGAAACAATGCTCCACCATGATGTATGTTTCAAAGCCTTTTTATTTTTGAGCTTTAATAATCTATCGTGCTATGAGGATTTAGCATGAAATTGATCTTATTCTATTGTTGATCCCAACCCAATCTTGATCAAACTTGCATCTCAATCTAGATCATAGCTTCAATCTCAAATTCTTATTCTATAACATTATTGGCACTAATCTTGCTAACCTACATCTTAATCTAAATACGACAAAAAAGCTTCCGCCAGTTCTGTATACAAATGGATCTTAATCTAGTTGTTGCGCTGATTTGGGTCATAAGATCAATGTGAAGAGCTTATCAACCAATCAACACTTATTTATATATCCTGGTTTTGTTCTCGGATTCATCATCTAGAAGGCATCCTTGAGTCATGTGAAAATCTTAGGATAGCTAATTCCTAGCCTCTAGGTTTTCTATCATCTAATTATAGTGGTTTGTTAACAAAATTATTCCAGGTCACGTAATCTTGATGGCTATTTAGTTTTTAATCCATGGGTCTTGCATATAAAAGGTCTTAAGTTTATGTTTATAAAAATACATTAGTGTGCATAAAGCAGGGCACAAGCATGTACAAATTCCCACCAGGGAATAAATATGAAATGAAAATATGTCAAGGCCCTAGGTGTTAAACGGAAGCCACACTAAAGGCTGGGAGTTATTGTGCCTTGAAATCTATTATGTACGACCATATTGTCCGTGCTTCATATTCTTCATGTGAATAGAATAATTTCCTTGTCAATCATGATCTTGAGCACATCGTAGTTTGCAAGGAACCTGGCTTTATGCTAACCCTTACCCCAAGCTAATTGGATCATCTAGCATATTTGATGTTTAAAATTTGTTTGTGATTTTGGTCTTGACTCCTTTAATGATCTGAAGCTTAATTTGTTACTATTGGACAAGGGGTGGATGTATGTTGCGAACTCATTTCTCCCTTTTGTTTCATTCATATGTTTTGGTCAAGTTCCCTACCCCCTCAATGGTTTATAACGTCAATTTCAAATTCTAGTCTTCATCAAATATGACTCAATTTGGGATGAAACTCGTTTGTGATAAACTACAAAAATCATAATAATAATCTTTGTATTGGACCTCTCTAATCATGATTCTAATGTACTCATGGTTTAAACCTTATGATAGTTCGTTTTTACTCCCACAGTCATCAAATATTTCTATAATCAGAAGAATATCTGGCATCTGATTATCTTAAATCTAGATGTATGAACTGTAGTTTGAATCTTGATTCTTCATATCATCTTAATCGAGGTAATGAAGTACTATTGGAAGTTTCTCCTGATTTTTGTATCTTTTGACAAAACTATCCAACAACTCTGGTTTTTTGAGAGCACACTACACACTTATGTCATCTACACATTCGTCTGATTATTTGATTTTGATCATGATTGGTCATGACTTTTATACTTATGTTTAGTACGATAGATTTATCAAATCCATTCTGATATTGGATCTGAACTCTATTTTAGATGCAATTTGTCTTAACATGTCCGGACTCTAGTTTAGATACAATTTCAATCTTATTCATTTTGATCCCACTCTAGACTCATTGTCAACCTGCGTTTCAAACTGGATCATAACTTGGATCTCAAATTCTTCCCAAATCATTTAATGATTGTAGTGATGAGGCAGGTGGCGGAGTCATGCATGTAGAGAATGTTTGAAGTGACAATGAAGTCAAAGGGGGAATTTGGGACTGGATCTGGGTGGGTTTGATCTAATAGAACTGGGCATTGTTGGGGGCATCAATGTGGTAGGGTGGTTGTAGTAAGGATTGCTGTGGAGCGCGAGCATGCTCCGGATGTTTCAATGTGGTTGATGTCAAGGCAAAAGTTGGTGGTGCTGCAATTAGAGGTGAGCTCAAAGGTGTGCTTGTATGAGGAATGGAGGATTTGGGCTTATGATTTTAGGGGCATTAGAATGGGTGGTAGAGCAATGAAGCAAACAAAGTTCGTGGCTTTGGCTAGTTTTTTTGTGAGATCCGAGGCATGTGGTATCCGTCTAAGCCGTTTGGTCAGAGATCAATAATGTGGAATGGGGAATAGGCTACAATGATCAAGCAGATAACAGCAAGCAACTAACCATAGTTTGATTCTCTAGATAGTCGGGGCAAAGTCATGAGTGGTGATACAAAGATGAGTAATCATGAATTAGTATTTTTTTAAAAATTTTTCTTATGCTCTATAAGGACATGTTTTATTTGTTTTCTTAAAATGAATTTTGTTGCTCCAGCTAAATTGCTTTGGTGATCTCATCTTCCGTAGTTAAATGAAAAAGGTTAGTCCTTAATCATCATATGATAACCAAACCAGGAGCCAGGGGTTAATTTCCCTAAAAGTCTGATCTAGTGATGATTGAGATTTTGCTTCATGATATTCATCCATTTTCAACTACAATGGTCATGTTCTTAAAATCATTTCAATTTGGAGTGAACCTGGTTTCACTTTAATCCTTATCTCAAACTAGTTAGATTACATATTGAGTTTGTATCTAATATGGATTTTCTAACTATATTTGTAGTCTGTGTTCCTGCTTAGGATATAGAGACTAGGTTGTTGAACGTTTGGACAACGAGAGCTTATTTTTCAAACTCATTTCATTCTTCTAGTTCATACGTACGTTGACTTTGGTACCATTCTGTATCCCGCTCATTGGGTTATCACTTCAATTGAATTTTGTATTTGTTGATATGTAGCTTACTTTGGTGCAAAAATCAGTTTTGAATTCATCCTACCATAAATTATTGAAATCATTCTAAGTGCACGTTATTGTCTTGGACTTGCTCTTGTGATTCTAGCGCTGTTTATATTTCTTACTTTGTGATAGATACTTTTCTAAGCCCATCATGAAATATTTATCCTCATGATCACCTAGATAGCCATCTAATTTTTTGATTTTAATCAAGATTGGTCACGATCTTTTAGGTTGTATCAATGCTCTGCCATGATGTCTGTTTCAAACCCATTTCATTTCCAAGCTTTAATCGTCTATGGTGCTACGAGGTTTTAGCATGAAATCATCTAATTCTATTGTTGATTCCAATCCTAGATTGATCGAACTTGCATCTAAACATAGATTGTAGCTTCAATCTCAAATTCTTATTCCATAACATCGTTGATGCTAATCTTGCCGACCTAAATTTTAATCTAAATACGACAAAAAGCTTCAGTCAGTTCTGTATACAAATGGATCTTAATCTAGTTGTTGCGTTGATTTGGATTGTAAGATTAATATGAAGAGCTTATCAAATTATCGACACTTAAGTATCCTAGTTTTGTTCTTGGGCCCATCATCCAGAATTGGTGCATCATCCAAAATTGGTGCAATCTATAATCGATTACTAGTTTACTACATGTGTAGATTGATTTCATAATAAGCAATTATGGTGCAATTGATTAGATACTTTAGCAAATACTTATTATTTCTAAAGAACATCGTAGATATGTAACCGCAAAACAGAACATGATAGATATCTTATTAATGAAACGTAATCAATGAAATATAACTAGTGTAGCAAACTGAAAATATTCACAACAAACTGAAAATAATCACAATAGAACAATAAAAAAAATACTGCCAGTAAACTTGGGTTCTAAGGATGTGATAGATGGCAATGATGGTAATGATGATGGATGGAGATAATGATTGATGGACGAAGAAACGAAGGCTGGGCAAAAGATAGTGATAGAACTAGTTGGATAATTAGCTTTGCAAGTTTGGTCCCTTCAATCCAATAAGAATCTTCCGGCCGCACTTCGCCAAGGTATCGAGATGAAGGATGACCGGGTCAAGAAGGTGGCTCCAAAAAGAAATAGGTCAAGAAGCAGGATGAAAGTGGAAGAAAAAAAGGTCTTTTAGGGCTTTGCCCACCGTGCCACTCATCTTTCTAGGATTTTTTCTCTTTTTTTTGTTGTTGTCCTGTTTTTTTATAGGCCGACTTACTGTTTTATGAACAATAACTGGGACGGATTACTGTTTCGTGAATAATAGCGGTCGGGTTACTATTTACATGAATAGTGTTTTTTTCCTGTGCTGTTTTTTTTTTTTGGATTTCTGCGTACTTTTTTTCTTTTTTCTAACTTTCCTCTTTTTTCTATATATATACAATTCTATTTTCAAAACTATCATCCATCCTCCTCCATTCCTGGATATGAGTGATGGTCGTGAGCATTGAAGAAAGGTTAAAGCTCAAGCAATTAAGTGTGGTAGTTTGGAGTTGGGTTAGGCTTTTTATCATACCGAGGTGGATTCTTTTTGTTTGGCAGTACTAGTACATGACTCAACTAAAAATTCAAGTCTATGGCTTTGAATGGAAAATACAGAAACAATAAAAAAATATAAATTATGTATAAGATGGAGTCTTGAGACTACATCAAGAATACAATCTGGAAGATCTTAGGATGGCTAATTTCGAGCCCCTAGCTTGTCTGCCATATTTTTTATGTAGGCTTGTTGATCAAATTTCTTCTGGGTCACATAATCTTGATGGCTACTGGGTTTTTAATCCATGGGCCTTGCATGCCTTTGATAGGACAGTTTTGGAGTGAAGACAAAATGGTAGCATTTCTTATCGGACATAGTAGAGAATGTACTTTTTCCACTCAAATAATTGCGGGAGTTTGAAAATTATCTATATAGGAAATAATATGTTCGTGCATGTGACGTTGACGTTTCTCTACTCTGCTTTCTCATCCTTTGGATTTTTTTTACCCGTCTCTTCTTATTCGACATTTTGTCCATGTATCTCTTTCTCCGTGCAGCTAGTAATTACAAGATCAAAAGTTTGAATCTCTCTTCGACCATTTATTATTTATTTATATTATTTTTATTAAAATAAAATATACGTATATTGCTTGTATTGTATTCTAGTACAGTGAAAGGTTGAACAAAGAACCATCGTTTAGCCTTATCACACAAATAAGAAACGGCTTATGCTCTCCAAACCCGTCTGTTAATAAAGAAACTCTCTATGAATGGACCAATCTGCTGAACAGTATGCTGAGGACGGCATTGCTGCTAAATCCCTTCCCTTGGGTTCGTCAAAATTAATGATCTGTTTCAGGATCTAAAATCCTTTTCGTGGGCCTGACCCGTTAAAACCTGGTTACCTAATAAGTTGGGTCCAGATACAAAATCATTGCTCAGGGTCAAACATGCGATATAACCAATTTGATGCCTTAATCAAAATCAAGCACTTTTGTTGCCTAAATAATAGGTAATCATTGGTAACTAAGGGACTCATAAATAATGACTCATTTTGTGTAAAAGATTTATGTAGATGGAAAGCGAAACAGTGATATTAAGGTGGTTGGAATTGGGTTGTATAGCATTGGGACTTGATGAGGCTATTCTGATGTCTAAAAGGGTTGGGAGGTGCATGGAAGTATGATGTGAGCCAAGGTTCAGATGTGCCTTGTGAAGGTTGGGAGGTGGAGGCTTGAGCAGGCCATAGGGTGGTATACATTGAGTGCACCACTAGTTGTTTGTTTAAAGACCCTCAAAAGGAAATAGGAGAGTGAGCATATAATATAACAAGTGTGTGGTTTCCCGGGGTATATAGGATTGGGATGAGCTGGTAAATGTATGCGCTAGATGTGGGGCACAACATAACAATCAGGATGATAAAGAGAGGTAAAATGGTGCTTGTAGTACTTTTGAGAGAGGGAAGAAAATAAAGATTGGGAGAAAGTGGGGGAAAACAGGGTTATGAAGAGGCATGAAGATGTGTAGAAGGTGTACAAGATATAGGAGTTTTTGAGTACAGGACACTACACTTGGGAGTTGAGGGATTGCATGGTGCTGTTCATTGAGAGCTGACCACAATGCTTCCTCATTGAAGATTGTTGATCAAGGATCCGATGTCACAAAACTTTTTATGCAAGAAGATAATTACAAATAAGATTTTTAGTTTTATATTAAAGCACAAGCCTAGTTATATACTTGAATATTGGATCTTATTTGAGTCCTACAATGACGTATACATCCTGTTTAATACTAGTAATTTTGCAGTTATTTTTTGAATATTATTTATAATACTCGAGTTTCATTTATTCTTATTATATGGTACTATGATACTGTTATACATGATTTACGTAAAGCATGCGTGAGTACACATAGCACAACTGAGAACCAAATTTGACAATGGTATCTCAACTTATTAATATTATATCTTATTTCTATGTACAATTTTGTGCCGTGTTCATGTCTGCATTTTGAGAAGTTGAGAAGCTTATTTACTATGTTCATTGATGTGCCAAATTTCACAATTGCTCCCTCCTGTCACATGCTTTTTGAAAAGTCCTCCCCCCTTCCTCTCACTTATTGGTGTTGGACAATTGAAAAACTAGAATTAAGAGATGTCAAGGAAAGCACTTGATACAGATTAAACAACTAGAACCATTACAATACCTACAAACTAGATTTGCAAAGTCCACGGTGATCTTAGATTCAAAGATTTCATATCCAGCTCTGAGAGACTCTGGAGCATATATTTTAGATTCCGACATATGCTGTAATTTAGTTTGTAGAATGATTGCAACAATTACACCGTATATTGCAATAGCCTCGCACCCAAAAATAAAAGCACCGTAAAACTTCAAGATAGCCTTCGGGCAGTGTTAATTATAAGCGCATCTACAGTCGTTCTTGGCAAAGATAAATGGAAAATGGTTCATGTATGCAACATCATCATCCCCTAAATAACTTTTTCTTACAAAAGTCCATGCGCATCCACATCATTACTTACGCAGATCATTGTTTCAATATACTAGTCATAATTCAGAACTAACAATTTGATTGAAACACCAAATAGCTTATCGTTTGCATTGAGCATTATCCGACATACATAGAATAAAACAAATACTAAAGTAAAAGGTCGCCCCGACTCTTGCAAGAAGGGAGGAGGGTCATCAGTTTGAACGTAAAAAAATCTAAATATGGATGAGAGCTTAGAGTCGGATCCGCGCCATCCATCGTCGAAGTACCAAGCATCGTCGGACGGCCAGGCTAACAAAAGAAGACCGATCGTTTTTTTCATGCCAAAGATACAACCCAAATCCTTGGACCTATGGTAATAGGTTTGTTTTATTTGGAGGAACCACTCGTTAATTGAATGAGGGCCCTGAGGTGCACAACTAAAGAAAAAACGTTTCAACATAACCTAATTATAGAAGTTTTCAGATGCTATAATATGAGTGATGCTATGGTTACATGTGATTTTATTGCACACCATTTAGTAATTTGACATGGCATGTAACTTGGTATTATCATGTCAGCAATGATAAATAATATTCTTGCAACTGTCTCTCGAACATCATTGCAATCCCCACTGGTTGGCAGTGGCTCCTCCGCTGCCTTCCCTCCCTCGCTGGAACAGGTGTTTCCATTGGCAGCATGTATTGCTCTGTAGTCGATTCCACCTCCTTCGTTTAAGACATGATATTTTGCTTCTCGTATTGTCTTCCACTATTTTTCCTCCACAGCGGTCGCGATTGAAGGCTCCAAGGGAAATGGCAAGTCATCATCGATTCTTTAAATATTAAAAGATTGCCGAACTCTTTTGGCGTTGTGTCCATTGGGCGGATGCACCGCCCTTGCGCAAGTCTCTATCCATGCCGGGCATCGCTGCTCCAACTCGAAGATCTATTTTTTATTCAAATAAAAAAGGGCAGCCACTACCAAGTGGGAGCCATTGCCATCGTCGTCGGCAGTCAAGTCCCGGCAAGCCAGGCTGCAGACCTCGGGCCTACGTCAAGTCAATCACAGGATTCCATGTTGAAGCCTTGCGGTAGAGGCACGCCATGTGCGCCCAAGTTCCGACACGCTATATTGCAAAGTTCGAAACTATGATCAAATTAATTATAAAATTTTGTGTTGAAGTTTACTGTTGCCCGAGGCGGATTCAGATGTGTGACTCGCACGCCTCACACCAAGAACGACCAACAGAAGAAAGCCACATTCAAAAAGATACCCCACCTAAAATGGCCAGTCAAAATATACTATTTGAATTTTCTGATGAGTATACTATTCTAATTTGAAGAGTATATAAATATTCAATATCTATTCAGTGGCTTCGATTTTTTTTTTTTCACATTCCTGGTTATGTAGTATGTTTCTAGGTTAATCCTTAACAGTGTTTCACCGCAAGTATTTTGAACAACAGTTGAGCTTATATTTGTCTGGTTCTGTAGAAATTTATAGAAAATAAAAAGAGAAAAATCTAATTTCTAGATTTCTTTTTAGTAAAATTTGAGAAAACTCATTTTCTCAGTTTTCGTAGTTTGCCATCATCCAAAAAATTTGAAAGATTCCTTTTCTTTTTCAAAACAAAACTTTTCCTGAGCGTCTTAGAGGCAACCAGCTAGATTTGTCACGATCCCCCATGGCCGATGGGATGGAGGAGGGTCGGGCTTCTCCTTCCCTCTCTCCACTCATCAAGATTCGATCGGACGTCGGAAAAAAAAAAAAAATCTAAATATGGATGAGAGCTTGGAGTCAGATCCGCTCCGTCCAGATTAGATTCCTCGTGCTAATCTCAAAGCACCAAGAATCATTGGACTGTCAAAGCTCCTGAAAGAAGATCAGTTATTTTCACAAAAGTATCGCATATATATGAAGTGATGCAACTCTTGCATACAAAAATCTCATAGCAGTGATTTTATTACGCACCATTTACTAATTGACATGGCACGCTAACTTGGTATTATCATGTGATTTTATTACGCACAATTTGATTTATTTTTTTTTGTTGGTAAAGAATACCTTGATGATTATGTTTGAAGCATAACTTGAAGAGTTAGTAAGAATGCTACATGGTTGCAACCACCGTCAAACAGCCTGGCTCCTCAATACAAGAGAGCTCCTTTCAAAGCAAGTCCACTAATTTATTTATTTTTTTATTTCTTTGGGTTAAGATGTCCATAATTTTTTATTTCCACTAATTCGTCTTGTCTTGGCTCCCTCCTGTCACATGGTTTTTGAGAAGCCCTCACCCCTTCCTCTCGGTTATTGGTGTTAGTTCTTCGGTCTCTTGCTCCAACCATCCTTCGAAATCATGGCTGAATTTGCACTTGCAGCTGCCGGTCCTGTTGTCGGACCGTTGGTGGAGATGTTGGCATCTGGGTTATGGAAGGAGCTGGGAATGCTGAGGAGTGCTTCCACCGACTTTATATGGACCCTCAAACCTCCAACAAATTGGCTCAGAACCTGACCCTTTTGCTAGCTATTGGTAGAATCAGAACTCAATTTTGTGTGCAAGGTTCCAATAACTATTTCATTTCGTGTCTCAACTTTATGGTTCCCATCAGGCTATGGGCCCACAAGCCTTGGCGTCCATTCAAAGCAATACTGCTGTTTTCTCACCGGCATTGGCGGGTAGGGTGTGAAGTGGGAACTTATTCGTCGATCATGACCTTTGAAAGCCCTCACTCCGTGGTTTCCACGAAGCTTCCTTGCATCCATCCTCTGAATTATTGGTGGTAGAAAAGAAATATAATATATTATATTATATTGCACTTTCCTCACCCCTTCCTCTCAATTATTGGTGTTGGACGCCTCAACCAGGGTGGTTCTATATACACCCCCCCTATTGCTCAGGACACCCCCCCAAAAATTAAAAAAAAATTAAATACTCTCTACACCCCCCATTTGCTAAGGACACCCCTAAAAAATTAAAAATTCCTAAATTACCCCCCACCCTCCCCACCCCCTCACCTAAATTGCTCTCTACACCTCCCAAACCCCCCCCCACCCCGCTCTTCCCCTCCAAAACACCTCGCCAACGCCCAAAACCCCCCCCGTTCCCCCTTCTCCCTCTCGTCGCCGGCATTCTCCCGATCTTCGACCACCTCGCCGGCTTCTTCCGGAACCACCTCGCCGGCTTCTTCCGAAATTTTTTTTTTTCACGGTTCGTGCTCCGTTCGGCACTGGACCGCCGAACAAAAGGCTTCTGTTCGGCTGAACAGTGCCGGACAGAAGCCTTCTGTTCGGCACTGTGCAGCCGAACAGATCTGTTCGGTTGAGGGTTGCCGAACAGAAGGCTTCTGTTCGGCACTGTTCAGCCGAACAGAAGCCTTTTGTTCGGCGGTCCAGTGCCGAACGGAGCACGAACCGTGAAAAAAAAAATTTCGGGAGAAGCCGGCGAGGTGGTTCCGGAAGAAGCCGGCGAGGTGGTCGGAGATCGGGAGAATGCCGGCGACGAGAGGGAGAAGGGGGAACGGGGGAGGAGGGGTTTAAGGAGGGTTTGAGGGGTGTTTTTTTTTTTTTCTTTTCAAAACGAAACGGAGGAGGAGGAAGGGGGTGTATGAGAAAATTTCAAGGGCAATATGGTAATTACACTAAAGGTTAGTTTGGGTATTTTTTTTTTGGTTTTTGGGGGGTGTCCTGAGCAATAGGGGGGGTGTATATAGAACTACCCCCTCAACCACCATAGGTCTCTCCGTCCATTAATTTGAATCAAGACCTCGGCAGAGGAGATCAAAACTTTTGTTTGTCCTTCGGTCTCTTGCTCCAACCAACCATCCTTGGAAATCATGGCTGAATTAGCACTATCAGCTGCCTCTCCTGTTGTCAAAACGGTGATGGGGAGCTTGGCATCTTGGTTATGTGGGGATCTGGGACTGGTGTGTAGTGTTGACGCCGACTTGGAGAAGCTGAAGCGCATGCTATCAACGATCAAGAAGGTGCTCGATGAGGCAGAGGAAAAATCCGTCACTAGCAAACCTCTGCAAGGTTCGCTGAGGAAGCTCAGGCATGTAGCTCTCGATGCAGAAGATGTGGTGGATGAGTGGGAGGCTGAAGCGCTGCGGCGAAGAATGGAGAGAGTACATGACCACATGACTGGAAAGGTGCGTGACTTCTTCTCCTCAAACAATCCAATTGCATTTCGGTATAAGATAGCTGGCCAGATAAGAGAGTTTTGGGAGAGATTTGATGAAATTACAAAGGGGAACAGCCTGATCAGGGATTTTACTTCGATGGGGAAATCTGACTCAGATAGGCCTGTGGACCGTGAAACCTTTTCATCCGTGATTGAATCTGAAATTTTGGGAAGAGATGATGACAAAAAGGAGGTCATGAATTTCTTAGTTGACAAAGACAATGATAAAAATATCTCCATCCTTTCAATAGTTGGCCTTGGTGGTGTTGGAAAGACTACCCTTGCTCAATTAGTCTACAATAATGAGAATATTAAGGAGAAATTTAAGCTTCGAATGTGGGTGTGTGTGGGCGAACCTTTTGATGTAAAAATGGTCATGCAGAAAATGTTCGAACAGGTTAAAGGAGAACAAAAAAATTCCTCAAGTTTAGAAACCATGTCATGTTTCTTGCAGGAAAATTTGGGAACAAAAAGATTTCTTTTGGTTCTAGATGATTTATGGACTGATCGGGATTTGGAGTTAGAAAGACTGAAACATTTGTTCATACATGCCCAATTAGGAAGCAAGATCATAGTGACGACACGCCCTGAAACTGTCGCTGCTGCTGCATTTACAATCGGACCCGTCTCGGTACATAAACTGCAAGGGTTACGAGATGATGATTGTTGGACTCTGTTCAAGCAAAGGGCATTTAGGTTTGAGAGGGAAGAAGAGAACCCAGAATTGGTGGAAATTGGAAGGGAGATCATTAAAAAGTGTGGAGGTTTGCCTTTAGCAGCAAAGGCTCTTGGAAGTCTGATGAGCACTAAAAGAGGGAAGGCCGAGTGGCTAGCCATCCAAAACAGTGACATTTGGAAGTTATCTGAAGACGAGATTGGAATTCTTCCTGCACTAAAGTTGAGTTATGATCATTTACCTTCTCACTTGAAGCGGTGTTTCACTTACTGTTCTGTGTTCCCGAAAGATTATGAATTTGAAATAAAGAGATTGATTCAACTGTGGATGGCTGAAGGACTCGTTGATTCATCTGATACTTCTCAAAATGCAGAGGACATTGGCAAGCAATACTTTGATAGTCTATTGTGGAGGTCATTTTTTCAAGATGTTCAAATGGATGAGTACAATAACATAGACAAATGCAAGATGCATGATTTAGTCCATGATCTTGCATGTTCCCTCACAAAGGGTGAATCTTTGGTCATGGAAATGGGCAGGGAAAATAAAATCATTCCACATGAATGTCGCTATTTATCTGTTGTGCTTGATGATGTGCCATCGATAACTTCTATATATGAAGCGAAAAAGTTGAGATCACTTCTTTTCTTGCGGAGGTGGTATGATGGTATTGATGAAATTTTCTTCAATATAACAAAAAAATGCACCCAAATACGTGCATTGGACTTGAGTGGGAGTGGAATTCAGAAGTTGTTGGATAGAATGAGCAGATTAAAGCAGCTACGGTTCCTTGACCTATCACGTACTGAGATCACAACATTACCTACCTCGATCACCAGACTTTACAATTTGCAGACATTGAACCTCCAAAGATGCCGCCAACTACGAGAGTTGCCTGAAGGCATAAGTAACCTAAGCAACCTCAGACACATAGATATGTCATATTGCAACAAGTTATCTTGCATGCCTCGTTACTTGGGCCGCTTGAGTAAACTTGAGACACTGCCGATGTTCATTGTTGGTCGGGAGAATGGGCGTACCATCGTGGAGCTGCGACATTTGAACTCTATTCGCGGTGAGTTGGAAATTAAAAATCTGCATAATGTGAAGGATGCGAATGAGGCTATGCAAGCAAAACTAGTGGCAAAGAGCAAATTGAATTATCTAAAGCTTCAATGGAACGAAAATTTGGATGAGGCACAGGAACCATCATCTACTGAAGTGGAAGTGGCAGCGGGTGTATTCGAAAGGCTTCAACCTCCTCATAATCTAAAGAAGTTGCATATATTATATTATATGGGCATCAGATTACCCAATTGGATGGCAAGGACAATGCCGCCAAATGGCCTGGGGCATCTCACTGCACTCCAAGATCTGCGCATCGGCAACTGCCCTCAGCTGGCAATGCTGCCAGATGGCCTGGGGCACCTCACTGCACTCCAACAGCTGTGGATCTACAACTGCCCCAAGCTGGCAGTGCTGCCAGATGGCCTGGGGCACCTCACTGCACTCCAATATCTGCGCATCGAAAACTGCCCCCAGCTGGCAGTGCTGCCAGATGCCCTGGGGCATCTCACTGCACTCCAGAATCTGCGCATCGGCAAGTGCCCCCAGCTGGCAGTGCTGCCAGATGGCCTGGGGCACCTCACTGCACTCCAGAATCTGCGCATCGTCAACTGCCCCCAGCTGGCAGTGCTGCCAGATGGCCTGGGGCACCTCACTGCACTCCAATATCTGAGCATCCGCATCTGCCCCCAACTGGCAGTGCTGCCAGATGGCCTGGGGCACCTAACTGCACTCCAGAATCTGCACATCGACGACTGCCTCCAGCTGGCAGTGCTGCCAGATGGCCTGGGGCACCTCACTGCACTCCAATATTTGAGCATCCGCAACTGCCCCCAGCTGGCATTGCTGCCAGATGGCCTGAGGCACCTCACTGCACTTCAGAATCTGTACATCGACAACTGCTCCCAGCTGGCAGTGCTGCCAGATGGCCTGGGGCACCTCACTGCACTCCAATATCTGAGCATCCGCAACTGCCCCCAGCTGGCAGTGCTGCCAGATGGCCTGAGGCACCTCACTGCACTCCAGAATCTGTACATCGACAGCTGCTCCCGGCTGGCAGTGCTGCCAGATGGCCTGGGGCACCTCACTGCACTCGAGAAGCTTTACATCGGCAACTGTCCCCAGCTGGCAGTGCTGCCAGATGGCCTGAGGCACCTCACTGCACTCCAGAATCTGTACATCGACAACTGCTCCCAGCTGGCGGTGCTGCCAGATGGCCTGGGGCACCTCACTGCACTCGAGAAGCTGCACATCGGCAACTGCCCCCAGCTGGCAGTGCTGCCAGATGGCCTGGGGCATCTCACTGCACTCCAGAATTTGGACATCTACAACTGCTCCCAGCTGGCAGTGCTGCCGGATGGCCTGCGGCATCTCACTGCACTCCAGAATTTGGACATCGACAACTGCTCCCAGCTGGCAGTGCTGCCGGATGGCCTGGGGCATCTCACTGCACTCCAAAATCTGCGCATCCTCAACTGCCCCCAGCTGGCAGTGCTGCCAGATGGCCTGGGGCACCTCACTGCACTCCAGAATCTGCGCATCGGCAACTGCCTCCGGTTGGCAGTGCTGCCAGATGGCCTCGGGCACCTCACTGCACTCCAGAATCTGGAAATCCACAACTGCCCCCAGCTGGCAGTGCTGCCAGATGGCCTGCAAAACCTCACTGCACTTCAGAATCTGGACATCGTCGACTGCCCCCAGGTGGCGAGGACTGGCACAAGATTGCTTACATCCCAAACATCTCGATCCAGGTGAAAGAAGATGGAGAACAAAGCAGCAAGCCATCATCTACCTTCACAACGAAATTTCTTAGTCAATTTGGTTGTGCACGTTGCCCAGGCTATAGCTGAGGTGCCATCTAATTTGGGTGCGTCACCTTCTCCTTTTGGCTCTCCTTTCTTTGTTTTCTTATTTATTTTTTTTTTTTTTGCACTCAATGTTTGTTCTCAAACAACGGTATCTGGCACAAGGGAGAGAAGTGGAATGTATTTTTTCTTTGGATTATATTAGTTTTCTCTCTTTCTAGAAAAGAACGTTAAGATTTGTCCGCCGTCTTTTTTCTCGTATATTGACTTAATAATTTATTAAATTTCTCTATCCTTAGATTCTCATCTATCACTGAGAATCTTTACATAATCAGAAATAATTAAATTGAGTTGTACCTTATTTGTTACTTCTCGTTCTTTATTATTTATTTTTTATGTGCAAATTTAATTTAAAATACATATTTTAAGTTTCAATATGACTGTTAGCATGCTACTGAAAAATTGTTAGATTCATCCAAATATATACCAGCTGGATTGCTTTCTTATTCTCATATATTTTACCATTCTATATGAAATCTATGTGAGTGATTGGAAAGATTCATGTACTTTTACTCCATCATGGAATCTCCAATTTAGTTTTCTCCTTTGTTTGTCTATGGACAGGTCTTCCTAGGCTGCTGCTTTGGTTCGAGAAACTCAGCTGTCATCAACTTTAAGGACCTTGGGGATCATGCCAATCCACCTTCAAAGCCTCACATATCTCCAAAGCCTGCAAATCTTTTATTGCCTCTGGAGAGATGATGTCAAAATGGTGGAGTCAGAAATTAGTACCAGTGCTTGCTTTCCATTCCTAAACAAAAGATATCCACGTTTGCTTCTGTTTCTATTTATTTGGTCTTTTGTCTTGTGCTGCTTATTGTCATTACTATGAATAATGTCACATTTTCTTTTTTTGCCTCTTCTACTTTTTATTTTTAAAATGCAGCAGGGTTCTGTTTGTATATATCACTCAAATTATACTGTCGCTACGCCATGTAAGATTTTTGACGTCCCCTTGTTTTTTGCTTTGACGTTTATCATTTTGTCAAACGGGAATTCCCGATGTTCCTTTGGATTGTATTCCAAGAGCAAAGAAATTCAAAAGATTGTTGTTCTTTTATGAACAGCATAGCACTCAATTTGCTTTTGTATATATTTATTGCATAACATCTGGAGGTATCCCCTTCAAGCCATGTTGCCTTATTAGTTGGTATCATTTTCAGAAATGAACTTTTAAGTTACTCTGTCATTGCTCTTTCAGCTTGGAAGCCTTGCATAAATACGGAATCTATCTAATTACTAATTTCTCTTTTCTCGGTGGAAATAATGCCAAAAAGGAGAGATACAATTAACAGCAATAGAAAACTCACTTCCATCGCTGCCGATAAGGTCTTCTTTTTGAAGGAGCCCGGAGGATTTGAGAAACCTCAACCTCCTTTATTAAGAAAAATTAACAGTGAGATGTTTGCAAGGAGGCCACAAAAGATATTACCCGAGAATGGTCTTACGGAGGCAAAGAAGACAGACATGTTCAAAACAGCCTGGTGACTACTGGACGGAGGAAGAAGGGCACAAGTTTTCAAGAAGACTCTAGAGTTCCCAACTTCTCCGAAAGGATGCTTAGATTTCCCTCCTCCAAGAGCACTGCCAATAAGATCTTCATTTTTTTCCCCTTCTGTCGCTATTTATATATTTCTGAATTATGTTGGTTTCATGTTCTCATATAAATCATTTGTGTTATACCCCGACAAAATCATTCTGAAGATTATCCCTTATTCTTAGAATCAGCACCATTTGTTATGATTAGTTACATATTACTTAATACTTATTCTTAGAATCTACTATGGATGTTTGAAAATGGTGAAGCATAGTGAGCTTCCATCTGTACGTTACTATTTCATGCATTGCTATCATTTTTTGGTGAGCGAGCTTTACGTGCGTATTGTTACTTATAATGAATAATGCTCCATTTCTCAAAAATAATGAACGCCGTTCCTTAATCTTTCAGTAATCGCAATAAACAGAGCACCTGCGGCAGCTCCTATCGTGATATACGACCAATCAGACGGGACAATTAGAATAAGACACTGGGGTTGGATATCAAAAAAGATCCAAGACCATGTCTGCTTTCTATGTCTTTTTTCCATGTTTGAGGCAAGTCACAGCTTTGTCATTTATATGCGGACACGTACTAGGCATGGGCAGTCGTGTGCATAAAAGTTCTATACAGATTTAATCCGCATAGATTTCTATCATGTTAAATTTTTTACATGTTAAAAGATTTCTATCATGCAAAATTTTTTACTTTTACACCCACAGTGTCTCACGAGGAGTCTTCTTGGAATCCTAACCATGAAGGCTAATATCAGCCAATCACAACCACTATGATCAGAATCTGATCTCTTACATAGCCAACTCCTGCTCACTCAAGTGTCTTTCCCTTCACTCTCCTCTTTAGCTCCGGGCATTGAAAGCTTACCAGACACGTAAAGTTGTTAAGGATATATGATTTGAAGAAATTTTCATAAAGCAAAAATATCCAGTTACATCTTTACTTTTACATAGTATAGCAGAAATGTTACATATGATTTGGGAGGTTCTAGATATTTCACAAGATGAGTTATGTGGCACTTTGGCCCCAATATACACATGAGATTGAGAATAATTTTGATTGCATCTCTCTCCATGCATGCACAAAGCTACAATAAAGGTGAAATACGGTAAATAACAATTCATGCTACCGAGTAACTGGGTCATGTTTTGGACCAAGTCCTTAACACAGAAGTGGTTTAGATCAGTCAGGCCACCTAGATTACGTCCAAACTTGCTCCTCGTGTGGAGATCAGATGACCCATTTAAGGGATAAAAATATCACATTACATTCTTTTCTCTTCCATCACCTATACATGTTTAAATATTGCTTTTAATGGCCTCTAAAGTCACAATGATGAAAAAAAAAACATGCTGTGTTTCTGTTGTAAGCTCTCCATAACTCCAACCCCAAGCATCCTCCACTTTTATCATATTTTTTTATAATTTCCGCACCTTTCCCATGGGCTGATCACATGTATTCCCCCTGCAACTGCTAGTGCTAAATAATGATTTCAAAAGTAGGCGATTAAAATGGGATATCTAATTATGCAACCAGGCTTCCTCCTCACTATGGGAATGTAATATTTCATTTATAATCTTTAACTTGGCAAAGATAATGGAGCCCAAAAAAGATTCTTATAAAAACCATTTGAACAATTAGATTCGCTATACATATAACAGCTTAGTGTGATGCATATCATTCTCTACAGTCCAAGTCCATTATAAGCCTAAAAGGCATAAGATCAAACTCAAATCATCTTATGATCATCAAGAGGAAATAAGATAAAATCATTACCCAAAGCAAAATGCAAGAAATCTATCTCTTGCACTATGTTACAATGTAAAGGCAAAGACTACACAAGCATATAAATTTCAAAGAGAACATAATCTGAATTTCAGCAATAGATAGCTATACAATACATAAGGGAACATAAAAACAGATTACCTCTCATGTTGGCAGCATTCAATTAATGTAGCATCAAAATTTCGGCAAAGTAAGTTGTAAGAGTTCTGGCAAAAAGGTTGGCAATAGTTATCCAAAAAATAACCTGAAGTAATCCATAGCTACAACAAGAATGGGCTCATACCTGCAAGGAAACTAACTTACCGTTGAGCCGAATTTTCCCAGCAAGTTGAACGAATTTCATCACCCCATATGGTGTTTCATTACTAAGACCAATATATCTGATCTACAAGCTTGATTTCTTGTGAAATGAAACCCCATGTATTCTTAAAATAATCTGGCAACCAATGTCCAACCATGATTGCACACCTTACCAACATCAGCAGCTTTTCCAAGAGCACCAAGCTGTTCCTCTATAGCCACACATGCCTACTGCCGTCTTGAATCACATTCAGTTTCTCCAAACATTGGAACATAACTGGAAATGCAGTGGAAAGCCTCAGAAACAAGATAACAGAAAGAAGTTCTCTATTGGATAAATTATATTCATCTGAATCAGCAATTACTCAACAGATTTGCCTTTAGGAAAAGAACATATTCATGCATACCGGTCAGGCCAACGTATCTGATACAGGTCAATGTAATCTGTGCTCAGTCTCAACAAACTGCATCAAGTCAAAAGAAAAGAAGAACTATAACTTTTGGGTTAAATCTTGAGTACTGTACAGAAATTAATCTCTCAGCATCTGACAGTAGATCTTTCTTCAGATACACTTTTATATCAATATATAAACAATTTCTGTACACAATAGTTATTTTGGGAATAGTAGAAATATACTACTGAAACCTGTGCCATGAAAGATTTATCAATATCTAAACAATCAAACAACAAGCAAGAAACTAATTGCTTTCATTCTGATGTAGCAATTATTTATACAATTCCATAGCAAAAACTTGGACTTTTTCTATTATAGCATCCAGTTGAAGCAGGCCAGCACTATATCATATCAACAAGAACTAAGTATATTGAAGAAGATAAGGGTGTAGGAATTTGGGAGAGATCTAAACAAAAAATATGATGGCTGTAAGGAAAATCATATCAACAAACTAGCTTGCAAAACGGTGGTGGCACCTTTGATATAAAGTCTTTATACTAAAACCAAACCATTAGTTTAAATAGAGATGCTATGTGGATTCATCACTACTTATTATATTATATCAAACAAGAACTAATAGGAACAAAGGGAGCGAATCTCTGATAATTTACAAACTCCAGCATTTACTTAAATCAAACAGTAACTATATGGTATATGGTAAATATTTTTATTATCTCGACCAATAGACTATGTAACAACTATTTGTTTTTCATATATAAATCGTTCTTCGAGCATTTTTATAAAGGTCTATCTTTCTAGATTCTATTCATATATATATTTACTTTCTTGTCCTCTCCCGACTCATTCCGATTGACAAGAGTAACTATTCTTGTTTCTTCCCCCTTCAATTAGAACATAATAGAGGTCTTACCTCATTATTCTTACTGCTTTATCAATGACTAAATCAGTTAATTGGAAAGTATTTTAAAAATCTAAAAATGCTTCCAAGTTATGTATGTGCAAGCATATTTGGATTTTCATATTGCATTTCAAAACATAAGCTCGTATAACATGCCAAGATCATGCAAAATGCAATTCTTAAAACGAGAATAGTATTTTTTCTTATTTTTCAAAATAGTATCTAATATTAATACAATGACATGTATATTTGTGTAGCACAGGGACCTCTTAATCTAAGGTTTGTTTCGAGAAGGAGCCAAGTTACTTTATAAAGAATCTATTGTATTGTTATAATATTTAATAATCTATAAAGATTTATTAGCATAAAAAAGAGAACAATTTTTTTTTTTTTATCTTTCATGCTATTTTCTCCCTCCAAATGCCCTCTAATTAGTTTTTATGGTTATATTTTAAACGTATGGAGATTATTGAAGAGAGACTATTATGTCTTTCGGGGGTAAAAACAACTACACGTCTACACCAAAACTCTTTCTTTCTCCCTCTCTCCTCCTCTCCCTGTGCAGTCAATTTGGGCCTATATTCCGACGAGGCTAACCATCTAGGGCATATTTTTTTATGGATAAATATCATAAAAGAGTTGGTTCTTATTGACCAACTTACCTATAATCTTATGTTTTTCGAGGTGGATAAGTTTTTTTTTCAGATAAAAATAGAGACAAAATCTTACTTTCAGCGAGTCAGTTATTTTTCCCTCATCCAATAAAATAATATTTTTTTATTTTATTCCTAAAATACTTTTAATTCTAATATTATATTATATTATTATTATATATAATAATAAAAATATTATTAAATTATTTTCAATCTAAATACTGCTTGAAAAATATTAGTTCAAAAAATATATATATTCAGGTACATTTTTTATCCATCAAATAGCCCTCATTCCCGAGCTTCCTCAAGGTCAACTTTGACGGGTCGGTGCTGGATGGAGGTACGCGAGGCGGGGCAGGTTTTGTTATACGGGACCCTCACTCTAGGATAGTGGCAGCGGACGGTTGCCAGTTGTTCGACACATCAATTCCAGGGGTGGAGTTGCGAGTTGCCTGGGCAGGTCTTCGCCATGCGCGGCAGGTGTTGCAGGCCAGCTCGATTATCCTGAGGGCGATTCGGCTACAGTCATTGAGTGGATTCGGAGGGGACCGAGTGGTGAGAGTTTATACCACCCTCTGATCCGGAACATTAGGATGATGGTGAGGGATGGTGTGGCCTTCGAGGCTAAGCATGTATTTAGAGAGGCCAACGAGGCGGCTGACTGGGTGGCGGCCCACCACTCAGGATACGCCTTATGGTTAGAAGAGGGAGAGCTGCCACCACTGGCACTTCGCGAGCTTATGTTTTTTTATTTTTTTTGGATGTATTCGTACAAGTATTATATGAAAAATCCGTTAAAATAAAAAAAAATAATATAAAAAAAAATAACGCAACACCCGGGTGCGTGAGCACGTGTTGCATAGCAGCAGCCACATGCGAAAAATGGTCTCTGATTGAGTCTGCACATTAACCCGGGTGCACTTTTACTCGTTTCTTTTGTCTCTCGACTCCTGATGCCGCTGTTTGTGGTTTTTCTGATGGGTCCCTTTTTCGAGTGTATGTAACTTCCTATAAACACAAATACTGAAAAGAAGGTCTATACGAAGAATTTTTAACTTCCCATAAACACAAATACGGAAAAAGGATCGTCTAGGGTTTCCTTCGTTCTCTCGTGCTTCCACCGCTTCCCTTTTCTCCCCGACGCCAATTAGGGTTAGGGTGTCGTCGCGCTCTAGCCGATCCCGGGGATGGGCCGTCGACGGGGGGACAAAGGGAGCGCCGAGTCGGACGAGGAGGACGATGGCGAGGCGGCGAAGGCCGTGATCTTTATCAGCAGCGACGACGAGGAGGCCAACGAGGACCTCAGTCTCGCCATCGTGGCGAGGGCGAGGGAGCGCGAGGCCAACCGGAAGAGGGCGGAAGAAGGAGGCCTGCCCCCTGTAGCCGCTGCGGCGCCGGCCTTGGTGATAGATCTGTCCTCGTCGCCGTCTGCGGACCAGGAGCCTGCGCCTTCTGGTGGGGAGGCGGCGGTGGAGGCGTCGGCGGAAGGGGAGAAAAAGAAGAAGCGGAGAAGGAAGAAGAGGAAGAAGAACGAGGCTGATGAGAATGAAAGAGTAAGTCTTTTCAATGAAAGTTGAGAAATTTCCCGGTTTGAGTAGTAAAGAAAGATTTTTTGTGATATACTTCTTTAATTTGTTACGCTAGTGCTGATTTCGAATAGAAACTTTCGAACCTGGAACAAAAAAAATGCACAACGTAATTTCTGTGCCTGTAAAAATCTTCATTAAAAAAGGTTTAATCTTGATGAGCTTTTGTACGAAAAGAATCCGTTCTTGGTAATTTCTTTGCCATTATATATTTCCACTGATTCAATCTTGATCAAAGAGACATATTGAGATGAATATTTTCTATCTTCTAACCTCAGGTGGTTGTTCCTGCTAAAGAAGAAGAGGAACCATTGGAGACGGCTGATCTTGCGGTCACTGAAGTGAATGAAACATCTGATAACGTGGTTCTACGAAAGCTTCTTGTAAGCTTAAATTGCTTTGTGAATCTTTTCAAGTTCTATACATGCTTTTCTTGTAGGAAGAACTCATTTATCCGGATCTTTTCAATGTTCTTTTCTGACTAGCGTGGGCCAAGGTACTTTGATCCTGGAGACAGCAATTGGGAGACTTGCTTTAACTGCGGTGAGGAAGGCCATGTGGCTGCGAACTGTATGATGGAGAAGCGGCAGAGGCCATGCTTTGTCTGTGGAATGTTTGGGCACAATGGGAAACAGTGCACGCAGGTGAGAAAAGTCCATTTTTAGGAATAAGATTCAGTCTATCTGGCCCTGATCTTTACTTGTTAGATTTGCTAGTTTTGCTCTGAATTTAGTTTGAAGCTAGACCTCGCTAAAGAACTGTTCAAAGGCAAGCATGCAGATGGCACATGCATTTCATGTATGCAATAAAAATGTTAAAAAGTAAGATTAAAACTTAGGAATTTATCTTATATGGCACATTAACAAATCAAATTTAACATAATAAGTTGGAGAATGACTTCGGAGGATCTATAAACTGTTGGATAAGAGACAGACAATTAATAAAGGAATATAAAAGTAAAAGAGAAAAAGATCAACAAATAATAACTTTTCTCTTTTTAGTGCAGGTTTTTATGTTTTTTTGGGGGTGGGTGTTGGGGGAAGGGGGAGGGGTGCTACTCCTTGAGTTTATCGCCATTATGGGCCCCAACAAGGTTTGCAGTACCGGAACCAGTACCCGTGCTAGTAGGCTGGCGGTATGGTATGGTGTAGTACTGTGCCTTGCTGTTTCGGCGTGTATTGATGAGGAGAAGAGGGAAAAGGAGATAGAGGAAAAGAGAGAGAGGAGGGGGGAGGGAGAGAGAGATAGAGAGAGAGAGGTTGAGGGAGGCGAGCTCCATGCATCGGAACAGAGGCGAAGCCTCTACTTCGAAAAGAAACAACGGCTTCATCCCCCTTTTTTGAATTTTTATTTAAGTGAAGTCCAGATAGAAGCCCCCTTTTTCACTTAAAAAAATCCAAAAAAGGGGATGAAGCCCTTGATTTTTTCTCTTTTTTTTGATAGGTCAGATAGATCATACACTTCTAGTATGAATACATCCAATAAAATCAGAAAATAAGAGATGGTTTAAGGGGGAGGAATGGTCTCGTAATTGTCCCAAAGAAAGCCGATAGAAAGGTAAGCAACAAAGGATGCAACCTAGTCAGCTGCTTTGTTTGCCTCTCCATAGACAAAGCTGCTTTGATTCTTTTCGAAGCAAGGGCTCCACCCATGTTCCGATGCACGGAAGAGAGAGGGCTTCACCCCCCACCCTCAACCTATTTCCCTCCCTCTCCCCCTCCCCCTCCTTCCCTCTCCTCCTCCCCCCCTCTCTATTTTCCTTTCTCCTCTTCTCCTTTTGCCCCTCTCCCCCCCTTTCTTCCTCCCTCCCTCTCTCCCTTTTCCTCTCTCCCTTTCTCCCTCTCCCTTGCCATTGCTGGTTTCTCGGATTGGGGGGCGGACCAATGGCAGTTCGCCCTCCAATACAACTTGGTACATCCTTAACTTGGCAGTTTGGGATGGTACCGCAACCTTGGGCCCAACCTATGCGCAACTAGTCCACAACACTTCTTCTTTTTCCTTTTTTTGTTGAGAGTGCTCCTTTCCATTTTTAAGGGCAACCCTACCTTTCTTTCTTTCGATCCTTCTTATTGCAGTATTCTAATTTCTCTGTCTTCCTACTAATGGTGTCTAACCGCATACATTCTATACTTTCTGTATTATGTAAATCACACATGCAAGTTTCAAATACAGAAATAACCTTGGAAATGTAATTCAAGAAAAGAGCAAAGATATAAAAATAATAAGTAGACTATGAATAAAATATTATTTAAAACTTTGCTTGGGAAAGATGTCCGCACAAATGGCTTCTTCGCAGCAAGAACCTTTCCATTAATTGATTGCATACCGTCTCGCTTCTGTTTACCGTACGATTAGCTGTACTTCTTTCCGAATGGAATTTTTAGCTTTGGGGCTGTTTCTGTTTTTGGCTTTTGGCAAGGTGATTGATCGGGGCTGCTGCAGCAGACTAAAGGTAGCCGCAATCTATTGTAAGGCCCCGGAGAGATAAGTCATCTCAGAAAGCTTTTCACTCCTAAAGCGAACTACGTCCTTGGCACCCTATCCTGTTAGTCAAAGCTGCCATTCTTCTCGATTTCTACGAATCTAGCTCCCTTCCCCGAAGGACAAGTCAGAGAAAGATTCCCAGACGCGAGAATAGAGGCGAGAACAAGGGCAAGCCAGAAAGAGAGAAAGAGAAAGAGAATGTTAAAAGGCTACGCACCTTGGTCCAGAGCGGAAGGGGGTCTCCCTGTGCTTCAGATAGGGACAGAGCTCGAAACTCCCCAGCGAATGAGGTAAAGACTGTCAAGGGCGACATTCTATCCTTGAAAGTAGACCAAAAAGATGGAGTTGGCAAATCCACAGCCCCTTCTTGGCTACTGGGCCGGCGACCGGTCCTCCACTGGGAACGGTGCATAGGGGGCTCGTATAACAATGTTATCTTAGTTGGTTGTCCGGATAGAAATAGCTCTGACATGCCATAAGGACTTCTCATTGCACCAAAAGAGTCTGTCTTTGACGATAGGGCTTGAGGTCGATCGGTCCACCACTAAGGATCACTCTGCCCCGTCTGCGTCTGGAGGACGAGCTGCTAGCCCCCGAGCAAAGCAATAGAAGAAGAGGGGCTTCCCTAGTCCAATATGTGATTGAGTAATCCAAACGTCTCTTTCTTTCATGGACTAGATCCCAGCAGACAGCGATCTTCTTACTGAGAACCCAACGTTTAACGAAGAAGATGGGGAATCACCCACATGAGGACCAGAAGACGCATTCTAACGCTCTAAAGAGCCCGAAAGACTTATTCCGGAGTTCGGGATCAGATCAGATTCGGAATCGGAGAATAGGAACAAGAGTGCAGCAGACGGGCGGGCCGGGCCTGAATTCAGAGCGGACCAGACTCTTCTTTGTTTCAGCTGCTCCCACGCACGTGACTTCTTAGCTCCGTCTTCGCTTCCTCTCCTTCTATGGAGCGAGTGAGCTTTCGCTTTGAAAAGTCCAGGATACGAAATGGGTCATATTAAAGGATAATGAAAAAGGTTTTTTTTTTTTAAATTTTAGAATACACCAGTAAAAATATACATGCAAATGCATGTATAAAAGGTGGAATAAGGATAGAGGATTGTAAAAACTAGTGCCTTATAGGCAACGGATGGGAGAGGGAAGGGGTAATGCATGAATAGAAAATGGTGGTCCATGAAGACTTATTAACACAGTGGCTAGAATTAATATAAAATTTGATTTTTTTTAAAAAAAAATTATGGATAGGATATGCACATTAGCTTTAGAAAGAAGGAACTCTAGCTGCCCCCCACATATGCTTATGTAGACAGTTTGGAGCCAATGTTGCTATGTAGTGCACATATGAGGTGATGTGTTATGTATGTTAGATATTTTTACATGTTCTGGGGGGGTATTATGGTCCTCTTTGGCCCTCTAGGTTAGGTGTGCCTTGTGATATAAGGAGATCTGGAGATCTATTAAATCAAGTGGTTAGAATCTGATAAATTTTGCATGGAAGCGACAATCTTGTAAACACAACTTTTGTAGAAATATCAGATTTCGATGATCTTGGATTTATTAGAAAGGCCTCTTAAGATCAATTGATGTCGTATGGCCCTTGGTGTGGTTATGTGGTTTCTTGGTTAAAATAGGCCAAAGACTATAATCTAGTGAGGCTTATCTATTTGTTAAAAGTATCCTTTTGTAGAAATATTAGATTTTGATGATCCTGGACTTGTTGAAAAGGTCTCTTCGAGAACTATAATTGATGTTCCATGGCTTTTTGACAACATTCTAATGTTTTCTGGGTCAAAGTTTGGCCAAAAGCCATAGTTATAATTTAATGACGATTTTCTTCTAATATGTGGTATTTAATTCATACTAAATATTAGTCTAAATGGATAGTATTTCTTCAAGGAAAATATAGGGTCATGATCATTTCTGGACAATTCTTTGTACTTTCATATGTAGTATAGATAAAAATTAGGTTATAGCTTTTATTCAGCATGCAACTATATATGAGCTCATACTTTGCCATCTTAAATGAAACTTCACTACTAGAAAAGGTTTATGAATGGTATTCTTGTCCCATTTCATGCAAAAGTAAAACTTAAATGAAACTTCACTACTAGAAAAGACCCATTGTTATTACTTCAAAAAACTGAAAAGGAAAGTATGATACAACAAATTTTAAAAAGATTCATGGATTTAAATAAAAAGAGAAATATTGGCATGCCATATATATTCATGGATTCATGATGTACGGTATACCATTTCAAAACATGTTTATAAGCTACATTATTATAAGAATTTATGAAGGCATGTACACTTTCACTAACATATGGGGCCCATATTGGGGTGGTCCTTCGTTGGAAAACAGTAGAAGTGCATATTCTAGGTAATGGATGTATTATTTTTTTGAGAGAGATGATGGGGATCTCAAATAAAAATAAGGAATTGCACTGAAGAAAATAATAAGGTTTAATGGATGTTTATTGACATGATAGCAGTTAACTAATAAACATGAAGTCATTGAAGGAAAAATTGGACAAGGACTAGTGGGGAGTGATGGATATACTATGTTACCCATCTTTCAAAACATCACATCAAACAATAACATGTTTTTATGGAAAAGGCATTAAAATTAAACCACTAGCCATCTTGGATTATTCAAAGTTCAGACTGCCGAAACATGTTTGATGTTTCTCAAACAAGAGTAATACAAAAATAGTAGGTCATTGAATGTCTTAGAATAGCCTTTTATTTGTAAGGGCTCTAATAGATCGAAATGCCTTCCAAAATGAAGCTAATGAGCTTTAAAAGAATGGGCAAAAAAGATAAGAAGAATAGTGCTGTAAACCAACCTCACCTAGGGACTGCTGAGGTGCTTGGGGCTTCTCGACCTCATTAAGTGCCTAGCTGAACGTAACGAGCACCTTTGACCAACACTTGTTTTAGGTACGGGTGGATTGACGAACCATGAATATAAAGAACAATTGACGTAATATTAGGTAGCTCTAGAGAAAAATTGACCAATTGAATAGGAAAGGGATTGAGAATAGGTGATTAGGCGCTTTGATAATGATGGAGCAAGAAGAAGGGTTATTGCTGATGGAACAACCAATATATATAACTCGAAATATATTTATATGAATGATGTTCAATTTAATTTCTTAATTGTCTCTTCTTGGAAAATTGATGGAATTTTTGTGTAGAAATTTTAGAAGTTGAAGTTAACATATATAGAATTGGACCACTTGTGAGACACTAAATTGTAAAAGATTTAGTGTATGTCAAGATGCAGGGAAGTATAAGGACAAGGACAATTAGGTTTTGCATTGAAAGTATAAATTTTTTGAAATATTTAAAATGTAACTTTCCAAATTTCCCTTTTTCCTTGAAACGAACAAGTGGACCTGTAAAGAACTTTGGTCTAACCTTCTTGAGACCTGAATGCTGCATACGAAGTCATGGGAATGCCTGTCAAATTGTTGAATTCGAATTTGAGTTATGCGTTCTTGCCTAAAGTAGTTTGTGTATAAACTTTGTTACATTTGCTTTTTCTTCCACATCATTGTTTTACCTATTGTGACCTATCTGTCTGCTTTTTTAATAGGCACAAGATTGTTTTGTTTGCAAAAGAAGAGGACATCTTGCAAAAGACTGCCCTGAAAAGCACAAGAGGATTGCTCAGGAAACTAAAATTTGTCTGCGATGTGGAGATGTTGGACATGACATGTTATTGTGTAGGAATGAGTATCCACCTGATGATCTGAAGGTTAATAATGTCTTCAGGACCTTGTTTCTTGATATTTTGCATGCTTATGCATAAATATGATATGCATATATTTATATGTATGAGTAAGGCTTGTTGGTGATAGTTGCTGGACCATTACAATGGCTTGGAGTTTTTCTCAAGAAACAATGGCTTGTGGTTAGATAATAGTACAAACTAAGGAGTTATACTATTGATCTCTTTGATTGTGCAGGAAATACAGTGTTACATTTGCAAAAAGTATGGTCATCTCTGCTGTGCCGACTTTACAGATATTGGTCCAAGAGAAGTTTCTTGTTACAATTGTGCCCAGCTGGGCCATACTGGTTTGGTAAGATTAATGGACCTACTAAACTTGGTTATGCTAGTTCTGCTGTATGTGATGTATTGGTCTTACCATTCAAATCCATTTGCTTAGGGATGTGCAAAGCCACGTGGTGAAACAGGTGCTGCTGCATCACCAACTTTATGCTACAAATGTGGTGAAGAAGGGCATTTTGCACGGGGTTGCACAAAAATTTCTATGGTTAATTCTTATCTATAACAACTTTCTCAATAAATGATGGTGCCTATTTTTCAGAAATGTAATTTGTAAATATTTTGCAGTCTGCCAGAAGGATGGGTGAATCAACTCCTACTCGGAAATTTGCTAAGGAAAATAAAGACTTTTTGGGGAGCAGATCAGCGCCTCGTGATTTTGGCAAATCACATAAGAAGAAAAGTTTGCTTGATGAGGAGAGGAAGAATATGTCAGCTGGTAGATCCAGGATAAGGGGTGGTTGGATTGTTGATGATCCAGGTGACCTGGCTAGGAAGAAGTTTAAAACAAATGGTTGGGCATCTCCCAGAACGCCAGTTAAAAGTAGTCACAAAAATTATCCGTTAGGTTCAGGTGGACAATATTCTAGCTCTCAGTCTTCTAAGAAGCGCAAGTATTTCGTAGGAACCCCTAGTCTGCATGTTTCAAGGGGTAACTACCAACATGATTTTTCGGCATCAAGATTTGGTAACTCACATAGGCGTTTTGGGAGATCATAGCAAAGCTGGGAACTGTTTGATGCTGATTGCTCTTCTTCCAGCAAAGGGTAGCTGCAAAAAGAAATAAACTCGCAAATTCTAACAACAGCCTCTGGGGGATGTGTCATTCTAATTTGTCATGTTGCCTGCCCATGAAATTTATTCCTTTAAGCAAATCCAGGGCTCTGAACATGTCATAAATCTGTAAGCATTTCTGCTCTAATTTACCTCCCTATTGGTTTTGTTGTTTGCCGTTAATAGGTTTTCAATTCAAATATGAACAAATATGTGATGTCAACTGCTCTTAGTTCCTTATTCATTTAATGATCTCCTTGAAGCAAGTAGATTATCCTAAGTCAGTAATTGGGAAAACTATTCAGAAGTGCCTAATGTATGCTGTTTAATAACATGGATTCCCCCTCTGATGGTGTAAAGTTTTTTGAAAATTAGAATGTCTAACAGCATGCATTTTGAGCAGGAAGAATTGCTATATGTAATGATTTTTTTTTTCTTTGCAAACCTTAGAAGAGGCACCAGTTTGACGATTAAACCATTGATTGCTTATATTATGCATATAGCCTGTCGATTAATCCATTTTTCTTACCTTCATAAAACATAATTTAACCCATGGTCCTGGCAATTCTTTTGCAGTGCATATGGCTCACATGTATCAATTTTCTTTCAAGGCCCCTTTTTATTTGCTTTAGTAACAGCATTAGTGTTTTGCCTGTTGAAAAAAATATGGAATCCAGCCACTCATCACATTTTTACTTTTGCAGGATGTTGGGCAAGTGATTTTGCAACTATGACCTGCCCCTCAACATTTTGCCGGGCTGTTGTGTTTGTACATGAGACGTGTGCTTTCATTTCAAGCAGTTGAAATTATTCAAAATAGAACGAAATTGGTGACCCTTATCCAGTTAGTCTAACTTGTTGAACTGGTTAGCTTATTGTGTTCCATGTGTTAGATAATGGTATACATTGTGTTTGAAGCTCAAGAAGAATTATTTAGAAAACCTGGTGGAGGGTCCCTATGTTTGGACTGCAGGAATCCAATGCTGAGATAAGAGAACTGGTGAAGATGAGTGCATTCTTGGAGAACATGGTATGCCTATCTTGGAAGATTTTATCCAAGGTTTTTTTAGATAGAATGTGTTCCTCAAGGATTTAGATCTTCCACACTGAACATTATCAAAGCTGTTGCGAGTGTTATGTGGATGCGCATGCTCGGGTGAACCTGTGGAAACTGACGGTCCTGTTGCCTGGTGGTGCTCCATGATTTTCTCATAGGTTGGATGACTGCAGTGTCTTAAGAAGGTCTACGAACATCTTTGGATTCTTGCATCGTTCGCAGGGGATATCGGCACCTGGATAACGGTATCTTTCAATTCAGTTATCTGGTTAGAGTGTACTCATGGATTTCAATAGACCTGAGATTCTAGACTGATCTCATTTGAGTACAACCTAGTTCATTGTTCAAAACCTAGGTACATTTACTTTGGTATTTGGTAGGCTGTTCTATGCTTGTGGAGCAGGTTGCCATCTTTGAGACAAACCAGAAAGACTAGCTGCAGACAACATATAAACCTGCTAAAGAAATGTTTGGATTACTTCTGCCAAGAGTCTTGTACAATTTGTTGAATGAAGTTTAGGATTTCTGGTTGCATTGCATACGCTGATATCCGCTGACAAATTCCTCCGACTTTAACATGAAATATTGATGCATTACTTTTGCTTGCGCTGTGTTCAGCCTGCCATTGCCCGGATATGGTCCAGACTTCTATGTGGCCTTCAGGCGAAAAGCTTTTACCAGTTTTTTTACCTCCCATTATCAGAATGCCATTTTCCTGAATGTGTCATTATTGTTGAATCCTAATAACTCATTGATGATATTGAATTCTGAGATACATTCATGGTTTTTCTCAAATTGAAAGCTAGATGCAGGTACATTTAGAGTTAAGGGACAATTAGAAAATTAGATAGCCTAACCAAGATTCACTTGGAGCAAACATTACTTGGTGTCAATTTTTTTTTTTTACCCCCAAGAAAAGGCCATCCTTGGAAGCTACTTTATCTTTCTTCAAATGGATTCAAGCACTCATAGTTTTTAACTTCTCATCAACATAAAATTGCAACAAAACCAATTTGGCAATGAAAACAGAAGGATGAACCTCAATTCGTCCCTCATTCTAGATGTCTGTTTCACTTCAATTACTGAAAATAAAAAAGAAAGGAAAAGACATAGCCTGTTTTAGAGCTTAAAAATTTGGAAATGAAAACTGAAAAATGAGCCTCAATTCATCTTCATTCTAGATGTCTGTTTCACTTCATTACTGAAAATAAGAAAGAAAGGAAAAGAAAAAGAGTCTGCTTTAGAACTTGAAGAGTGAGCATGCTACCATAACTAGCCGGATCGCTCCCAGCCGCCCAGTCTCTCTGCAGGATCATAATTTGTATAAAGCCGGAACGAATTTCCAAGTTTGTTGGAGTGCTGCGGTCTGAAGCCACATGGATACGCATTCAATAGCTCTGCAGCTCTGTGCTGCTGCACCTCTCCTGCTCAAAGTAGAAGCAAACATACAGAATAAGTAATAGACAGGCATTGCCAAATCTACATACCTATTGGCATGTCTATTTTACAATGTATGCCAGTTATCAAATGCTTAAATATTCCTGAGTCCATTTTGTTGTATATTTACAACTACAACTAAATAATGTGGAGCATGTCAACAGAAAAACTTTGAGACTCGAAAAAAAATCTCGCAAGAGATTTGAATCCAATCTGGTTCCAATTAACCTCATATTAACATGTCTCAAGCACAAGAGAGTAAACAACGAGAATGGGTGCACGGTTCCACAAATTGATAAGGATCACCTTATTAGAAGGTACCACAAATATTGGACTAAGCTATCAAAGATGGTGCCGCAAGCAAACCCAGAAATACAAATCAAGGAGCTTTGACATTTGGTCTGATGCATAGCAGTAGATAGATTACATAAGATTTGCTTTTAACACAAGCATGAAACATGTTTCATATGTTTGAGTCAGAGATTTAATAAAGCCTGTGTGCCAAAAGTTAGCAGGTAGAAAACAATTTGTGGGTCACAGTTTACTCCATTCTACTCCACCAGCCAAAGAATAGAAATCGCGGAGGGATACTGGAAAAGTCATTGCAATCTGCCTTTTTCACCCTCAAGAGCAAGATAACTACTTCCTTATCCAAGTGAGTCATCTGAAGTGTTGAATGAAAATGTAATAATAATAACTGGAAGAAAAAAAAAAGACTACTCCCTTACCTGAGTCACCTGAAGTGTTGAATGAAAATGTAATAATAATAAATACTAGGAGAAAAAAAGAGAGGCCACAAGATCCAGGAAGAAATGAGAGTTATCTAAGTGGTATGTAAGAGATTGTTGGAAAATCAGCAAATAAGTTATAAATTAATGAAGAAAATAAAAGCAATTTACCTGTAAGTAACAAAAAGTATGGCTCCTTAGGGTGGGCTAGGAAAGAAATTGTCTGGGCTACTTTCTCCAAGCACTCCTTGCTCTGCATGCACCAAATGAGGGAATTAAAGGGCTTTAGAACCTTTCTTAAAAGAACCATCCTAATATAATACACAGGAAAGTTTATGTCAATTTCAAGAACTGTACAAAGTTGGGTGCGTCGTTTGTAACCGATGGGATGCAAGCAGATATTCGTGCAATTTTACATGAATTGCCTGTATAATGGGTCAGTCACCCAGTACAATTCTGCAATGGTTAACTAGATTGAAGGACCAATTGATAACATGAACCATCATACCACATTTATTCTGCAACTGCTAGACTTAGAACATGAAATTCCAAATCAAGTACGACTTTTCACCTTCCAAATCAGCATACTCACCAGGTAAGGAGGGTCTGCAACAACAACTTGATAGGCATGCTTTAATGCAGAGGGCAACTCTTCCGGCTGATTGTAGTCATAAAAAGTAAAATCACTACCATATTGTTCAAACCGTTTATCATACTCAAGTAATTGCACCGGGATTGCAGGATCAATTCTCTGAAAATTACATAAAGATAGCAAATCAGTATCAATATAACCAGCATTTAGTGATAAAAAGCTAACAAAGATTAGTAATGTTTAATTGAATAAGGAATCAGCTTCCACAATCAAAAGTATAGTTGTCATAACGGATAAATGACCATCAAACTTCCTCTGTAGAGTGTCTTAGCGAGTGCAACCATAATTGGTGAAAGCGAATATAGAGATCATAAGATAAGAAGATATGCCTTTCCATAAGCAGTAGAAATTTATAAATTAGGTGGAAAGACTTAACCGACAAGCAAAGCCACACTTGTCTAAGAATATAGCAGAATACAAATTTGATTGAAAAAGAATAAAAAGATGGTTGTGACATTGGACCTAGGGCTTTTGTCTTAGCTCAAGAAAAATCCCAATGCATGTTCCATCTCTGGTAAAAGGGGTACCTCGATCCTATTTGGAGTGGTTAAAGCAGCATAAAAAAGGCACTAAATTTGTGTACAAGTTTCTTGCCTTAGAACAATTGATGTGGCTAGCTATAGGTAGATCTTTGGGCTTCACATGAGCACCAACCAAATATAATTAAAGTTAGAAGCACTTTAAGGGATATTTAGGGATTAAATCTTGACTCATTTACACTTTTTAGAAATTAAAATAAGTCTAACCAAGGTTGGCCGTCCGGTACCGGACCCCTTACCGGTGCCACACTAGAACAGTATCGGTACGGTATGGTATGAAAGTTTTTTGGTGTACCAAGTGTCGGTACGCCATCCATACCGGATACTAGTACCGAACTGGTACGGTATGGTATGTCCTGTACCGCCCGATTTGGGCCAGTACCGTGTACCATGATTCTAACATATACATTGTGATTTTTCTTCATTTTTTCTTTAGGGGGACGAGAAGACACTTGACAGACATAATATTATCTTTGGGGTCTGCATAAACTACATTGAATTAGTGAAAGGTGCTTTAGATGCAAGCAGTTCCAAGTTAGTGCAAGATAAAAAGGATTTGGTATAGCTTTCTCATTATATTTTCATTTCCTTTCCAGGAATTGATCCTAATAAGTGGTTGGCTCCTCTATGCTATAAGGAGAAGAGGCCAATGATCAAATCAAAATGGATTTGAAGCGAGCATTTATTTTTCTGAAGGTTCAATATATTCCCCCCTCCAGTCTCTCTGAGCTCCTCTCCTTTTGTCACTCTTCCTCCATCTTTCTACCATTTCTCTTACTTTCTATCCAATGCTGCTCTTTTATTATTGTTATCAAAATACAAAGTACTCATTCTGCAACACAGACACAAAGCACCCTTTTGTGATGCATCAGATTATCTATTTAAACCATACTAGTGAGCAGTGACACTGATTGAATTGGTGATCCTTGCAACCAGCTCTGTTACACTTTTACCTTGCTAAACCATTCCTTCCTCTCTTCATGGGATTGTTTCACTCCCGTATCATGGCATTGCCTTCCATTCCAACGCCGTGTGATATGGTTGATATTGCAGAAAACTTCATTTGGTGTTACAATTTCTCCAACATGGGTGGCTTACATAGCACATACCACCACAAGTCGGTGCCGAAATCAAGCACTTGGTTAGGGGTACCAAGCCAAAAGGGTTCAATTTTTTTTTTTTCCGTTACTTCATTTCATTGGGAGGAAATGGGAGATTTGTTGGTAGTTGACAACCTATGGCTCAACAGGCAAAGAACTGAAAACAAACTTAAATTACATGAATATCATTCAAGTAAATAGAATAAAGATATTACATGTAAATAAGGAATTACCCCCATTTAAGTTCAATAGAATAGTCAAAATTTAAAATCATATCAACCACTTTGCAATTGAAGAACAAACTCAAATAGCCACCATTGGGTCAAAAATAGCAACTTCTAAATAATAAAGAACCCCTCAAAAATTAAAAGCTCACAGATTTCATTATGTTCCAAGTATCCCAAGACCCAAAAGTCGGGTAACAAAGTTTAATATTTTACCCTCCGATACCTTTTCAAAGTTTAATATCACACAATGCTTAATATGCATAGATGCCTTATGAAAAACTATGAATGAATCCCAAGCTCCAAAGTCTTTTCATCAAAAATTTTATGAATAATTGATTGTCTATTTTTATCAAAGATTTTAAGTTAATGTTTATGCATTCTTAAGATATCGTGTAGTTTGAAAGACAACACACAATATTCAACAAATATATCTACCTATATTTTTTTATTGTATGATTCTATATAGGGGATTAAATTATTGTTTCAATGCATGAAACAACTCTTAGCCCAACTAGCAAAAATTTAAACCCCAAAAGTTTTTAAAAAATGTACCAAAAATTGCATTGCCAATGTCATCCAGGCCTACCCACTGCATGTTGGCACATGCCAACATAACAAGATGCATGACACATGTCGTGCTAGCCACTAGCCAACACACCCTGAACTAGTGGCAACTTAAATACTTGATCAAAAAGGATTCCTTTTTTTATGAAGTACAAAAGTGTATATAACACATTTACTTGTTCCTGAGTCCAAATAATGGAGATATACTAAATTAGGGTGCTTTTGAAAAAAAAAATAGAATGATAAAGCAACATGAAGAAGACAAGACCCATTAGAGAGGAAGAGTAATGATCAATAGGTGGTTCATACCTGATATGATAGAAAGCGAACTAGGCATAAAGAAAGAGAATTTTTAGAGAGGATATTGATCAAGAGAGGAAATCGAGGGACGCCAATAAAAACAGGAACCTAGTATCAAGAGAAAGAAGAGAGACATGGGTTTAGGCAGACTTTGATTATTAAGAAATCCAATATGAGAGAGAGAAGGGGGGAGAGAGATTTTACGAATGGGGAAATTAACTCCTTTTGGAGGAAAAATGTGAGTGATAGAATAATCTTGGAATATTCCATAATTCAAAACTCTCATTTGTTATTAGCACAGATTTTTGAATTCATTGTTTTCATGATTTAGTCACCTTGAAATATGCATGAGTAGATCATAGAGCATTGCAATTGTGAAAAAGGCTAGTGCCCTATCCAAAGCACACCACAATTCAAGCAGCAATTGCTCCAAATGTATCATCTTTTTCCACAGATCTCTAAATCCCTCCAAGTTACTACTCATTCAAGAATTACAGTGACGCATTTTAGCTTCCTATGTGAAGCTTCACAAACATCCAATGCCTTGGTTTAGAAGTTTTTCCATTCACCACAAAGTTCCAATTGCATTGGAAGCATTTCTCCATGTCAAATAGGGCACTCTACATGAATATTACCATATCCTCAACAATAATCAACAAGCCTTGCCTCAAGTAAAATAGGGTGCTCTACATGAATCTTTTTGTCAGCTATACCCTCTGTTAGATAAGTAGTTGCAATCCTTTTCTACAACTCTAAGTAAATTATATGTGAATTTTCCATCTTTCTTCATAGAATGAATTTGAGCACATATTCCTAACATTTACTTATCATATCTTTCTCCATGCAATTTCCACTAAATTCATCACATCATCCATAATTGGCAATACAAACTCTATGATTCTTATAGTGTGTGCACTCCTAGTCATGAATTTAAGACACCTTTTTATTGTGACTTTATTCAATCTTTTCCCCACCATTTTTTGTTATGTCACTACCACTAATTTGACACTTCAACTCCAACTCTTTCTCTAATATCCTCAAATACACCATATACTTTTAATTTAAACATTATCATGTCCACAAAGTTTACATGCCTCAACCTTCTATTTTGCTCAACATCTGGAGCCATATAACATTGCTGGCTAATTAAGGACATCTTGTTTCCTTTTACGACACATAAAACCAAATGAAATTGCTAATAAACTTTGCATGACTACTAAATCATTTTAAATTCTCCCCCTTTTATTCTCCTTTGCCTATAGGCTGTAGCTTTTGTTCCTTTCTCTATGGCTACTATTTTCCTTACATCGATAACGAAAATTAAAGAAAAAAAGAAGAACATGTCTTGACTGCTATCACCTTGCATTTCCCATGAGGAAATGCACTTTGTTTGACACTATATAGGCATATATAAAGAGCTTGCACAACTTTCCTACCAAAGAAAATTATTCAAACTTCAAAGCGCACCGTCTAGCACACATAATTTCCACCAGTGTCTCTACCCAAAATATGCCTTTTTGGTTTAAAGGAAGTAACTTTCTCCCGGCACACTCATTACAAAAACCATTTAATATCAAATACCTTAGCCTTCCGTTATTTAAGCTAGCCAAAATCTTTTACCCCTTTTAACTTGTTTCCGTTCCAAAAAAGAAGTCTAAGAGGTTATACAGCTGATTGTGCCCGTTCCAATACAAAATTCATATGAAAAATCAAAGCTTGAGCACAGAAACAAAGACCACCACCAATTACAAACCCCGGCTCGTTAAAGGAAAGACAAAAGATCAATTGTTTTTTTTTTTTTAAAAAAAAGGTCAAAATCTGAGCTCAGAATTATAGACCTCCAACTACGTAAACCCTCCACAATGATTCTGAATCATCCATCGATCAGAACCACATTTGCCCTTCTACCTACTCGATCTCAGAGCAGTTCTCCACGATAGAATAGAGAGAGGGAGGAAAGGAGGGAGGGAGGAAGAGATGGCGTCTGACTTTGAGATAAACGTAGATGGTGGGACACGCGACGCAGGCGACGACAGAAGAGGTGGAGGCGCAGAGACCTCTTATCTCCTCGGCGACCGTCTCCGCCGTCTCTCGGTCGTACCAGAACTGGCTCAGCCGCCAGTCCTCTGCCAGCAGCCGCACCTCCTCCGAGCGCCCATCCCCTTCTTCCTCTTCCACCCTCGCCGAGCTCTGCTTCTCTGTCAGGAATTCCCTCAGAGCATCGAGAGCTCGGGAGCTCAGAAATGGCGGGTCGTCGTCGTCTTCGTGGCCATCCTCGGCGGCGGCGCTCAGCCTTTCTTCCCCTTTTGCGGACATTTTGCGGGTGTATTTTGGGAAGGCTCGAGGCGAAGCTTGGCGAGGCTTCGATTTATGGGACAGGCTATGCGGGGGCGTTTTGGGCGAACCAAATTTTTCTCTCTCTTAATTTAGCTCACCCGTTTAGGTCAAAATGATGTCGCCCATCTAGCAGGGGATGAATAGTAGCGAGCTTCGCGCAGGGTGCCAATGCTTATGCGTTTAACTTAGATCAACCAAAAAAAAAAAAGAAAACTTATGACCAATCTATTTACTAAAATAATCAAATTTAGATATAAAATTTTAACTAGTTTAATAAATAAATCAGATTTGGATTGGCAGATTTTAACCCATATGACTCCACTGTCACCCTATTATGATGTTTTTCTTTTAGAACTTGTATAGCCTAAGGGTTGGAGTGATGAGGTACATAATGTCATAGGCTTTAGTAGCATAAATTGCAATATTTATAAAATGCTCAATCTAATTGTGGTTTGGTTTAGATGGTAGTCTTATCATGGGTGCTCTCATCTTTTTAATGGATTGAGAAGTAATTCAAGGAAAATGGCTGCGAGATTTATAAATGTAAGGTTATTGAAAATATAGAGCCAATTACAGCAATGGTATCAATATAGAATGTGAGCAAACGAGAAGAAAAATATTTTGGTCAATTTATAAAAAAAATAGTTGATTACTCCTTCTACAATGGCATTCATGTTTTTATATTATCATATTGGTACTTAACATAATCATAATTCAAATATTACAATAAAAAATATAAACTCTACAAGTAAAAAAAAATTATATAGGAAATAATAGAAAGACCCTCTATTTTAGCTAGCGGACTTCAAAATATTAGAGAGAGAGAGTGCAAAAGGAATATAATTTACTTCTAAACATGTAGCACAATACTTTTCTCAGTTGTTCACACCCCATCTCAACAAATTAGTTGGAGATCGTGAGCCAACACCATGTAGACAAAGTTCGACGGAGGAAAAGCAGTTAGAAATCTGATGATCCTTGCTAGGTTGGATAGGATCTAGCCACAATCCTTTCTATGGAGGTACTAATCGAAGAGATAGAATTCAGCTATGATGCTAATGAATAGGCTCACAGACCAAGATATAGCCGTAGTCAATCACAAGGCATATGAAGTCAGATGGACGGTAATAGACAAAGGCGACTAAATTGGCCTTCAGGATATTCCTAAGTGTTGAAGATCACACTATAGGGCAAATAAAGAAAAAGCCAATGCAAGCATATTAAGCCAAGATATATAAGTGGGACCTTGCATAGTCATCGTCATATTAGTTTGGGTGGATCCTATGTAGTCACCGTCGCACTAATTCTAGAAGGACACTGCATAGTTACCATCATGCCATTATGAAAGAAATTCAAAAAAAAACAGCTATAGAGAAAGTGGTTGTTGTGCTAAGGCCACTCTTAGAGCAATATACTGCATCTACGTCTTCATTGCTGGAACGGATCGAACAACTTGTTTTTGTGGTTAAAAGCTGATATGCTAAGCCACACATGTTCCAATGAATTCTGTGATAGAGATGATCAGGCTCATCCTTGTGATAGATGAATTGACTTATCAACTAGTGCATGGAGCTGCTAGGGTTTATGAAAAATCCAAATCGGGGACTTAGCTCATCACAAGAAAATTGCTGAAGGCTATTCAATAGATCCCTCAAAACCTACTGACTGAGGTAGTGCAGAAATTATGCCGCCAGAGTTACAACAGACTAAATTACTGATGGATACTTTGATCAACACCTAGCTAGAATTTAAGATATTCAATTATGATAAACTATAGAAGCTTGGTAGTGGAGTCCACAAATCCATGCCGATAGTAATTTCTAGTCTTTTGCCGAGGAGTACAAGGTAAACTTATAGCAGTTTTATAGCACCGGCCATAAGCATTGCGAGGGCTAGGAGGCAACTTTCCCAAAGGGTTCTTCTAGAGTTTTTCCATGTGACACACATCTAAAGTCATATAACGGAGGGCAACATAACAATGCAAGGGTTGACTCGGCATGGTACCTGATGGTACGTATAATTAAAGACTCTCACATAGATTATGGATAGTATAGATCTCAATGTTACATAAAAAGCAGCTAAAAAATTAAAAGGGTGATGAATTCAGTCTGAAAGCGGAATGAATAAATAGTATTATATATTTCTAGTTAGAAGGAATTCCACAAGTTTCGACCAAGAGGCTGATACGAATAATTATGCTTTACTAAAATGGTACTATTGTGCAGGCCATTCATAATTCTTTTGATTCTTTCTACTCCTCTCTTTTTTTTTGGGTAGGAAAAGGAGCTAAAAGCTTTCATTAAAAAGCCAATAAATACAATAGAGTTCAAATACTCACCACATTTTATGAACTCAAGCCCATACAACACTCAGTAACTGCACAATTGCATGATGCATATAAAGCTAACACACCTAAATCAGTAAAGGTAGCATCAAAACAAAAGTGCAAGATATGTGTAAACAAGCACCCCTCACAACAGAAACCTTCAAAACTTTGTTACTGCGATATCTTCAAGCTATATGTATATTGACCAACTGAAGCATTATATAAGAAATCAAAGTTAGTAGATAAAAACTTAAACCAAATTATCTTCAACGTATATATATGTATATTCATTAAGCAGTATGAATATGACTCTACCTAGCCGCTGGCATCCTCTTCTCCTTTAAGCTATACCACAAACATCGTCCTGCAAAATAGAAGATAGACCTCAATGAATAGAATATCCTGCAGACCTAAAATAGTCCCCTTGTAGTGCAATTTTTGCCATAAAATCTGCTTAAACCTATGCCAATTTGCTTTTCATTGAAGAATATCTTTCAGTAGAGTTATCTTTAAATTTGTACCTACAAAAGAGTTAGCAATCTATCATATTATAGTTATAGAATCACCTTCCAACCATACTACCGAAGCTTTTAAATCCATTACAGCTCTGTGTAGCCCCATCTAGGCTACAACAAGTTCAGCATAACGGACTGAAGAGGACGACAACAGTCTTGCTGCCAGCTCTTATAAAGTGGCTCTCGCTATCCCAAACTATAAACCCAACAACCGCTCTGTCTGCTGTTACAACAACGCCAAATTTACTTTTGAAGTTCCAAAGGAAGGGGCAGCCATGAGGTAGAGCGATTAGATGAGCGGCCATTGTTAAGTAGCGAATGACTACCACAGCTCCTTAATGGAATCTTAAAAAGTAAATTGACAATTTGCAGTACTCTGGTGTATAAGGTGGACATAAGCTCTTCTCACTAAATGCACAAGAGACTGTGTGATGTTTTGAAATATCCTTTTGTTTTAAGCTGTCCAAATCAGCCAAGTTGTATTTGCCAGCAAAGATCGGTTCTCTTTTACCTCAGCAACAGACATAAGATCCGCAATGCCTGGCACGGAAGTTGGTACAAAATCAGTTGCCAATACACATTCGACCCCTTCCTTTGGATGCTGGCTTGGAGACTATTATCCTCCAGGAGCTGTGCTTCCTAGCAAATATTGGTCGACTTTGCTTCTAGAGACTTGATTCAGTTCTATTGGATTGGACAATTGATAGTGAATATCAGAAATCTCTAATCATCAGCCTAATCTGCCAAAAGGTAGGCCGATATTGAGTTATTAATGGGAAGAATCTAAAAAATATCATCTTAGATTGTAAGAGGCATGCAAGGAAAATAGAGATACAATCGATCGGACTAATGCTCATTTCACTCTTGATCGAGGCTAACAGATCCTTCACTGTCATTGGCTCACCGAAGCTTCAAGATGGTCTAATATCTACCCACCGTACTTCATCATTAATTGTAGTTGGAGTAGAATGAGTGCAATGGGCTTAGGGCTTAGAAGTGGGCGCAGTTGATAAGAGTGGAAATGCAAAAAGAATCCACTAGAACTAGCCCAAAGAAAGAGAGGGTACAGAAATAGTTGAAGGCCAGTTGCAAAAATGACAGATCGCCGATTTAGAAGCTCTAAACCAAACAACAAGCCGATGGTGATGATATTCCAATTCAGCAATGACATCCATTTATAATGACACCCCGATTTGTGACACTATTCCGAATTGACAACCTAGTCAAAAGTTGGTTGATCAAACAAACATATTATTCCTGCCAATACTCGGTCTCACTCATCTTAATAAGGGAAAGAAGATCAGGAGGAGGTATGAGAATAGTTAGGAGGAAGAAGAAGGATAAGCACTGAAGAGAGAGATGCATGACCTATTTATAGAAAGGAAACATCCCTTACCATGACTTACCATCACTCTTTCTAGCACACTCAGATGGAACTTTGCCAACGAGTTTCAAGGTATGTTCGGACGGGATGAAAGGGCACCAATAAGACGTTATGCATTATTAATGTCTGTTACTAATGATTTAAAGAGCCAAGTAACAAAAATAAGTGACAATTATCAAATAGATGAATCAATAGAGTCAATTTTTGTGACTTGTGAATTATAATGGTTTTGCTAGTTATATAAGTAGATATCTAAAAATGTACGGTAACAATTTCATTACAAATGTGATACATACTCATCTTGTTTTTTCTTTAGTTTGTGCATTTGCAGGAATTAAGATTTCACATGAGATTTAATGACTTGTCCGATCATTTTGAACAAGTTTTAATGAAAACTAAATTATAAATCAAAGAAACAATTCTGATAAATCTTAATCTTTTATTTTGAGCCCTATGCTATCTAATAACCCCCAAAACAATTAAGAAACGGATGCTATAAGGTGACCATAGGCAGAAAGTTATAATATATCTTTTAATGTACTTACAAGACACTTAATGCTCTCCTCTATTCAACTTTGGATGGCATGCATTTGGTATTCAGAGCACAGATTAGCATATAACTCTCAATAATTGAGGGCTTTTTCATTATATTATATCTACTATTTTGATCACCAAATACAGTTTTGTAATTTCAAGATGGCAAACTCAATACTTGGGCTATTAGTAAGACTTGTGAACCATCCCTTACCTAGACTAGAATTATTGTTTGGATTTTCATCCGAAGACGGATGAATATATCCATGTTATTCTCAAGTTTATATATGGTTCTAATAAATGTCCATCTAATCTACTTGTTATGTGAAAGTATACGATCTTTATGAACACAACTTGGCCCAAATCTGAATTCTGTAGCTTACCAAGTATACATTGTGTAGTTTAATAATACTTGAAGCAATCAAGGGATTTGAATTCTTCAAATAATGCTACATGCCTAGGGCTTGGACTTAATTCCAAATCATACCTAGTCCAATTTAGACTCGAACCATATCCAATCCATTTTGAACCTAATCTATGCGAACTTAATTCCTATATGATATTACTCAAACCTAGATCCCATCAAATTCTTAAATGGCTATGGTTTGGATTATAATTAGATGTGAATCTCCTCGATGAGTTAAGATATTCGACCAAAATATGTAACTTGTAATATTTGTTGAATCCGATTCGAATTATCTATTGCTATACATTTTTTATTAGTACTATGTAATTTAAGTCCAGCCTGCCATGATTCACTATCATTAATTCCCATCCTAACCACCTAAATTTTCACCACAAATGGCCAAACCCTAGAACCAACATTCAATGAACTGTATTTAAGAAAATATTGGAATCCACGATAGCTCTAAAGCTATTCCAAAACTCACACCCCTCTAAGGGCTCGTTTGGTTCGCAGGAAAGGAAGGGGAGAAGTGTGGTCAACGGGAAAGTAATGAAATGCCTCTTGTTTGGTTGGAGTTTTCAAAGGAGAGAGATGGGAAAGTTGTATTCCCATGGGAATATGATTCCCATGGGAATATGATTCCCACATTTCATGGGAAAGTCTTTCCCATGAGAAACATGGGAAAGTTACTTTCCCATGAGGTGGGAATCACTCCTTTTTTATTTTTTCCCAAAAAGACCCTTCAGCATTAAAGAAGCATTAAAGAGGCATTAAAGACCTAATTTTTATTAAGGGCATAATAGAAATTATACATAACTTTCCTAGGAAAGTGGATGGTCAACCAAATATAAGTACTTTGGAAATTTGTTACTTTCCCATGGTTAACCAAACATGCCAAAAGTGCTTTCCTAGGTATCCTCTTCCTAGGAATCTGATTCCCAGGAATCATATTCCTAGAAGGCAAAATACTTCCCGCGAACCAAACGAGCCCTAAGGCTTGCCAAAAGCCACTTTGCAAGGCCATGTCCTTTCCCCAGTTCTCCCACATCTCACAAACTCGAAAACCCCTACAACCTTATGTTGTTTCTTTTTAGCATCCCCACTGCCTTATTCAATGTAGGTCCCTCACGCCTTCCTCACAAGTCCTCTTTGCGGAAGCCGGAAGGCACGGCCGTAGTCACCAACACGAGAAGAGAGAGAGAGAAAGAGAAAAAAAAAAAAAAAAAATAGTAAACACCATCCTCAAAACACCCCTACGACCATTCCCAAAACGCCCCTGCCCCAGCCTCCCTCTCTCCGTCCGCCGGGGCCCAGCGCACGCTAGCCGCACCGGCGCACGTTAAGGGTGTCTAGGGTTAGGGTTTCCAGATCTTGCTCGATGACGCCGATCGTAATATGGGGAGTTCATCTCCAAATTTTTGAGCGAATTCCTCGAGGGAGATTATCGAATAGTTTTTTTTTTTCGGTTTCCGCACCAAAAATCATCTAAATTAAGTTCATTGGAGGCCTTTTATTTTGGGGGGGTTTGAGGCTTTGTTTTCTTTCTTAGTTTTCGTAAAATCTTGACGCGGTCAGTCATGTCGGACGACATCGTGATGCATCTCTCTTCGAATTCCAACCCTTCGGATCCGTCACTCCCCTCGAAGCTGGCGAAACTGGAGGCTCGCATGGTCGGGAAGAGCGCTTCGTTACCGTCGGTTCAGTCGGCGAGGCAGCCGGCTCCTCCTCCAGCGAGGTTCGCAGAGCATGAGGAGTTGCCGGAGTCCTCATCTTCCGACGATGATGTGAGCTCTTATCTTAGTTCTGTTTGATTTATATCTAATAGTTTGATTCTTCTCCAGAAATTTAGTTATAATGCCGTCATCTATAAAGAATTTTCTATGCTCTGCTTTCTCTCTGATTATTTTGTATTCTCCGAGAAGTCTTTTTCTTTTGTCATGTCATGAATGAATGGAATGTAGGCTTGCCTTCAGTTGATAATCGTCTACGAACTATTTCCTTGCTAGCTCGGATTGCTGAAGAATCAAATTTGCTCGTGTTATTTTTGCTGCGATTCGGGAGAAAGTATTTTTTGGTCTTTTCTCTTAGTGTATCTGGATTATTTACACGAGCTGAACTTTTGTTAGATTATATCGCATAATCTTTTAGTCCATCCAGTGGCCAGCATTACTCAGAATTAAGGAATTTTTGTTTTTGCACAAATTTTTTAAGATCATAGGTAAAAGTTTGACTTTTTATAGAAATTTGATTGGTTGTACAATCTTGCTGCTTTTTCTGATGAAATCTTCTGATGCTGCACTAGCATCTTGTATTCCTAGAATTGAATAGATTCTTCTGGATTCTTTTCATCTTTTTATTGGAGAAAAATCCATGTAAGCCTGTTAGGGGTTTGCAATTGTCTGTTTCTATATGTCTTGCTAGTTTTGAATGCGGATTGGTCCTCAGAAATTTACCTAAATATTCTATCTTGCTGAATTTCACATGATATTATATGATACTCCGTTCTTAGTCCATGTATAATTGATTTAGTGCTCTCTTTTGATAGACTAGCTTGGATTATAAGTTGTTTAGGAGAAATAATGTCTTAAATTGACAGCCTTTTGTTTCATTGTCCCTTCAGTGGATATGACATTAGCTTAATCTGGGTTGAATATTTGTATTAGCTACTAATTTTGGAGTCTGGGATACAGATTGGACCTTAATTTTTATGTGATCTGACTCGTGTTGATCTCTTGTTATGTGATTTACCTTTTCTCCTCTTTTTGTTGATCCCACAATGATTCTACAATATATAGAGCTTGGATTTGCCTAAAAATAAGTGTAGACACCTCCCTGATATTGCATCCATTATGTATTCAGAACGGTGGGGAATTTTTGATACAACACAACACTCAGAAGCGACGCAGAATTGAAGAAGATGGCCATATCAGAGCTCTCCAACAGTCTGAGGTCTGTTCCTGCTTAGAGCAGTGGTTCGTGAGGCAAATATATCTTAAATTTTTATTTTAGTTTTTGTCCTTCTACTTGCTGATAGTATTCCCATACATATTTCTGAACACGTCTGCTGGCATGCCGTGTTCTCCAGCATGTTCTGCTTGTGATAGTCAAATTTCTGCAGAATTTCCAAATCCTGCTTGTAATTATTGGCGTGGTGTTGTGTATTGCTGAAGTCACAAAATATTAGTTGTCATTTTTATTGATAATCTAAGTTCAACAACACAACCTCGAAGTTGCTACTATGAATTATCCTACTGTTCCGAGTTAAGGCCTGTAAAAAACCTTTGCTTTATCGAAAATACATATACAAGTTTTGTGATCAATATATAATCATTATTTTACATATAGGCTTACTTCAACATAGTGTCTGATGAAAGGATGCTGATGGCATCTCAGTCAATGTATATAATGCATCCATAAAGTTTTGCGATAGTTAATTAAATATGATAGTATTTTATGCAAGTACATCTTTAGTGCCCCTGCTTCCTTATTCTCTAAAGACCCCCTTTACCAATGATCAGAATCTCTTGCAGCCTTGTATCACAAAAAGGGCATTAAACAAATCGTTATCGACACTTTTATGATCAAGGGAGTTTGTCCTAAGCTTGTTCACTTCAGTAGAGACAAAATTCATTGCCTGTTTTCTTCCATATTGCTTGATTATTCTCTGAAAAATTTGAGAAGTGCCAGGAAAATATATATTTCTAAAATCTAAGAAAAAAGACAAATTTACTAGAGGGGGTTAGAAAAGCTACAGATATCTCGGGTCCCTTAATGGCGCCAAGCTCATGAACTTAGAAGATAGGCAATGGGTGTGCAGTAAATTTCAATCTCTATTAAAATCCAACCTTGCAGTGAAGTTCTTTTAAATATGATATTTTTCTCAAGAAAATCAAACTATGGTTTTAGTAAATGGCATAAAGCTAATAATTTTGAGATTGTGAAGGTTTGGAGCTGTTCCATCTTAATGATATGGGTCATGGGTAGGATCATTTTATTGGCTTCAAGAAAACCATGTTTTTTTTTTTTTTTGAGCATTAGATCATGAGTTGGTTTCTTTATTTCATTGCATGCCAAATGAGTCAGTGGCTCTTTGAATGTTTGAATTGAGGAAAGATCCAACAAGTGGTAAAGTGTAATTGAGTTTGGAACTATATTTTCCCATTTCGAAAATAAGGTGATTCGGTCTGCATATCAGAAGATATGTATACTTATCTCCCTTGCGCTCTCTCTCTCTATGTGTGTGTGTATGTATATACATGCGCTAGGATCTGGTTGATTATATTTTGAGCCAGATTTTGTTAGGTAATATTGGAAGATGGGGGTTTGACATTGATAACCCAAGCTCTTGAAATGTGACCTACTACCTCTCCGAACTACTTATAAACTATAAAATCATGTGATTTGGAGCAAGGTTTTTTTACCATACATGGTACCTTATTGGTACTCTACACTCCCTGTACCAACATAGGGTGAGGAGACCCTTTTCTCACACCCGGTCATGTTACTGCTTGAAACCTAGCATGCGGTAAGGGTTTGTAAAACATGGAACCAGGTGGAGCCAACCGGATTCCACCTAACATTGGCTGGTCCATTACTTATATTGTATCAAACCTCGGTACTATAACGGTGCACTGGTTTAAATAATACAATATAGTGCCTTCATTTGATCACTTGATGATAGGCTAAATGTCTCCAAATTAAATGATTTTTGGTCCAACCAAGTAGTTTAGAGGTAGTAGATTACATTCAATGGCTCATATCATCATTGTTGATTCCTAACTTTCGATTTCAATTGACTGGATCTTGCTTGAAATCTAGTTGACTGGATCCTAGTCTACCTCTCTCCCACCCTTTATTACGTGTCTGCACACACGCACATATATATGTGTGTGTGCGTGTGTGTATATATGTATACACACACATGCATACTTAAGGTTCAAAGTTACTGATTTAACTTTCTCGGTTTTGCAAGTGTTCAGGTTTAGAGGCTACAGGGAGATGATGCAATTGGTACTAGTACTGCATGGCATAGGTTTACCTTTATATCATGTTCGAAAAAGCACGAAAATAATTTTTTAGAGTTTCGACTTCCTTAATGAGGACATCCATCTACCCTTTTATCAATATCATGTATAAAAGATTATCAAGTTTTGTTTCCAATGAGGTAATTATTTTCAATGGTCATGAATCAATAGTTTTGCATACAACAATTGGGAGGTCTTGGCTTGTTTATGATATTTTCAACTATGCATAGTTTCCCTTGTCTAACATGGCAAAAGCTTCATCCCAGATGTGAATTTATTAAACTTGACAACATTAGATACTACCATTCTCCCTGCACCTTTATGCAATGGAAGTCATTTACGTCATGTGAAAGTGGATCTTTCTCTTGGCTTGTAAAAGCTTTGTTGTGATTGGAATCCCATTCAGTAGGATCTGCTAATAACTTCCTTTTATCTGGATGTAGCTATATTACATGCAAGATTTACTTTTAGATCAATTGTTTCTAGATTGGAGAGATTTCTTTTGGTTATTTATTCCACTTTTTTGTCTTTGTATTTTGAGAAAATTAAAGAGGTGCCATTTTAGATGGGATAATGGGGGAGAGGAGGTTGTTAATAGCTAAAATATATATCCTCTATTATGGTGAGGAATTTGCAAGATGAAAGGGTTGGTGGAGTGGGTTTGAGGGTTAATCTTGACAAATAATACTACATTTTCATAATGGCTGGGGAGGCGAAAGGAGCTTGTATTTAGCACGATGAAAATGAAATATTGGAGATGTTGGAGTCATCGTGAGACACATAAATTGCTTAATAATGGCGTTGAGATCGTTGTAGAGTTGCACTCCCTCTCATGTCTTTTCCCATTTTGACTAGTGACTTGTGAGTAATATAAAACTTATCATTCCCTACATTAGATCCAGTCCCCACGTTGTACCAGTTCTGTGGTTCTAATGGTGCAATGGATCAATAATTGATTCCTGAAAAATAGTATCAACCAATTAGAGACTCTACTTGGAAAGAAATTATCAAGGTGAAGATTGCTTATAGGTGTTTTGTTGGCTATTAGTTGTAATGCTAGGATTTAAATGCATAGTGTGCTTGTCTTCTGTGTAGTAATTTCTCTGATCAATCCAAGTTGCTAGGAATCTAGCTGTGAATGATGCAGATTTTGTGGATGAAGATCACTGAAATTCTGAGACAACTCATGCAAGGTCAATCTTGTGACATTTATGGAATTACAGAATTTTTAAATGCAGCTTCCTCTGATTGCGGGCAGCTTTTGTTGATTGCAAGGGAGAATACTTAGCTATTAAGATGGTCTGCAAATGAAAATTTTTCAAAGAGATCTTTGCTACATCTGTTGCCAATGGTAATTGTTGGTGCCCTCATAACAAAAAAAAATCTGTTTGCTTTGCTTTATTGTCTAGACCTTCAATTGGCATCCTGAAATCTTAAATGCATTTCCCTAAAAAAAATGAAACAAAAGTATTTTTCATCGTCAATTCTTTCATCATTGGCACAAATTAGTGTTCTGATGGGTTTCTTGTTCAATACCAATTAAGGTATTTTTTTTGTCATCCTCGAGTGCTAGAGTTGTTTCGTTATATGTCCATTCACCATAATTTGGGGATTTTTTCTTTAGAAGGAACTGTATGAAGCAAGATTGATAATCTTGGTACCAGTTATCGTACTGGTATGTTATCGGTTCATTATGGTACGGGTTGGTACCTTACGGCAAGGTTCGCTGAGCTGTATCGGCCGGTGACCGGTTTGGTACAGTACAGGCCTGTATCGTACTGTTTCAGGTTGTATTGAAAATAGGATGAGGGAAGGGGGAGAGAAAGGAGAGAGAGGAAGAGGGAGGGAGGGAGGGAGAGAGAGTGGAAGAGAGAGAGGGAGGAAGGGAGAAGGAGAGGGAGGGAGCGAGGGAGGAAGGAGGGAAGAAGGGGGAGAGAGAGGGGGTGCTAGAATCTAGGAAGGAGGGCTGCCACGAGAGATGCAGGGGAAGAGAGATAGAGAGAGAGATAGGGGGAGAGAGAAACCCTAACTTGAACCCTCAGATAGGGAGGGAGATGGGGGGACTTACCTAGAACGATGGTGGCGGTTGGTGAGGGTGAGACGAGCGCAAAAACATTCGAATGAGTGAATGAGCAGATGGATGAAATCATCGGAAGAGCTTTCGAAGGTGAACAGAGGGGGTCGAGGAAGGCTAAACTGTCTTGAGCTAGCTTTGATATGGATCGGCACAAGCTAAACCGTCTGGTTCGAGTCGGTTCGGTAATCTATCCATTACGGTATGCACCCTAGTTTTGGGCGATACTGGCCGATATGGATTGGTACGGGTTGGTACGGGGCTTGTAGCCTTGTACCGGCTTGAAAAGTGTTTGCATAGAATTTCCAACCTAGTATGGGTCTATACATCCTGAACTGGGCAGTTTGGGGCAGTACGACAAACATTGGTATGAAGCGTTGAATAGAGAAGGTGCATTATGGATAGCAATAAAATTCATACTAAACTTCTAATGATTTAATTTAAGGTCAGTTTTGAATTTGCTGAATTCTCCTTGTTTGTTTTGACTATGTAGTGGGATTTCTAATTATTCACCTTGTCTTTTGGTATTTATTACGTCTTTACTATTTAAAATTTTGTTAGGATTTATGTCACTTTAATATAACATTTTGGAAAGACATAAGTAAATTTGTGAAAAGAGAAGATGAACAACAAATATGATTTATTTGTAGTGAGTAGTAACAAATGCACAAGTACATATCACCTGCTTATAGTGGGGGCTCCAAAATCCTTTATTACTAGCTGAATATGCCTTAATAAATTGTTGCCATAAGTTTGCTTTTATTTTTTAAATTTAGATGCTGTGTTCTATTTGTTTGTTTAGTTTTAGTAAAAGTTAATAATGAGGATAATTCAGGGAGCAACTGATGAAAGGGCAAAGGCTACAGATTCCATTGACATCAAACCAAGTTCGGATGACTCAAATAGGAAAAGACAAGGTCGTGGTAGGGGTCGTGCTGTAGCAGGCAGAGGGCGTGGCTCGAAGGCTAGTGATCAAATACGATCCGTATCAAATTCGTCAATAGTATCATCTAATGGACAGCTTGAGAAGTTGTCACACAAGGTATGCATTTTGAGACACTTGTGAACTCAGATTCTCATGGATCACATTCTTTTGCTTAGTATTTTATTGCTTCCTTTTTGATGATGCAAATGTTTGGTCTTATATGCACCATTCTGTCCATAATATTTTTTTATGATTTATCATATAAGAAAAGACTGTCGTAATTGATTGATGCCCCCCCCCCCCCCCCCCCCCCCCCCCTCCTTCTCTTTATACTTGTTAATAACCCTTTTTGGTTGTTGATAAAGTAATGGAAAAGAAAATTAGTTAGGAAGGAATCTTCTTCTTTTTCTTCTTGGTTGTACTGAAAAAAGTAGAATTTTTTTTAAAAAAGGCCCAAAATTTTCTCTAAGGGGTTTCTCAATAAGGTGGCAATTTTGGCAGAACATAGTAGATTGGCATTTCTTTCACTTTGGTTTTTTTCTACAATTTTCTTACCAATAATGAGAAATTTTCAATACTCTTTATGTTGTTTTCTTCTGTTGAACTTTTATTTCATTTTATTATCTTGGAAATTAAATGGAGCCTCCCAGGAGGAGCCACCAAATTTCACTTATGCTGTATTCCTGTGATATATTTGGCCATTAAACTCTATGGTAACTTGTTTGATTTGTTAAAGCGGTGTTCCATTTAATGGTCGCTATCTACTAGTTCTTTGAACATATATTTGTATAAGTGAAAGATTGATAATTACTGTTTTTTATTTATGTATTGGAAAAATGTTTCAAATAACGATTAAGTGAATCTATTTTTATACTGGAGCTAGAAATTTTGTTAAGAACAATGTTATCAAATTTGATGTATTGAAATGTCTAATGATGGTTCCTTTAATGCTTCTCTGATAGCCAGACTTCAGTCCAGAGTGGTGAGACATTGGCTACAAGGGTAATGATAGTAGGATTTGTTGCATCTTCTTATTTAAGATTGTTGGAAAATATTTCCGTGGAACCTTCTCAACTTAGTCATGTTCTATAGCTGACTTCATATTTGATAGGAAAATGCTTGGATGTTGATGTTGATTGGGTTAATTCTGAAAATCAGAAAGTCCACTAAAAGTAACCTTTGGAAGGATTTAATACAAAGAAGCAGTGTGATGTGGTGGATAAAGATACCTTGTGCAGGGGCAACAGGCAATATGGTGGGAAAGGGAAGCAATAGGGGCAAGATACGCCACAGACTGTGGCATACTAAATTCAACTTTTGATGGGAATTAAGACAGTCAAGTTATGAAAGGACACTACAGGATGAGAATGTAAAGGTGATAAAAAGAGGTGCAAATTCTTGTGATATGTAGGCGTGGATTACTTAACCAACATAAACTATGCCATCAATGTGGGATTGATTTTAACATTAAAATATGGTTTATCAGGGTCTGCAATATCCTACTGCTGGCTCCCAGGCTCCAGTTTGATAACAGTCCTCTTTGAGTTGGATTCTTGTACAAAGCAATTTTAGGCAAGAGAATGTCCTATTTGAAACTTAGAGAGTATATATGGACTATGGAGACTTACCGTACTGGTTACTTTTTTCAGAGAATACTTTACTGGTTTCTTTTTTCAGAGAATACTTTACTGGTTATGTTGTTTAAATTAAGACAATCTGGACAAGTTGGAAGCAAGGTCTAGGCTTGAGTTAGTTTTTCAGAAAAATTTTGATGAAATTGAAAGTTGGTGACTTTTGAAAGTTCTCTGAGTTTGTTCACATTTGGAATATTCATCACCTATGGCGAAGGAACTAAGTTTGGACAGCAATAGTACGCCGTTGCTTTATTTTTTATAAAAATATGTGAAGCTTACATCTTTTTTTGAGCAAGACCTAGGATTTGAACCTGGGACCTCTTCCAAGGGCAAGCCTTTAGGGCAATTTGTTATGCTTACATGTTGCAACATAAGGCTCATGCCTTTTCGTAACACCTAGGTTACACCTCTCTATTCATACTTATGAATTTTAACCACTATTTAACCATTTTCATAACAAATATTGAACAGTATCCATTACAAAATCATATTCCATCATCAAGCGGACAAATCAAATGCTGACAATTGTCTGGGCTTTTGTCTCCATATTCGACTGTGAGAAATTATAGAACTAAAACAAATAAAGTGGGGGCTCAGGCCAATCATTGGAAAAGGAATATAATATTAGCACTTTTATACCATGTGATCCTATTGACACTTAGCTGCTTGCACCAAAGAAGGAAATAAAATTGACTCTTTACTTTTGCAGTTGTTGTTTAATTTTTCTATTTTTTTGGTTGTCACTTCATGCAAGGGCACTTTGCAATAAGTAGCATTGGCAATATATATCTTTTTTTGGCAGGAAAATTGGTCGAGAGTGCACCTGGGCCATGATGAGAGGGCTGCTTTACAGGTACTCTATCTTGCTACGAGATTTTGATATTTGATGTATCTTAAGTAGTTACAAGATTTTGCAATTTTGATATTTGTTTATGTAACATGTCAGACTCTTATCATTGTTTTTTTAGGTTGATGTACATGTTGTGTGGAATGCACTTGTTTACATATTTGTTATATGAACTTGTGTGTTTTTTCATACTTTTGAATGTGCATCCTCGCATACGTATGCATGTTGATTTTATGTCTTGTACATATCTAAATATATACCAGTGCATGCATGCATACACCTTGCATGCTCAAATACATGCCTATCAAAGTGCGTTGTGCATGTATGATTATTTTTTATGTTTTACATAACCAAACCTAAAATCATAACCAAGTAATGCCCACCTGATAGTTATCACTTCATAGTTTTGACTGGTATCATAGAACATCTAATGACATGGGCTATTTGGTTTTTCACAATGCATTACATGCACCATTGGAAGTGCAAATGTTGCTCTGAGGAAGACATTCCACTCCAAAGTAATAGGGATAATAAAAAAAGTTGTTACCTTTGGAATAAGTACAGCACATATGAGTAATACTTCAAATCAGATCAACAAACTTGAACATCTGATTGTTTTGTTGTAACTGCAACTGCTCATATACTTTCATGTATATGTAAAATTTTTTCTTCTATTGGTATACTATTGATTTTCTACTTGAGGTTCATTTTCTGCTTGTTCTCTTTACTTTGCCATGTTTAATTTATTTTTTTAACTTAATAATCTCATGTTGGCTGAACAGGAAGAGATATCATTGTTACAAAGGAAGATTGCATCGTTGGAGGAGGAGCTAAGTAAATCATGTCAGGAAGCAGCAGATTATCAGCAACTTAATTGCCAGTTGGAGAAGGTAGTAAGTTTTTGATTCCAAATTCTAATAAAGGCTAAATGATTGGCTTCTGTGACTTAGTTGCGTCTGTCTTCTTGACATTCACAGGAAATGAAAGATCTCAAAGAGCGTGACCAGCAGATGAATATTAAGGTTGTATTTCATCTGAACTAATTGTAATTATGACAGATTCTTCTTATCATACATTGCAAGTTCAGCTGTTGAATATCAAAATTCATATTTATATGTGCTAGATACCATTGAACTGGTTGATATGAACTAGGTAAAGTAACCTTATAGCAGGCATGATTCAACCTCACACCCTAAGTTGGTCAATGCTTTTCAATAACTTTAACCATATATCACTGCATAACATTCCACCATTGCCAATCTTGAGTCTTGACTATGATTGCATCTTTATATTGATTGACTCCACTGTTGACTTCAAATATCCTCGCCTGTCATCTTATTTATTCCAATACCATATAGGTCTTGTTAAGAAGAGCTGTTTTGAGGTACCTTTTAGTCTTTAGTATTTTCTGAAGCTTTACTTTTATGTTAGTCCCATATGTTCCGGGCTATGCTAATATTAGACTTCCATCCTCTAAACTTCTTCCACAACCTGCATTAATGCTCGTTTTATTCACTTTTAATACTACATTATCTATGGATAAGATTGACCATGAGGCCTCATCTAGTTATTAGTAAGGTTTGTTGTACCGGTCGGTTCCATACCATACCAGACGTACCATACCGAACCGTTACACTACGCAATCTCGTACTGTACTAACACTCGGTATGCTACGCAATCTCGTACCATACTGACACTCGGTACACCTCGTAGTCTCGTACCGTACTGACACTCGGTACGTCTCGTAGTCACGTACTGTATCGATATTTGGTATACCTTGCCATCTCATATCGTATCGACATTTGGTACGCCTCGTTATCTCGTACCGTACCGACACTGTAATAGGATGATACTGTTATGAGGTTCGATACCGAGACGGTGAATTTTCGTTATTAGGGTCATTCATGACAAGTATGGTATAAAGCTTAAGGCCAGTGCTTGGTATTGTTCCTTAGAGCTTAGTACTTGCCAATCTTGCTATCATTATTGTCCTTGTTATTGCTTGCTCGTATATGTTCTTGATACCTCAAGGATCTTCTGACATACCAATGCCAGTCTTGGGTTGAGATAGTATATAATGCATATGTATTATGCTGACATGTGGCCTGTATGAGCATGCAGTCCAGTGTGTGTCGTGGCTTAAGCATGCATGATATGCAATACTGGGTTACTTTCTCTAGAGTTCTAAACATATATTTAAACTGATTCATTTAAACTAATTCATGAGATCCTTGAACTGCTGAGCCCCATAAGTGTTTTAGTGTGCATTTGCATGTTCAGGGCATAGTATGGAGTAATCTACTTTGCAATGCAACCATTGATGCATTTAAGAACAAAAAAAAAGATGCTTAAATATTAACTAATAACTTATAGGACAACTAATAAAAATAAAAATGCTACACATATGTATAAATCTTAAGATACTATAGCAATTAGCAAGCAATACCTCACTTATACAATTAATACTAAGTAAGATGCTAGTTGAACAGGCCTTATTCATATGAAGTTTCAGGCGTTACCCATAAAACATTTGAAAATGAATAAATAATGCATCATTAGATAATAGTTTATTCATATGAGCATACGACACATACACCTCTTTAACCAATTCCTTTTTTTCCTTTTTAATGTTCATACACATTTAACCTATTGTTCTTTCCTTCCAAATTCTTCTTTCTATTTTGTAATCATTAACAACATGAGCGCATAAATAAGTGGACATCTCTTCTAGAACAATGATATGTACATGAAGTAATCATAGCTTAACTTTCTCTATTAAGGATTGGAAGGTGATTTTTTTTTTTTTTTTTGCACTTCAGTCTGTTGTAGAGTGATATGTTCTGGATGCGTCTGATTCTAAAACTAGACCTTCAAAATGAGAATTTATACCTCAAAAGCAGTCAAATTAAAGGGCCAAAAACAGAGAAATGTTTCTTGGTCCATGTCAATCAACATCGGTCCATATCTAACTGGTGGCAACCAATATGGATGGGCACTGACTGATACACATGGCATAGTGGAAAACACTGTTGTGCCATGCTAGTATCTATTTGGCATCAAACATACTAGCAGTATCAATATCTTCTCTCCTTGCCTCAATTTTGATTATTATGGCGCCTAGATATATACTTGTACATCCAAATCTGCCCTTTAGGATTAGGTAATATATTTCATGAGTAATAGTTAAAAACACAAAGAACATGCAAAGCAGAAGAAAAAAGCATTGGTATCGATGCCATATTTGTCACTTGACTTGTCTTGGCATGATAGCAATAATTAGAAAGGAGAAATGATCTGCATCTTGTATTAGTAGACATAATTCATAGGATTCTTTTCTTTAAAAATTCTTTTTTACTAGAGTCCTAAACAAGATGATAGCCTCGGTGGTTGAGCTTTAGAGATGCTTAGCCTTTTGATGCTTTCATGAATATGACATGCAAATTTCTGTTTCCAAATCTTTCTGGTAAAATGTCTTGTTTTGTGATTGGTCTTATTTTTTGTTGGATTTTCTTCTCTTTCTCTAGCATCCTCTTCCATAACTCCTTAGGTGGCAAATATGTTCGAAGAAGGATGTAAATCTTTTAGTCAAGTATGGTACCCTCATTTTTTGATATACATGGTATAGGTATGTACTTGCATAGTGACCAGCTAGAATTGAAACGGAAAAAAAGGTGTACCAGTACCTTAAAGCTTAGTACTAAGTGATGTGGGATTGGCATGAGATGGTTCACCAATAATTTTGTCTTGAGGGCTTTTTAGGTACCGATTCCTTGCTAGTACAGTTAGGTACTTAGCTTTACATGCAATGTGGCCATTATTTGAATCTTTTGAATTGATTCTTCGGTAATGCTTTCCCATTGCTTAAATTCACATCTAGTTGCATAATTTGCTAGTCTATTTCCAAGAATAAGAACAATCACCCATAATGCATTTGCTTTAATCTCCACTAGGCCTATTATTACTTACCAACGAGGCCAGTCCTAACAAAAAATTATAGTAAACCATCAAGAAACTACTCAATCAGTAACACAAATCTGCATCTAGTAAGATTTATGCATAGAGGATACATTAAATACTCTATCGACTGCAACCACTCATTGAGATCAAATCATCATTATAGCAATGTGAGTCTACCAGCTCTTTGTGCATATATTCCTGTCGCAGATGGTTTTCATGATCATGGTTTGAAATATCGAATATTGAACCGATATCCACCACAGGTGGCTACAGTATATCATGCTGTGTGCCGACAAGGAGTATGTTGGCATGCTTAGAGACAAGCGATACAACCCTGCTATGGCTTATTTGGCCTGTATTTTTTTTTTTGCATTTTTCTTATGTTTTATTATCTTCATGTTGTTCCTGCAAGGAATATGTAAGAGTGTCGACTTAAGTGACATAGTCATGGTTTTTGGTATGTGCTGAAGTTTTGTGTTGCTAGTTTATAACAAAGCATTACGAAACTTGCAACTAAAAATGCGTTGTGAACATATGCAGAATTAAAAATTGAAATGCAATTGGAGTGCTGGACATCATTAAATTAATTAATGTTATGTTTTCAATTTTATGAAGGAAACCATTTTCTTGCAGCACATGACATTACTTGAATTAATGATTATTATATTTTCAATTTGATTAACCATGCTGTTTGCATTTCTATGAAATTATTGAATTAAAACTAACAATTTAAGTGACATCTTAGGCTTAAAATATTGTGCATCAAAAACATATCTGGAACACAACTTGCAACTTTCTACCAATTTTCCTTGATTTTGACTCCATTTTTATGCTCTAGTGCATGAACCTAGTAATCAAAAATCATTAGATCCACCAACAACAAAATTCTCACCATGTATTTTCAATTGGAGTTTACGTCTTGGTGCTGGCCATCATACCTATCTAAGCTTTGGTCGGTATGGTACTAGGATATTCTTGTCCTGGTTCTTCAGTTTTTCGGTGTCCTAGTACCATGCTAGGACACTTTTGTGTTTTTTGTTTTTTCATTTTTAAACTTTTTTTTTGTCTTTTATGAATTTTGGCATGGATTAATGATAGAAAAGGGAGTGAAGGACCTTGCTAGATATGCAAGGTTCTTGGTGTCGAGGAGGCCATCTTAGTGAGGGCAGGCTGGATTTGGGCTGGCTTTCCTCCTTTCTTTCTCTTTTCTTTCCTCTTTCTTTTTCTTTCTCTAAGCCTAAGGCCCTTTTGTGAATGAAGATAGGAGAAAAGAGTGGAGTAGGGGACGTGGGAAATGGCTCTCTTTTTCAAAACAAAGGGACCCAGTTGGGTCTCAAATGGTACTAGCCTATCTCGACTGTTTCCAAGTGAATTGGGTGGGACGTTCTCGCTATGAAATGGTGTGGAGCCAACGGGTTGGTAGTGCCATTACCTAAGTCATTGCATGGTTGCACTAGATAATCTATAGATTTTTCAAAATAATCTTAAGGAGGGTCAAGAGAGGAATTTGCCAAGTTAGAATGCTTTTCTATATTAAAGACCCATTATTGTTGCTCCAATCATGCAGAAATTGCATCTGTAGGGTTTTTAGTTTCTTCTTGTGCTCGTTCCCACTTTGAATTGGTGGAAACAATGCATTAAAACCCTTTTAAACCCTATCCAAAATGGTTTGCATCATGCAGTTCTCAATACGGGTCAGTTGGGGCTCGATTGATTGTTATCCCTGTTGATACAGGTTTTTAAGGGCCAATATTAATGGTACTATAAGCTTGTTCATAGAACAAACTGAGTTTGGCCACTTTCGGTAGTCTCAATTTGACAGTCTAGGTGCATGGACATCTTTAACGATCATTATTATAGAACATGAGCCCACTCCAAGTTGCTTGATGATAATTAATTGGAGGGCGGCAAGTGAACTAATATGAACTTAATCCTAGCCAATTAGTAAATCGATTTTTTTTCTTCATGTAAAGAGATCAATGGTGCCCATAATTTGGTGACAAGTATCTGCATTTCTTTGACTGTTTGATCAAAGAACCAGCTATATCCGAGCAGTCAAGAGGACTGCTTTATGTATTTTCATCTATAAAACTCTTACTGGGTGGGAATTGGAATTTACCATATCCACCAGTCACAAAAACTATTGTTGCTTTACTTTGATAAACAGATGGAGCCATGTGGGATTTCCTAATCACAAATGTTCTTTTATAGGTTATTAGGTTTATTTAATTTAGTCGAGCATACGGTGTAATATGACATGCTTCTATTCTTCTAGTATCCTTTCATGACACTTTCTATCTATTCACCTTTTCTAGTGCTTTCTTTACTAATATAACTAAATAAATACACATACCTACAAAATGCAGTATCTCCTTAAAAGTTATGAATTTGTAAATTATATCCTTAAAAAATTCTTTGTTCAAGAACTCTTTGGTACACCAGTTTTCCTTAACCTCTCCAGCTTTCACTAAAACTATTCTACCCCATGTATTTTTTACAATCTAGTGTAATTAATGAATGAAGGTTATGTGCCAAGTTTCTTTTATATTTTTCAGTTTCTGGACTATTCACTCATCTTCTCTTCTGCTTGTTCTAGTTAATAGGGTTTTCTTATCATATACTTAGCCTAAAATGAGCAGCCATATGCTTGCTACAGTGCTAAAAGGCTGGGCTTGACAAGTGCAATGGCACATGCTTGGGTCTTGGGGCAGCCAGTTTGTGCGAAAAATAATGCTAAAGGTTAGGTCTGTCCCTAGTCAGCCCCTCCAAGGATTCTGGATTGCCAGGACCATAACTGGGTAATGGCCCTGTCTATACTTAGCCTAAAATGCTTCTATCCTTTGAAGACATTTCTGATTGAGGATTTAAGCGTTGCTGGCGTGGCATGGCATGTTATGCTATGCCATGCAGGGTTGACACATGATGTGTTGTGTGAAAACAAAAGCTCAATACTTGCTTATTTCCATACCCAGCCATATACAGGGTATTGCAGCACAGTAGCACACATGCACGACCATGTCAGCACCAGCCTGGGATGTTATGACACAATGGGCATGAGGGGTGATCAAAGCTTTGTTTCTAGTGCAGGACCTTATTTGGTAGAAAACAATAAAATATTTCTTATGTTTTCCCTCAAAATCCATCTTTAGATCTTGTTAGGGGTTATGGTCATGCTATTTCCTATTTGAGAACATCATTTTGAGGAGTCCAAGTCAAATTAGGACAGTATTCAAAGGTCGATGAAGTCCAGATATTAAAGAGAAAATAAGTTGATCATGGGTCTTAATTCCTTCATAATTGCTATTGTAGGAAAGTGTAGATTTAATGCAAAAGTCTTTTAGAGCCCAGTCCCTTTATGAATTCTTTGAGCCTCTTCCCTTGAATTACTTCTAACATTTGTATTTACTAGCTACTGAAGTCAGTCCAATTAGATGACTGGTTCAGTAGTCAAATTTTAACAAGGATAAATTTTTTTATTGTTGAAATAAGTTAAATTGTGGGTTTGAAAGTTCATTTCTTCCTGTTTTCCTCTATTAAGTAGGTTTTAATTGTCCATGTGGGAACCGAATTGGGGATTCTACGGTACCCATGCCTTTCAACTGTATCTAATCTGTTTTCAGTGGTGGATACTGGTATTAACTTGATAGGCAAATTAAACGCATTAAGCCACCTGACAGAAGCAGTGAACCTGCTCTAAATATTCTTTATCCTTGGTTTCTTTCATCATTTCTTCTTTTGTTTTGTTACATGAAACTTTGAAAAGCACATGTTTAACATAATATCCAAGCTGATGGGCATCTCTTTCAAAAGTAAGGTGGCATGTGTTTTTTAAGGTTGGTTCAAGTAAAACAAGCAGGCATTGCAATAATCCAACAGATCTTTGAGCTACTTACATGACAGATATAAGGTCTAGATGCGACAAATATAGGGGTATAGGGTTATGTACCTCTATATATCATGGGGTTCAGTCCATGTTGGTTTGTATCGATCCATGCCAGTGCATTCCTGCTGACACACACAGGCAGACAGGCGTGCACTGACACAGACAGTTATGATCCAACATGGAACTGTGAGCCTTGGCATGCCATTGGGCACATGACTGGCACTGCTCAGCAGAGCATGTATTCTGCTTGGTCACCATCGACATGGGCTTGACGCTTGGCACTTTGATCGGAGCTTTATATTTTTGTAGTCTTAAAATGTGGGAGCTAATATTCAAAGAACTGTTCAAGTAATTCAATGGTTATTAGTAGCAGGGACTTGCAGTAGAAATTACTGAAGGAAATTTATTTTGGAATGAAATTGCTTATTCACATTGCCCTATTTATGTGACAAACTTGTAGCATCATTGGATGCTTGTCTTAGAATAAACACTGAAACAGATTAAATATACGTGTAATGAGAAAACATATTTGTTCTTCATACCTGACAGTATATTTTGCTAGTGCGTCTCTATGATATTTAGGATTCTTGCTGTACCATTTGACACGACAAACACTTGTCTTTTCCATCGTCTGATCAGAATCATCAGATAGTTTGGTACAGATGATATATTAAATTATCTTGGTGTTATGTTTTTTTTTTTTTCACGTATTCAAAAGACAAAACATTTGGATATGCTATATATCAATCTAATTTCTCTAACTCTGAAAAAAAATAAATTTTCTAATTCAGAAATTAGTCTATCAGATTACTGCTGCAATCCTTCACATAACTCATGTTGCAATGATTTTGTTATTCAATGCAGCGGATAAAAGTGCTATCCGATTTGCTGATATCTGTTTCAAAAGCTGAGAGGCAGGAAGCAAGAATGAAGATACGACAGGAATCTTTGAGGCTTGGGAATGTTGGTGTTATCAGGTAGATTACCAAGGTTTGCTTTTTAATCAGGGAATACAAGACAACAGATGTGGACCGGAGAATTTAAAGCAATATTCAAATGAAACTTAGTTTTTTTTTTCCATTTGAAGTTTTCATCAAATTGATATCAAGATGGAATATTATCAGTGTAATCAAGATGGAATTTTATCAGTAAAGTTTTATGTATGGTAAAAGCTGTGACCTACAACCTTCTAGTTTTTGAATAAATCCCAGCTTCATGATTAGAATAGGAATAGAATAAGATTTTTGATTTTTGAACATGTGAATTCACTGAAGATTATTGGTCTGGTAAAACAACTTTATTCTTTGTCCTTTCTATTTTTGCTTGTGGTTTTCCCAGTTAGTGTTTGCTTCAATTATCTTATCATTTTTTATGGGTTAACTTTGTTTCTATACGTAGAGACTAAGGAAACCAAAGGATCTAACTTTTTGAATATTGAAAAATACTATCATTCATGGTCGGCGGAACTGTTCCGAACCAGGCGGTTTGGGGCGTATCGAGCCGTACCGGCAGCGGACCGGAACGGTTCTGGCAACCGAAACGAAAAGCCATCGACGGAGGGGGAGAAGAAAAAGGAACTAGAGGAAAAGAGAGAGTGCAAGGGGGGGAGGGAGAGGGAGAGGGAGACGAAGGAAGAGAGAGGGAGGTGGAGGCCGGCCGGCGGAGGGCCGTGGAGGCTGGCGAGCCGCGCAGAGGAGGCGGAGGAGGGACTCTGTCTCCTCCATGCGGCTCGATGGCCCTTCGTCGCCCTCCTCTCTCTCTCCCTCTTTCCCCCTTCTCTCTCTCTCTCACTTTTTCTCTTTCCCGTTCTCCCTCTCCCCCGCCTCCTCTACTGTGTCGGTACAGGCCCGACATGAAACGGTACGGGGGCGTACCAACCCATGCTGCCGAGCAACTAGTTTGGTCCTCGGTTCCGGCACAACAAATCTTGCCATTATTTGTTCAAGTTGGATGAGATCTTTGGTTACAGTTGTGTTTTCCTTTTAATTTTGTTCATGCTAACAACTCATGATTTGTGCTTGCCTTATAAGTTAATTTGCATAGCATAGGATGGGAAAAGGCCTTTTAATCAATTTGGTAATTTTAATATTCATGTTTATTTTGATCTTAGAAAAGTTTTATTGATAATATAATTCAAAATCATCAAGATATATAAAGTGAATATTATGAGTACACTAGGAGAGAGCTACAAGTACAAAGATGAGGAGACAAATTAAAATTGAAAACCAAGAAGTCAATTGAATAAGATCTTTAAAAGACTTTCTATAGTCACCCATTGTTTCATATTCTATGAACTGTATAGCACTAGAATAAATCCTTAGGTGACCATGGTTGTGGTTATAGTTAATTTATGTGAGATCATCATTTTTTAGGCTTTATCATCTACCATAGAAGGCTAGGGGAGGACTTGGAAATGCGCTACAAATTTCCTTGCAGTATGGGACAAATTTTTGTGAGATATTTTACAAGTAATGTTAAGTCTTCAAAGAGATACAACCTCTCTTGCCATTTTACTAACTTGTCTTGAACAGACTTATTGTCTTTTACATGAATACTGAGCTGTTTGGGTTCGTGAAAGTATGTGTGTTTACTATAGGTGGAACCCATAGAATATTCATGCTTTATTTGTATTGCAACTTAGTTTGAGTTTTGATCAAGGTTCAAGTCCTAGTCAATACCGAATTGTATGGGGCATCATGGATCAAGATGTTGACTAATTGGGTCTTGGGACTATGACACACTTGAGAACCAATCCCTTTATACAGGTTTCCCTAGTTGGTATTGCTTGGAACCAACCAGTACCAACCAGGATGTGGATTGACACCATTTGGTATTGGTTGATATTAACCAAGATGTGTAGAAAAAGCACCTAGTCCCTTTTTTCGGTGGGGAACAAGGAGAGGAGAGGAGGAATAGGGAAGGGAGAAAGAGAGGGAAAAGAAAGGAAGAAAACATGGGTTGTCGCACCGACCATACCGAGTGTATTGTACCATAGCAATAAGGTACCAGCACCATGCCGAGGTTTAATATGGTGCATAGGCCGAATCGGCCTATATCGGGTGGAACCAACCTGTTATGCTCGGTTTGTGTTGTACTGACTCTCAACTATCCAATTTCAAGTAGCACAACGGTTGAGCATGGTAAAAGGACCTTCAACCTCATATCCAAGGTCTTAAATACCAGTGAAATGGTGGGGCATCCCACCTTCCTAAGTGTATAGGACAGTGTGCTCAGTATTGGGACGAGATGAGTTGAGAAATGAATCGGGATGTGATAGGAACATCCATCAACCCAAGTGCTGATACATGGGGCAACTCATTCTATGCAAAAACCAAAACAACCTTGTATCATGGTATTTAAAACCTTGCCTGTGTTGGTACAAAATCTATTGTACCATACCATACAAGTAAGGTACTGTATAGTGAATCTTGGAAGATATAATAATAAAAAAACAAAGGCAAAAACATTAAAACCTCATCTAAACCTAATTTATGCCCTAAAGAATGATAAGAATAATGAATAAAAGGTGTTTGGTACACTTTGGGATGCCAATGCGCCCCAAGTTTTGGTACCGTACTAAGTAATATGGCCCCTAGTAGATACTCGTACCTTGACTAGGACTTTAAACCTTTGTTCTGATTAATGATGATTTTGGAGTGAGGGTTGGTCCTTTTCCAATACATTCACTTCAATTGATGATGAATAAAGAGTTTCAAACTTTTTGAGTAGTGTACATATCACTTGGAATTCATGTTGTTATTTTCTTTGTAGTCCATCCTTTCTTGTATGATACCACACCTGTATTGTCAACATTATGTTCTGGATATAGTTCCCTATGAAAGAAAGATTGATTTAGTTTTGAAAGTAATTTTGCATTGCTTCATGGTGGGAGATTCTGAAGTCTTGTTAATGCAAGAAAATATTAAGGCCATGACAAGATGCATTTTTTTTTTTCTGCTCATACACATGCATCACTTTCTATTTGGATGAGTAGGAAGTGTTCTTGATTTTGCAGTCTCACGAAATCTTCCTTCCTTGCCTTCGATTACATCCTCATAGGAATATTCGTGTATCTGATCAACTACTCTTTGCGCTTTTAAAACAGATATACATGAAATCGGTGGTGACTGTGTTGATGTTATTGTATCATTGTTCTGTTTGCTGCTTGCCTATTGGGTATTTTGTACCATTTTAGTTTGTAGTTTCTTCTATTTTTGTTGTACACTAAATGTATTATATAATCCCATGACCACTTTTCAATAAATAAGTGGCTTAAGGGCAGCTCTCGAATGTTTCGGGTTCTAGTCCTCCTCTCTCTCTCTAATAAAAGCAATGCTTTGAATTGATTGGGAAGCCAAGCATGCTTGAAAGTTGAAACCATCATATAAAAGATCATTCTAAGCATTTACAGTAGAAAGTGTTTTAGCTGGAATAATTATAAAGGATACTGCTCATGGAGGTTATTAGATTGGAAATGTTATCAAAATTATCCAAGTGATGTAATATACAAGATGGATATTGAGGGCGGTAAATTTCATTAACAATCAATAGAAATATGGCTTACACCCATGGTCGGGGGAATCGTCCCAAACCGCCCGATTTGGGGCATCCCGAGCCGTACTGGCGGTGGGCCGGGACGGTTCTGGCAATGAAACCAAGACCGGCGACGGATGAGGAAAAGGAGAAGGAGAAAGAGGAAGAGAGAGAGCAGGAGAGGGAAGGAGAAGGAAGAGAGAGGCCGACCGGGGCCGGCCGACGGAGGCCGAGGAGCCTCCGCGCGGAGAAGGCGGAGGTCGTGGAGGCGGGGCTTCGCCTCCGGTCCCCTGTTTCTTTCGAAACAGGGGCCCGGAGGGGCCTCTTTTATTTTAAAAAAATTAAGTGAAGTCGGTAATAGGTTTGCCGACTTTCACTTAAAATTATCAAAAATAAAAGGGGCCCCCTTCGGGCCCTTGTTTCGAATGAAACGGGGGACCAGAGGTGGAGCCCCGCCTCCGCAAATCCCCGGCCTCCGCCTCCGCGCGGCGGCTCCCCGGCGCTCCGCTGGCTCTCCGCCGGCCTCCCTCGGCTTCCTTCTCTCTCTTTTTCTCTCTCTCGTTCTCCCTCTCCCTCGCCTTTATTGTGTCGGTACAGGGCCGACATGGCACGACGCAGGGCCGTACTGACCCGTGCTTCCAGGCAACCGGTCCAGGGCCCGGTACTGGCACAACAGATGTTGTTTACACCCCAAGGAATTGAAATGAAAATAAATAACTAATGGAAGAAAAAACAGAAAGTATAAACTCAAGAAGTTAGGAAAAGAAAAGAAAAAACCCCTCAGAGCTCTCATGAAGGGGTAGAAACAAAAAAATATATTTTAGTGAGAGGTCCCCTCTCAAGGCCATTACAAGTATCTAATAATCCGGACGGGAAAAATGAAAAGTTGAAAAAGTGCTGCAGAAGCTGAGTGATTTTTCACTCCATCGAGCACATCATTGAGGATGTTTCTCATAAGTATACTCCCATTCCCAATCAAATAGATGGTTAGCAACAAGTAAGAGCTGAGTCTAGGAAACATATGAGTTCATAGGAAAACCATCATTTTCAATCTTGCTAAAATTAACCGTGTCCTTATATTGACTTTGCAGATCATGTAAACTAGGTTGGTTGAGGTTGGAGGATGATTTATGTGGTACCTCAACAAATGCTATGTTAATCTTGTAAATTTACGTGAGATCTATATGTGGATGTGCGGAATAAGGCAGCACAATATCTATTAATAATTAAAGACATTTCTTGGTAAGGCATGCCACCATCAATTTGTCAAATGATCTACCAGATCTGCTTTAACCAATGCTGAGAACATTTTATTTGATTTTTTTGCATACATTGAGTAACTTAAAAGCAACTAGGAAACATATTTCTCTCAGTTCTCCAAGGTCCGATACCTGATGATTAATTCATCTGCTAGATGACATAAATCACGCTTGTTTAGACTAATATATCATTTCACTTGTTCTGCAATATTCAAACTTTTGAACTTTACAATAATGTTGGTTTGTCTTTGTTATTTTTTCACTAATCCTGTTCATGAGCATGATTCCCTGTAAGAGGTTCGCATTCTAAAACCTGAAGATCTCCGACTGTCTTAAACTCATTCTTTCCCCGGAGCCGGTGCAGTTGGATGTAATCTATCTAGTGACAAACTCCTGACAGCACATAAAACACACATCATTCATGTGCTAACTCCACACTTGCACAAGCACGGAAATGATATGTTAATCTGTTTTGTCCATGACAGTTTTTGACCCATGTCTAACATGTGTATATGTTGTATGGTGGCATTAGGTTGTGAAGTAGAATATCCATTACCAATCTAAATTTGTTATCTGGAATGGTGATTGTAAAAGAGCATGCCATTCAATTATTGAGATGTGCTTCATAGCAAGGCATATTTCAAATTAGTAATGGAACTGACAACAATCGCTGATCTAGTTCTTGAGCTAATGCCAGTGTTGGTTTATAATGAACATGTTATGAGGTTATCTTGTTATGCTCCAATCGTAATTAGTTGAACCTATTAAATAACTCGATCTCATGGTTGCAATTAAGTTTTTTATTTTTTGCTTTTACTTTTTTTCCCTGTAACCAAATATAAATAATTAGTTTGAAAGCAAACAAGTCATTACTTTTGGTAGATATCAGTGTATATAATGGGCATACATAATCAAACATATTTTGAGTATACATGTGCCTGACAATTTTATGTATGTAAATATATAAACCTGTATCACTGTATTTGAAGTTTGGGAATTCCCTTGTTGAGCAGCCATTTTCTTTGTCAATTTTATGCCCCCAGCATCCATGTGCATCATGGAGGATTTATGGTGATCATATTCCATTGTCTTTGTTTCGTGACATGCTCTCTTGGTCCTGCCTTTTCTGAAAAAAACAATATGTTCTCTTTTAAACTGCAGAGCTGGGACTGTTATTTCTGAGACATGGGAGGATGGTCAGGCATTGAAGGATCTTAATTCTCATCTTGTAAGTTTTTTCTTTAGTAGAAAAAACTGAGATTCACCATATGTACATAAATATTTACTTCCATCTTTTATCTGTATAATGCGATGAACAAGATTGCTTTGCGTATTATGCTTTGTGTCTGGTCTTGAGAGCTGAATGACATTTGCATGTTACCATGCAAGGTCTGCCAGTCATGTTACTTGGAACTTGTTAGTACATTCCTTGATACAATGGGCCATATTTCGATTGACCATGGCACAGAATTGTCAGTGTTTGGCTGTTGTATAGAATTTTTGGTTCTTATTAAACATAAAAATATGCATCTACATGATCTTATGATTGGACTTATCGAATTACTTAAATGAGACTCACCTGCATGATGGCTATATATTTAGATGCTTATATGGAAACAGCATCTGCACGTTTAGCTGTTTATTATGTCCGCATGACCGCTGGTTTACTGCATTTGAAATTGCACATACAGCGAAGTACGATAATATTAAACTCACGATCATTTTTGTTATGTAATAGTGATGTAAATATGTATTTCTACCATTGACAAAATGTATTGGATTTCCTCAACTTTATTGGCTATTTGTATATATTATGCATATATGAACTGGTTTAGGCCAAGTGTAGCTTTTCTTGCATAAAATCTTAGTGCACAATTTTCATCACCTGGCCATGTAGGTGTTCTTGTGCATTTCACATAAAAATGTGACATATGATGTTTTTTTATTCCACATGTAGAGATCTTTGCTGGAGATGAAAGAGGCTATTGAGAGGCACCGAAAATCGCTTAAAAAACGACAACATGGTAAAGTTCCTCTCCAGCACTAACTAAAGGATAGCCATGGCCGGCTAGCGAGCCACTAAGAGATTGGTTTACCAATTTGTTGCTTTGTTTTTTTAGCTCTCTTTTATGTTCATGCAACTGATTTCATCTCTGAATTGGCGAGGCATGTATTTTCATAGTGTGCATAACTGCGTATGCTCATGTCTCATGCACCCATTTTAGTGTACCTTGCAATATAAAATTTTTGAGGGTAGTTAAAAAAGGGAGTGGCCATATGCATAGATGCATTAGATGAAAAAGCTCATAGCTTTCTTGCATTTGTTGAAGTACAAGATCCTTCTCTACTTGATCTAGTTAGTAAGCCTCACCAACTGATGTCAAATGTTTGCAAGTTGCTATAGTAATGAGAAATCCGCACATTGCCCGTCCTATTGGCTAAGTAGCTGTATTTTGATACAGTGATCACTATTATTATACCAAGGCAAGTCAGTTCAACTCCAGAGCTCATTGGCTTTGTTACTTTGTTGTTTTGTAGCGATTAGATCTCTCATAAAAATTGTGTGAAAGGATTTGGAAAAGCTGCAGTGGTGATAGAAGATGAAGTTCTCGTCTCAAATGAACTAAGATTACTGAGCTAGTTGGGATAAGCTTGTTGTTTATGGCCATATTAGATCTGTTTTCCCCTTTCCTAGCAACTCATCATTGTACATGTTTATAGATGCATAGACGCCAGTCAAAAAGCTGGGGATTCCAAGATCCAGAATTGCATTTTTTGCTGCTGGTGATTGAATAACTTGATTTTCAATATGCATATGCTCACTTGCATTTTTCTCGGATCGTAGTTTTACAAAAAAATATCTATATGGTGTTAGGTTTTCCACTTTTCGTTGCTCCAAATAATGGTAATATGATTGTCCTTGTGATGGAACATGACACCACCAATAAGTTGATCTTATGTGCTCATGCCAAAGATATTCACTGATACTTGACGGTCTGATCTCTAGAACCCCATCATCTCTGTTTGGCTGTATTATAGAGTTGATCTGATTTTATGATACAAGTCTCTTCTTTCAAATAATTACTATTTGTTGACCTATTTGGCTCTAGGATACAATGTTTCTATTCAAATGATTATTTTCTCTATGTTTAATATGCAATGATAAGAAAGCCTTTTTATAATTATTTCATGTCAACTTATTTACTCAGCCGTAAGGGTCATTTACGCATTTATATCATTTTACAATTCTTCTCTCTTTTAGATAAGGGTGATGGTAGTGATGTGGAAAGTGGTATGTCAGAGGAAGATTTCCTTATACAGGATGAGATTTATAAATCTCGCCTAGCAAGCATCAAACGTGTAAGCTCCTGTGTGCTATATGTGGCCATGATAACTCTTTCATATTGTTCATTTTCTTCCATTTTGCTATTTGCAAGCTATGCTATACCGTCAAAGTACTGACATTTTTCTTTGTTGGTATGATATGTCTGATCATCCTTTATTTTTTTTCTAATTTTATTTAGGAAGAAGAATATTATCTAAGAGAGAGGGATCGTTATGAAGTGGAAAAGGGAAGGCTACTACGTGAAATGAAGCGAATACGGGACGAGGATGGATCACGCTTCAACAATTTCCAGATTCTTAACCATCGATATGCTCTCTTGAACCTTCTTGGGAAGGGAGGTTTTAGTGAGGTTTACAAGGTAAATCCCGTACCTTGTTTAATGGATTATACGAAATCTGTGAGCCATCACGGTTACCTGTGTCATAGTAATCATATTCATCAGGGTTCAATCTTGGGCCCATGGTATGCCATACCGTATTAAATCAGATGGTATGGGGCGTACCGTACCGTGCTGGTTCAGTACCGATATGTGGTACGGGAGGTATATTGATATTTGGTTCGCCGAATTGGCCTCTGTACTGGATTTACTGATATAGTAACTGGGTGGCACCGGTATGGGGCCTAGTACTGAGATGGCTAGTTTTCTATTTTGCCTTTATAGGCATTGGTGAGCATATATCGTTTTGCAGTGATTTGAAGTGGGAACTTTCAAGCAGGCATTTGATCTGGTGGAGTATAGATACGTTGCGTGTAAGCTTCACGGTTTGAATGCTCAATGGAGTGAAGAGAAAAAGCAAAGTTATATACGCCATGCTATTCGTGAATACAACATACATAAGACACTGGTCCATCCTCATATCGTGCGTCTATGGGACATCTTTGAGATTGACCACAACACATTCTGCACCGTCCTAGAGTACTGCAGTGGTATGTGCATATCCTTGATCGGCATTTTCATTGAATCACCTATGCTGAATTGGACAACTTGTTATGCTTATATTATATTCATTTACCTGCCTGTGTTTTCGGGTTTAAAAGCCCTGTGATGTTCTGAGCTATGATTTGATCGGCACTCGGGCACTGTCATCACATGGACTGTACAATGAATGTCATTATGGTGACAGTCATGGTAAATTGTCTATATTTGTACTACACTGTAATCAGAGTCATCTGTCAAGAAGAACTGATAGCAACTAATTCATCCACTCCAATGTAGAGATAAAGCACTTGCAGAGGCCTCTTAGGAGTTCTTGGTGAGGTACAAAAAAAATCCCATAGTGGCATTAATAACGAGGTTCTGTGTAGATACTGCCGCTGATCTTGATTCACTCTAGTGCATTTTTAAATCCTCAAGCAATCATTTTATGTAATATGAACAATTACACTTATCTCAAATATGACTAGTTTGAAAACCTAGAAATAAGGTTCTCTACATGTGTCTCCGCCATGTTAGGATAGGATTAGTGCTCCCTCATTTATCTTCTGCTTTTGCCTTCGTTGGTTTAAATTTCAATGAAACTCATGAATATGATACTTGGGCCTTCCCTTTATTTTGTGTTGCCATGGATTCTCAGATAGCTTTGTGGACCATACCATATGATAGATTCCACATCTTCTAATTTTCCCTTCTGAGGGAGAAGCAACAAACTTCTTAAATTTTACTAGAAATGCCTTAAGCAAAAAGATTGGCACTTAAATCCTGATGCTTACACATTTATCCTCTTGTCCAATGCTTATTATTTAGATATGCATGGATATGGTGCATCATATTTATCTTATAGTTTACAGTTGTATGTATTTCTGGACATATGAGCCAAAAAGTAAGAGAATAACCAGTCTCACTTATTGCTACAAGATACAAATTTAGACTGGTCTGCTCTGCTATGCAGAACACTGGCAACCTTGCTCTGACTGAAAAGTTCTGTTGGAAAAGGCAAATTCTTCTCTTTAAATTCCAATTCTTTACTTCAATGATCTGCATTGAGTCGGATGATATTCTTCTCTGTGCTCGTATTCTTAGTTTTCTCTTTGGAATTTTTTTCACGGTGGATGCATTTTGTTATCACAGCTCATGGTCGGCTAAGTCTTCTATGTAAATGCGAAGGAAAAATTTATCTGTTTGAAGTGCTAGGGCTGGATTTTATATGAAATTGTATAGATGATTTTTGTCAAAATTTGAGTCAGAAGCAATTTGAGTCTGATGCTACTTTTGTGATTCACTTGCATTTTGATCAGGGAAGGATCTTGATGCTGTCCTTAAAGCAACACCTATTCTTCCTGAGAGAGAAGCTAGAATTGTATTTGTTCAGATATTTCAAGGCCTTGTCTATTTGAACAAGAGACCTCAAAAAATCATTCATTATGATTTAAAGCCTGGGAATGTTCTCTTTGATGAGGTTGGTTTTGCAAAAGTGACAGATTTTGGTCTTAGCAAGATAGTGGAAGATGATGTTGGATCTCAGGGTATGGAACTGACTTCGCAGGGAGCTGGAACATACTGGTGAGTGCGTGGCTTCTGATTATTTTATCACTTTATTCCTCTCTCTTCCCATCACATAGACACACAATAAGCGTTATTCCATGAATTAAAGATAGCAAGTATTTTTCAGTTCCAAATGAAATATGTTCATGGTGCTCCACAGTGTATGTGGCTCAATTGTATGTGATTCCTGATTATTTAACTGCTTAAAATTAATCTCTTTCTCAAGAAGTCTTCCTTGATGGTGTCTTACACTAATTATGAAGTTCAGCACATAGTACTATTAAGAATTTGAAGAAAAGATCTAAGTTGACTAATGTTTTCTTGCACTCAATCGGTATTCCATTGGATTATTGTTGATCACTTCTTTTTACCTCCTGTGATCATCATCATTACTATTATTTTATAAGGAGAAAACTATACTTATGACAAGTTGCTAACTCTGCTTGCTAGCCATTCTTTAACATCACAGTGCATGTCCTATATCTTATCTGAATCTGGTTCTAGACCATTTTTTAACTAATAGACGACAGTAAATTATTGCAGCGCTTCCAAGAACCGAAGCTTCTGGAGACTCATTTTGAACTGAATAGACCAAAAATAACCACTTAATGGATTATGCTCACACTAACTAATCTAGAAATAGTTTGATCTTATATTGATTACTTTGAAACATGTATTTTAGATGAATAGTTGTTAATTGGATTTCTACCTCCCAGATATGTAAACTTTAACTGTCAGTATTTATTGGGTTTCCGGAATGAACTGATTAAATTTGGAGCTTTAGCATAAGTATGTGTAGATATTTTATGTCTGCTTTCTTTTTGGCTTATATTTGTGTTTATATTCTTTCAGGTGTCTTACATTCTTCCTTCCTGAATTTGCTTTTCTATTGTAATTTGATTGGCATAGTTATCTTGTATTTTTTGTATTTTGCTTGTACCAGTTGACAGATAATTTTACTATATACAAATAATTCTTTCATCTTCCCTCTTAAATGTGTGGCAATCCATTCTGTTTATTTTGTGGCTCGACCCTACTACTTATGGTTTAATCTTACAAATTCATACCATTGTAAGAGAGTTCTGGCACTATTCCTGTTCTTTGCATTATATTCTCTTGAAATTTCAAATACTATTGCATGTTTACTCTGGTACCATAGCATTTTAGGACACCATGTTGGTTGTGCGTTATTGGATAACAAAAAATTATTATAATAATTGTGTTCGTAATCTGTCTTGTATCTCAACTTTTCGTGAATCTGTTTTAAATATGTCAATAAATTTTCGTTTGCTTGTCTCATTTGTGACCCACCATTAAGTTAGTGTCCTTGTTTTTCATCTAATTCAGTCTGAGTTTACATTGTGACATGTGTGGTTGTCCCTGATTTTGTCCGCTCATGTATTTTCAGGTATTTACCCCCAGAGTGCTTTGAGCTCAGCAAAACACCACTAATATCGTCAAAGGTTTGTAATGATGAAAATTACAGATATCCTTTTAAGGGAATTGGACTACCAATTTATATTCTAAATTTATAGCCATCTAATACAAGATCAGTATGGTGAATCAAGAAATGAGTTAGTTTTTAGGTTTCAGTCAGTTCCTCATCAGCACTAATAGAGCACAGAAGCAAAAGTTTCACAAAGCTATGTAAGCAATTTGTTTATAGCATGTGAAGCTTCAATTCTACATGATGTTTAAACACTGGCAATGGTAAAGTCGATTGGAATTTTAGATCTTTTTTGCATGTGAACTATAAGTAGAGGCCATTATAACTGGTGTCTGCAGCTATTAGGTTACTGTAAAACAATTCTTCATTTGGTTGATCATGATGTGTGTAGATTGCTGCTAGGCAGCCCTGTTTTGCATTTGTTGGTTGTTTTAGTTATATTATGATATTTTCATACAAAAATTATGGTTTGGTTCCATTTTACTCCCTTTCTTAGAGATGAAAGCATTGGCACCTTTTCTTTCTGAATAGAAGACTTTTAGTTGACCTTCTCTCTTTGATTTAGTCCCTGGTCTTTTATTCTCCATTCTAACCTCAGGCTGGTGTTGTCTTTTTCCTTGCTTTGTTATTGTCCTTGGAGTCAGGGTAGCCTTCTTCCTAGAGGAGGCACTTAACCTCAAGTGGCCGTGTGCAGCTCCTAATTTGTTGCCAGATGAAGTTTTAATCATTGCTTATTTGGCAAGAAAATTTTGCTTCCTACTCACTCTCCTCCTCCCCTTTCTTTTTGTGGCAATACTGCTTTGTACTCATGCATCTGGTTGGCCTCTGTGTTTGCTCCCCTTTCAAGCAACATATTACAATTACTAATCTATGGAGGATTACAATAGTTTTAAGTAAGAATTGGGAATTTGTTGCAGCCTTGAGTTTCATGTAAAAGAAAAAAATTGTATGTTTGATGCGATGTTATGTGCAGCATTATCTGTTTAAAGCACATTGTAAGTTCAACTTATAACCGCAGCAAACTTAACCATATGAAATTAGATTTTCTCCATTTTGAGAGAATTTCTTGCTTCTATCACTTTTATGTCGTGCACTTGCGAGTAGCAACATGATTAGCAAGCCATCTACAAATCTTTATATTTGCTTGTGTTTGTTGACATTGAACATATGGTGGCAATGAGGTGTGGAGAAGGTAAAAATCTAAAATAGGAGGAAAGGGATGGTTTGATTCTGAAAATCTTCTGTAGTCAATTTTCAGATCATGACTCCAATTCGTTAATTTCATTTTTTCCTGTTCAATGTGGCTCTGCATCTTAAAAAATATCAATCATGCTTTGTTTCTGCAGTGTAAGTTTTTTTTTTGTAGTCCCATGAATACCTATTGTATATAGCATTGTCTCATAGACACTTATATTGCTCCATAATTCTTCAGTCCATTTCATGACTGTGCAAACATTTACATTAGTCAGTTGCTTTTGTAGTAAGCCTAGATTTGTCCATCTTGGTCCATTGTCGTTATCACAACTGCCATTGCCTGAAAAGAAAGACGTTTTTTTTCCCATTTCTTTTTGAGAAAGCTGAAAATTGAAATAAACCATCAAATCTTTTGAAATAACAAAACTCTCCTTGGTCGTCTATAATATATTGAGTTTTGCTATGGTACATTTTATTAGTTTCACGGAAAAAAAAGTGATGAATCCTGGCCATCCTTTTCATAGGGGCAAAAAATGAAAACACATATACAACCGGTTGCCAGTTGTTGCACTGCTGCCTACCTTTATTTTTTATTACTTTATTCAACCAGTCCTCCTCCATCTATACCCCGCCCATCTCTGCCACTTGTCTCCCTGCCCTAGCTCCTTGCCCATCTGCTGCCACCTTGGCTGCCCCTCCACTACCAGTGGCCCATGCCACCTCCTAGAAATGGATAACACCACTCAGAGATTGCCGGTTTCTCTGAGAGGCAATGGAGGTGGAGGAGAGGGGGAATATGCAACCAAATGACCGGGATTTGAGAGTTGACGCGTTCGTTGATTGTAACTAGTTGATAGCAATGATGCCAAGCAGTGATGGCAAGGTGGAAGAGAGTGGAGGTGAATTTTGAGCTAAGGTATTTGTGGGAGAGGTGGGCCTTGCCGGTGAACAGGGTCGATTAGGCAACCACTGCTTGATAAGGAAGGAGGAGGAGGGGAAGAGGAAGAGGAGGAAGAAGGATTGTAAAATAGGAAAGAGTCATGCATACTTCCCATACATGTGGTCTACAAATTTTAGGAGCTGCACACAGCGACTTGAGGTTAAGTGCCTCTAGGAAGAAGGCTATCCCAACTCTAGGAAAGCTTCATCTGGATGCAAAATTTTGGTTCCACATAAACAAACTTTGTCTTGCCACATAAACAATGATAGAAACTTCATCTGGTCGCCTTAAAAGCATATATCGGTTTTTAGGCAGCCCGATTCTCAGTTCTAGGTTAGGTAACCTCCTTGTAGGAGGGACCCTGACTTTTCTCCTTGTGCTGACACGTCAAGTTCAATGCATACCTTTTTAATTTTTATTTTTTAAGAAAAATCAGGTTCTGATGCTTCCGTGAACCTTGTAGCAGCAAAATCTCTCGACTGGGGCAGTGTAAAGCTTTAAAAACTGAAATACGTAGCCTTTGATGTTTATCCTATCCTATTCAAGTTTTTGTGGACATGAAATCTTATTCTCTAAGATTGGGTGTGGCCCAAATTGTGACTGTCTTATTCTCTAAGCGGACTATTTGGGTTATTGAAGATCAATCCCAGCTTACACATTAAAAATCTGTATAAGCACACATATAGCTTTTCCTTTAATAATGTGCAGGAGGTAATTATGGTATGCAGAGTCAATTGGATATTTTGGATAAACACTTAATGGTTATGACTGCAATAATTGATAGAGCATCTTAGAGGACTAATTAAATAAGTCATTTATTTACAGCTACCTTCTCATACTTTGGTATGTTAAACTGTTGCTGTTGCTTGTGCACAGGTGGATGTTTGGTCAGCTGGTGTAATTTTGTACCAAATGCTCTTTGGTAAACGTCCCTTTGGGCATGACCAGACGCAAGAGAGAATTCTTCGTGAAGACACTATTATTAATGCACGCAAGGTGGAATTTCCTCAGAAACCAGCTGTCTCCAACGAGGCAAAGGTTCGTCATTCTTTTCTTAAGAATTACCGTATCATGTGTAATATTTCTGTTACCTCATGAGAAGTGAACATGACCCCTTGGCGGCATTCTGCCTATTTCCTTCCAAGGACCATAAAAGCATTCTATGGTTCGAAGATTTTTATTTTCTTCACTGGTAGAAAATTATTTATTTATTTGCTTTTCTGGAAAGTAAATCCTGATCAGCCCCTTTAGATTTTTCATTTTGTAATTCCTTTCATGGTCAGATGGTCTTCATCTGCCATTTATTGTTATTGACATAATAGTTTTTAGGATCTTCATTTTCACACAATTCTCTGCTTCCTTAGTTTTGCTGACTTATTAGTAAGAAACTCCTGACTCATTATTCATGTATTTTTAGTTAAAACATAATTAGTAGCTTAGTTTATGATACTGGCCCTAAATAGGAAATTTTGGTGAATGAGGATCCATAATCAGACCCCAAATTGTTAGAATAAAGCTGGGTGGTTATGGTTATAGTCATGGTATATCTTTCGTTATAATTAGCTTTTGCCCCAACCCACCTTAATAGCCAGTTCTCAGAATCATCAGTCGAAAGTCAAAAACCTGAGATCTGCGACCAAGGTAGTTAATAAATGTGGTCTAGTCTAGCGAGTCAGATTTCTGTGGCTTGATGATTCTGTAATGACTCGGACATCTAGAAATGTTAAGTTTAAGAACAAATGGCGTGCTAATAATTTAGTAAAGACAGTTTTTTTCTTGACTTGGACAAGTTGGGTTGAGTTTAAGAACAAATAGAAAAAATAAGCTTTGAATAAAAATCACCTGCTTGTGGTTTTGAACCTTAATTGCAATTTTCCATCTTTTTGCTCTCCATTAATGCTACCTATCATGTGGTTTTCATGCTTGAAATACTTGGCCTAGTCTAGCGAGTCAGATTTCTGTGGCTTGATGGTCTCAAAAAAGAAAGCATGAAATGGCTGAGTCTGAGTCTGTAATGACTCGGACATCTAAAAATGTTAAGTTTAAGAACAAATGACGTGCTAATAGTTTAGTTAAGACAGTTTTTTTCTTGACTTGGACAAGTTGGGTTGAGTTTAAGAACAAATAGAAAAAATAAGCTTTGAATGAAAATCACCTGCTGGTGGTTTTAAAGGTTAGCTTTATTAAATATAACATAAGTGATAACTTTACATTGTTGTATACAAGTAATCATGTGCAGTGATATATCAAACTGAATGGGTGGCTGCTAAACTGAATTAATATTTGTAATCTCTGAATATCTATAAACTATAGAGTATTAAGTATTAACCATGTATTTAATTGGTTAAATTACAATATTGATACATCTTATTTTCATGATGTTATTCTCTAATTGGTTGTGACTGGTTGTCACTGTTAACATGAGGACAACACTAATTTTTTTTTCTTTCACATCTTTGTTTTGAACATAATTAATAGAAGAAAATCTCATTATAAAGTTTTAGAGAAGGCAAATGCTTGTTTAGATGATTAGTGGAAGGGATTAGTGGTGAGCTTGCATACAAGATTAAAGTTGGTATCGTAAGTTATAACAATCTGGGATCTATTTTAAGAAAAATAATAACTTTGTTATTTTAATTCGTTTCTTTCTATTTTTCGTAATCATATCTTTTATTTTTAACTTACACCAGAAATACATGACTAGCTTGAGACTAACAAGTAACAAATGGAGTCTGAGCCATGGGCGACACTTCTTGCTGTGCGTCCTCAGTCTACAATTTTGACATGAAACCCACTTGAAAATCCTCATGCCCATGCGCACTGTATGTGCATATGTCCTTATTACAGAGGAACCACAGCACATGAAATTGTGCAGCTTTTTTTGAAAAAAAAATCTAAAGCCTCATTAATTTAACCTATTCACACTATATACATGGAGAAGCACATGCCCTTGATTGATCTTGCTCTGACTCAGCCAGAAAAAAGCTGTGCTGTATGAGATTCACATTGACTTCCGATATGGACCAAAACCCGAAGTCCAATATGACTGTTATTTTCTTATTAGTAGTGGACTAGTTTGAACTTGATTACTTAAAATTTTAACTTCCATTGGTCAGCATAAAATCAACCAGAAAGACATATTTTGGGAACCTCTTTTCAACATCTAGTTCATAAATGACAAGCAAAAGACTTCTGCCTGCCTGGCATGCTTGCTGTTGGTCCCTTTCTTAACCCCTCAAATCAGAGCTCCTCGATGTTTATCCTACATGGAGTATTGTATTCATTGAAATAGAAGAATCAGGAGATACTTGGCTATTAATGCTCCTTCTTTGGCGTTGATATTCTCAGGAGCTAATTCGTCGGTGTCTGACGTATAACCAAGCAGAACGGCCAGATGTTTTAACGATTGCTCAAGATCCTTATCTCTCCTATTCGAAGAAGTAGAGATGTATGTTCAGCCTGAGAGATATTTACACACAAGATTAGACAGGGTCATGCTTTGTAAATGTAGAGCTAATGCTCCTCTTTGCTTCTATCTTGGAGGCTTTCTTATAGAAGAACAGAAACCTTTTTTCTTTTTTTATAATGTGCTTGTATTAAAATTTCATCCTTTTGGTAGTGAAAATGAGGCAACAATCACAGCAATATTTATTGTTTTTCTATCAGCTGAGGTTTATTTGTTTAATCTGGAATGTATTTCAGGAGGAACATTTTGGTTATTTAGGGGACTCGGTCGCATATTTCTTCTGTATGCACAGGATTTTCATTGGTCATGTGATTTTCCAATATGTATATAATTGAAATTTTCATAAAATAATAATCAGTTTGCACATTTCATGAATTATTCACGACGCGTGACAATTTTGTGTTTTTAATCGATGATTTTTTTTTTAGAAAAAAAAAATCAGTTGGTGTGCAGCCAACTGTGGCAGCCCTGCCTCCTTTTTATTTTCTCTTTTCGTGTGGACATATTTTAGAATCTTGCTTTGGTGTCTGTTTTGCGTGTTCTGCATTTTTCAAAACTTGTGGCAAAACCCTTAACTGAAGATTTCTCAAACCAGTATTTTAAACTTTACCTATTAACTGAAGATTTTTGGAGCGATACCTTTGTTTCTTTTAATATACACTGAAAGTGTTGCAAGACCTGAAAAAAAAGTGGGGAAAATTTTGCCCCATCCATACTACATTAAAATATAAAATGATGGTTGGCTAAATCCTCTTCTCTGCATTACTTCGTCATTCTAGGAGTAGTTGCTCAACATTTAGCATCTCTTGTCAGATACTTTTCACCTCTTTCAAATATTAAATGTAGGGGTGGAACAAAAACTCACCAATTTTTGTTTAGCATTCCCATGAAAGTAAGCAATAATAAGACATCCTGCAGGGTCTTATAAAGAATTAAAGAAAGAAGATCAAGTGATTTTTTTTTTAATTTCTTGCAATTGCATTCCCCAATTTGTTGTCAATATCTTCTCCAATTAAACCTTGAAGATATAGTGGCAAAGCAACACTCTGCAAAACTCCAATCCTACAATAATCTACAGCTACTTGGCTAATCTGCCATGCTGCTTTGCTAGACGGCAAACATTTGAAGACACCTATGACATGGCCAAATTGATATTCCCGCAAGGCTTTATTGAGCCCTTAAACCCAACCTGAATTTAAACCCTAGCCTCTGTGATCCAAGGGCCAAAGCTAAGGGAAGCAAGACGGCTGTTCAACTCCTTGTACTCTCCTTTTCATCACTCTTATCCCTCTCGCTCTTCCAGATGTTGCCTCTCTTTTTAATCCCAGCCGACCAGATTGTAGGTTGTAGACTTGTAGTCATCCAAAGCAAGTTTGGATGCCTTAGCAAAAAAAAAGTTTGGATGATTGAGAGAATTGAATTGGAGCGTACCTAATGAGATCATAATGAAGAACATGGACATTGCCGATTGGTGCCAACTAAGCTAGAAATTGGTACAAGGTAGAGACAAAAAGGAAGTTTGCATAAACAAAAAAAAAAACCTTCTTATTGCAAAAACATGTTGCTTATTTTATTAAAAAAAGCCAGTTTCAGAATGTACTAGATCAATATTTTTTTCTTTTTTTTCTTTAGTGGATTGACTTCCTAAATTTATTAAGAAGTGATTTTTTTAAGTGGCAGAAAACAATGATTCAAGATCATCCGACTCCTCTATTTATAAATTTTTATTCTACGATGGGCGAAACACAGCCTCGAGCTATAGTAACCGAGTCCTATGAGAGTTAAGCTCCTCTTTTGGCTTACGAAAAATAGTCATAGAAACGAGAACTTTCATCAACCAGGCCAAATCAAACCAGGTGACATACTCAAGATGAGTGGCTGATCCCAATTGCCGGAGAAGATCCAGATCCAGATTCTGATTCTCAATTAGCTGATCTAAAGCATGGGGTTGATTGATTGAATTGAAAATAAAAACTCGGTAGCGGACTGACCAGAACCAAGCAAGGGATGAGTTATGACACTAATAGCTAGGGGTTCGCAGACCCAGCAACTCGGAGAATATCCCAATCTGATTCAGATTTAGATTCTGATGAAGTCGGAGGCCATATTAGAATGAAAGGAAGGAAAGTCGCTTCATCTACCTGCTTATCCCTTTTTTTTAATTTTTTTTACATAACTATCAAAAACAATTGAGAAGAATGGATTTTTCTATAATTCAGTCCCAAGATTTTTTTTAATAAAATCTTTATATATGTACCTATTAAACTAAAAGGGCAGTGAAAAGTTAACCCCTCTCTAAAATTCTAAGAAAGTAAAAAAATTCAAGCACATAATTGGCATGCAAAGGGATACACGGAAATTTGTTGATTCCTTGGATGGGTGCAATTCATGGTAAAATTCAATTTGCGAAGCAGAAATTTTTTTTTATGATGCCATGAAGCAGCAATTTATTTTTATTTTTTTTATTATCAAGTTGTTCACCTTGTTGAGGGGGGGGGGGGGGGGGGGGGGGGGAATGCATGAAAGAGACAATAAGCATTCAATAAGCAGAAAAAAATGTCACCAGTTCACCACTCCATTCCTCCAAAACATCAATAAGCATGACAATCTGTCAATCGTGGACTTGCTTTGTTTTGTGGACACTTTTTAAATTACTCCTAGTAGTGAAGACTTCTAATGGCCACCAAGGTAGTAGCCTGGTGGTAAGGGGGCGATAATTCCGCCCAAGTTGCTCGGGTTCGAAACGCGCGGGCATCGATTAAATTAGGGGACCGAATGCCCCATGCCCGGCTGGCTTGTTGGCGGTTATGCTTTCCTTCCACTTGTACCAAGGTGGCGCTGGGGTGACGTACCCACACGTGAGGCGGTGAACCCAGTGGGGTGAGCCCACGGGTCGGGGAAGGCACGCGAAACCCCCTGGTGGAAGGGGGGCCCAGTAATAGAGCTGCTACGCGGGTGGGCTGGTCCCTCCCCCTCCCCTCCTTTTTTTGACCAAAAAAAAAAAAAGACTTCTAATGCCACCCAAATTTTCCAGCTGCAACCCCTTAGTAGTCCCCAAAGACAGCATGTCCTCCTCCTCCGGCTCTTCTTCCTTCCTCTCGGCGCCAATGAGCCGCTCCTTTGTGCCGAAGGGCTTGACCCTTCTCACCTCTATCCTTCTCTTGGTCTATATCTCCTCCACCTCCAATTACTTCCTCCATCTCCGCAATAACCTTCTTCTCCTCACATCCTCACTCGGCTCCGCCCCTTTTCCTCCCCGGATCCACCCGGACCCCCCGTCTCTCGCCCGAAACGCTTCCAATGGTGGCGTTTCTGATGTGCCCCGGTCGCCAGGTTCGAAAAAGGCGCCGCCTTTTTTATGGGATGGGAGCGGCCTGGAAGGCAGGATCGATCGGTCTTCGAGGTCTAGGCAACAATTTGGTTCAAAAGGTGCGTTTTTTTTTTTCATTTTTTTAATTTTGAGGTTTTGTTGCTGTTTTATGTCATTTGTGTGGATGGTTTTCTTGTGATTCTGCTGTTGTGGTTTGATTCTTCGCTGGTTCTGTGGAGGGATTGGAAGATTGTTTTTAGAGAAGATGCGGTCTGATGAAGTGGTGCATTGTTCATGGATGAGTTTGCTGAACTATTAGGGTACTAAATTAGCTTTGTATTAAGGCTCTTTGGTTGGATTGGATGAAGATTTGAGTGCACCTCTTATATTTCTATCGGTTTCTGCTGGTTTTGTTATGTTTTTTGTGATCACAAATGGTGGTAGGCAGCTAAAATTTTGAAGCTCTATGGACATTGTTGGCAAGCCTAGTTTGTTACTGCAAGGCATGCTGTAGCAAATCTCCAACTTCAAACACTTTTCTAATTGAATTTAATCCAACCTGGGAGAAGTCATCATGTGATGACTGTCTTGTCAATGGTTATGAAGTACAGAATATCAGCATATATAGAAGGCCTTTCTTTAATGAAAAATAATTTGCATTAACTTTCCTTCGATGAAAGTAATCAGTGAAAAGCTTGATCACAATGGAGAACTGAGGAAATTCATAAATTCTTCCTAATGAAGCAACTATTTCTTTCTCTTATTTTAAAACTTGATAGTCTTCCCCCCTTGATGGCCTCCATCCACTCAACAGAGTTAAAATTGGTGCAACTTTATCAACTTTCCTTTATCTAAGGTTGTTTGGAGATTACTTAGACCATGAATATGAGAATAGACACTCATTTCCAACTCCCAAGCTCAGAGCAAATTCCTCCCCCACCAACCCGCCCACCCACACGCGACACAAACACAAAACTGCACATGTACACGTAGACACATATGCACATAGTAATTGCTCTTACATGGAAGATATTTTATTGCTGCTTTTCCCTTGCATTCTCTGTGCTCTTAAGCAAGGAATTAATACCATCTGATCATGGAGTTCTAGAACTTGGACAGCAAAAGATATTTCTTTAATTTTGCTCCACCAACTTCGTTATCTGTCTCCACTAGTTTGAAAACTAATCTTTGGACATGACTATTATGTAGCTGTCTTTTGGAACAAACAAACAAATTACCTTACATGCCATGTCAAACAAATATTGATAATTCATTGTAGTTCTTATGATCTTACTTCTCAGAATAGAAAGTACTGCATGGGCTAATGTTCTTTTTGAGTTGAAACAATAAGATGCTTTGTATCAATCAGGTTCACATCAATTGGAAGATCTCATCTCCTGCAGACATTTTTTCTTAATTGCAAAGCTAATGATGTTTCAATTGATTTTGTATTGGCACTAAAATTTTATAACATGAGGTGCCTCAAGAGATAAGTTACTTATTAGTTTCATTTTGTGGCAACAAGCTATAGTTCTAGAATTTTTTTTTACCAGGGTCCTAGTACGAGTTAAGAAGACAAGCAAAATAACGTCATGTATTTGATTTACATTAAATAAATTTGGTACAAGTGAAATTTCCCCCATGTAATTTACAAGTCAATATACGTACTAATTTCTATCCAACTCTATATGCAGAATCTAGGAAGCATATTGTTGCTTCTCTATTATCATGAAAGCACTGTCTAGTTAAAGCATGTACTAACATGTAGATTAGATTTTGGGACCTCTAGGCAAGCTTGCCTTATTCTATAATTTGACTTTTTTATATGATGAATGTATTTGTAGAAAAACGTGTTGGGCAGCCAGGAGAAATTGATATGCACTGTAAGAACTTTTGACCTCTCTGCTTCCTTCTACAAATTGTTCAGATACGAATATGAACAACAGACTTCTGTCCAATCCTTCTAGGTTCGCTAAATTACCTGTGCTTCCCCACTTGCCTATTCATGGCCAATTTTCCTAAAATAGGTCGATCTTTTAAGCTTACTAGCTTATTTAGGTAACGAACTAAGAGCATATTTTTCTTTTCCTCTACAAGTAAATGTCTGCACATGGGAAAAGTGTCTTTTGGTGATCCTCTTTGATTCGTTTAACTTTATTTAAGAATATCTTATGTCTTGTGTAATGTTTTATTTCTTGATACAAAGAATTTTCACAATAATCACTACATGTCAAGTAACTCGGTAAATGCTCTGTTTTTTCTTCTTTACTTTTCAATGTTCATGAACATTTTCCACGTTTCAGGTAAAGGTTTTAACAATCAGGTGTTTCATGATAAATATATATTTACTGAAGACTATAAGGAGATGAACCGAAGCTTTAAGGTTTTTGTATACCCACATAGCAAAGAGCATCCATTTGCACATGCCTTTCTCCCGGTGGACTTTGAACCTGGTGGAAACTATGCTAGTGAAAGTTACTTTAAAAAGGCTCTTATCCAAAGTCATTTCATAACTAAGGATCCATTGGAGGCTGATCTCTTCTTCTTACCTTTCTCAATTGCAAGGTTGCGTCATGATCCAAGAGTTGGTGTTGGAGGCATCTCAGAATTTATACGCAATTATATTACTGATATTAGGCAAAACTACCCTTATTGGAACCAATCTGGTGGTGCCAACCATTTTTATGTTGCTTGCCATTCCATTGGAAGGTCTGCAATGGCGAGAGCAGAAGAAGTTAGATTGAATGCAATTCAAGTTGTATGCTCTTCTAGTTATTTTCTCTCTGGATATGTTGCACACAAGGATGCATCTTTGCCTCAGATCTGGCCTAGACATGGAACCCGCCCAAATGTATTTTCATCAAAAAGGTAAAACCCAACTCTTAAATCCATTTTCTGATATAAAGCTCTCGATAGGATTGAAAACTGAAAGGATGCTTGTAATGCCAATCCATATAGATGACTTTTCCCCCCTTTTCCTTGTGGGTTTGTGATCCTTTTCCCTGCCCAATTAAATTTTGCTCTCCCGTTCTGAAACTACTAGTGTACGTAGAATTACTGGGGTAGTACTAAGTTATTATACCAACCTTTGTTCAACTACCTACCCTTTGTAGTATTGACTCAAATGCATGTTTTCTTCTGAACATTCCAGGGCCAGACTAGCCTTCTTTTCTGGATCAGTCAACTCTCCTGTACGCAAAAGACTTATGGAAGCCTGGGGAAATGACTCTGAGATCTTTGTCCATTCCGGCCACATCACAACTCCATACGAGGAGGGGCTTCTTAACAGCAAATTCTGCCTCCATGTCAAGGGTTTCGAAGTCAACACTGCAAGGATCGGCGATGCAATCTACTTTGGATGTGTGCCGGTGATAATCGCCAACCATTACGATCTACCCTTTGCTGATATACTGAACTGGAAGAGCTTCTCTCTTGTTGTTGCTACCTTGGATATTCCACTGCTTAAGAAAATTCTCCATGATGTAAGGCCAGAGCAGTATGAAATGTTGCAAAAGAATGTACTCAAGGTACGCAAGCATTTCCAGTGGCATTTTCGTGTTCCAGTAGATTATGATGCCTTTTATATGGTAATGTATGAACTGTGGCTCCGTCGGAGTGCTGTAAAATTCTCTGTTTCTTGGACTTCTGAGATGCCTAGTCACAATAGTAGCACTGTAAACTGCACATAAGGATATCTGTATGAATCGAAGTGTTGAGCAATAACAAGTTAGCTTCAGGTCAGTGAGATGATGGCTAAGACTTTCTTGGTTTCTTCTTCTTCTTTCTCTTTTCCAAAAAGCAGGGCCATTTAGTTATCAATTATGTGGTAGGTTCTTTCCTTTGCATCTTCTAGTGTTTGAGTCAATTATAAAACGTCATTATCATCTCTATTTAGCAAAAATGCCTTGTCTCCCTGAAAGCAGGGCCATTTAGTTATCAATTATGTGGTAGGTTCTTTCCTTTGTATCTTCTAGTATTTGAGTCAATTATAAAACGTCATTATCATCTCTATTTAGCAAAAATGCCTTGTCTCCCTTGAAACCTTTCGGAAAGGACTGCAATTCAGAGTGTTTTTAATGAACTGCCAAGAACAAAATTGTCATTTTGGCCCCAAATCAAGAAACAAGCTCCTCAAATTTGGTGTTTAAAAAAAAAAAAATCTTTTGAAACTTTTAAATTATGAAAAATATATTTCTTAAGAGAATTAAGACCATGTTTAGTATTACTGTACTTTTTCACTTTGAGTTTCTTAAAACTAAAATTTAAAAACAAGACAAAAAACTTATTGGGTAGAGTATTTTTATATATTTTCATTTTATATAGTTTTAAAAACTCATATGGTTTTTGACAAAAGTGAAAGTTATTAAAAATCATTTTTATTTTTTTATTTCTCTTGCTGTCATACTTATTGTTGCCTCCTGTTAGCCTGTAATTAAACTTTCTGGGATAACAGATGGCCAGCTGCTGGTTACCTATGTTCAATGGAAATATTTGTCTATTTTATCGAGCTTTAAACCTTAGTCTTCATGTATTCCGTCACTACCCAAATATTCTTCTAGCTTTCTTATACTTCGGCCTGATATAGCTCGTTGGCCTGTGAAAAGAGTCTTATGGGCTAGATATATCTCATTTTTATCTATACCACTCTATGCCTACTACTATCCCTCCTCTCCCTTCATACTATTGCCATCATCATCGTTATCGCTATTATTATTGCTGCTGCAACTAACTATCACAGCAATTATCATTGTTGTTGTTACCACCACTATCATTATCGTCGCTATCATGGTAGGCACTACCATTATCACCACCACCGCCACTATTATCACCATTTGTAGAATTTATATTTAAAATTTTTAAAAATAATCGGCCAAAGCAAATTATATTTATGTTTTAAATTTACAAATATAAACATAGTTTCAGTTCTCAAGTTTTTTTTTAAAAAAAACAATCATTTATGCTGAAAAAGAAAGAAAGTGATTTAACTTTTTGGTTGCAGTGAAAAGGTTGTTGAACTTTCTTTTTCTATTTGAGGCGGAAGTTAAAATAATATTCTAAGAGAATACAAAATAAAAATTAACATCTAGCTTGTTCTTTTATGAGATGAGCAAATTTTAAAGATATAAAAAAAATTTTTAGTTAAGAATTTAAATGAATCCATTTCTGAGATTAATTTTTTTTAAGAAAATCAAAAGCAACACCAAACAAGCTATCAACACCGGTTTACAAGCTTCTTAGGGAATTTCTTGGGGAAATGTATCGGCACTTATCCAATTTCCATCAATTTTGCTATAGCAATTCCTTAAAGCCTCTTTCCTCACAAAACTAAATCCATCTTACCAAGTAATCTCCATCATACCATTGAAATGGCTACCATACCAAGTAAACTCTATCTTTTGAATGGCTAAAATCCTTAAAGCCTCTTTTCTCTGGAAACCAAGTCCATCTTACCAAGTAATCTCTACCATAGCATTGAGATAGTTACGATACCAAGTAACACCGGTTTACCGCCTTTCTACTCTAGGGAATTTCTTTCGGATCAGCGCTCATCCAATTTCTACATCATTCTTGTCATAGTTGTTTCTCAAATTAAGCCCATCTTACCAAACTATCTCTACCATACTATTGAAATAACTATCAAAAAGAGAGTTCAGGTGTTTTTCTTTTTCCTTCTCTAGCTCACTTGCATCAATTCTATTTTTGGTTTTCACATCTTGGTATAAATTATTTGGCATCAGTCTGTGCATTCAATGTGATGATATCTGTAGCACTCATTCCTTGTGATTTCAGAAAAGAGAATTAAGTTCCCAACTTTTAAATGTCTTTTGTTATCTCTCTCCCCTTACTCTCCAAGACTAGGTGTACAGGTGTTTTTTTTTTTGGTAAAAAATGTGTAGAGGTGTGTTACTTCCAATAAATCCCACTGTTTAGTATTGGAGTTTCATATTATCAGAGAAACAAAGAAACATCTGTGATAGCAGTCTTTTCTCACAAAACCAAAAGCAGAAAACCTGAATGAAGAGGAACTATCTCATTAATTTAACATTAAATATCTTAAGTCATGCCCATCAGATAATCATTTTTAACATCTACAATATGAAGAATAAGAAAGAACTTGATTACAGATGTCTGCTGGAATTTGATCTCTACCTCGCTGCTCCTGGCTTAGTCGTCAAGCCAAATCCGAATGGGAACAATGGATCATAACTCTTGTCACCAACATTCATGGGCAGCTGGTCCACAGACTTGAACCAGGTGCGAGGAAGTTTCCCGGTAAACCCATAATCCCCGAAAAGGACATCAGCAACACCCTGGCCTTCAGAACCAGGAAGCCAAGCAGCCACAAGTGCATCCATCATGGGAACATAGGGCTCAATCACAACAGGCCTGCCAGAGATTATGACAACTACACATTTGACAGCACCGCAGACCGTCTGGATGGTGCTTGGACCAGGATCAGGAATGGTGAGGTTGAGGCTGTCTCCATACATTTCGGTGTAGGGTTGTTCCCCAACAACAACAATGGCATAAGAGAAGTTGTTACTTTTGACAAAGTTGGCATCAGGGTTCTCAGAGAACACGACATTGGTCGCAGGGTCCACAGTAGATTTAACGGCATTAAGGATGGTGGTTCCTGTAATTTATTGGTAAGTTTACTACAAGATTTTTCATGCTTTCCATACACATCTCCAAAATGAGACTCTTGTGAGATAGATAACATTGAAATAAGATAAAAATGAAGACTCTCTGAACCAGCCAGAAAATTCTTACTGGAACTGCTAAATGATTTGTTCTGTATATATACAGGTGCTTCAAAAGCAAACATTACCACTGTGAATTGCAATCTAAGCTTGGATTAGAGAAGCACCAAATCAACATCTTGCAAGTTTCCAAGTCATAAACATTTCTGGTAAGGGTTACAATATTGAGTGGTGGATTTTCGATGATGACGACAAGTAGAACTAAGATATAAAATAAATACCACAGTGTTAAACCAGGAGGTAACAATATAAAACAATCACTAGTGATGCACCTTAGGAGAGTTTAGGGTTTAAAAAACAGAAGAAAGATCTAGGATAGCAAAAATTGTACTTCTGTGTTGTTTATCATTAGTTCCTTGGATAAATAGTAGATCAACAGCAATCATGGCTTTTTGTATCTTATAGTTTTTTTCCCATCCCCCCCCCCCCCCCCAAAAAAAAAAAAAAAAACACCACTACCGTCAACAAACTTGCATAATCTTATGTTAGTAACATAATGCTATGCACCTTTAAACATTTATGTCAGACACAAAGTATTTACATTATATTAACAAGAAAATATAATGTGTCAAAAATGAAAAACAAAGAAAAAAAAAGAGCTAGGGACGTTTTAGTGAACGCACCGACTGTAATTTCGCCACTACCTCCTTGCCACTCAATTGTCCACCCACCGCACTGGTAACCCAAGTTATCGGCATGACTCCCAGCAACAAGGATCTTTGGTGCCTTCTTAGAGAGGGGGAGCAACGGCTTGCTAGTAGATTTCCCATTTTTCAACAGCACAAGTGATTTCCTTACAGCTTCCCTTGCCAAATCTCTGTGCTCCTGTACAAGATCCAATAGTTGTAAGAAACAAGGGCATTTTCATTCAAGAGCGGCGGCCGTAGCTTGATGATCAGGATGTTTTTTGTAAAAGACAAGAAGAATTAGGTATTTCAAATAACACAGAAACAGCAGGTTGAAAAACAAGTGACCTTTTTCCCAAGCTGACCAACAAAGCTAAGATCAGCCAATGGGTTCTCAAAGAGACCCATGGTGAATTTCACCCGCAAAATCCTTCTTACAGCATCATCAATTCTGCTCATGGGGATGCACTTGTTGTTCACAAGGGAGGTCAAAGTGTCAAGAAACTGAGCATAGTCATTAGGAACCATTATCTGCATGACACCCCCCAAGAAATAATGTAAGGATACAAAAATAATAGATGGAAAGTAAAAATTAATCAGTGAATGTGGAACTACAAAAAGTGTTCCATGATTGAGTCTTGATACATGTCCAGTATTTCCTCATATAAACCTCATGAATAATGTTTCAAAGAAAACATTATAGCAAGATCCTTAATCTTCTAGCATTCTCTGCTGCGATATTGAGTCAAACTTTTCTACTTCAGACAGGTCAATGGGCGACATTGGGCACCTCAATACCATTCGAGTTTTCAAAAATTGATGCAAATGGCAGTGCCCCGCATTGTACTAAAAAGAACATAAATTAGAGCTATAGTACTGCACGCAAGGTTCGCCGTCCGACGTACCGATGCGGTCCGGTATCGGTACCGAACCGAGTCGAACCGGTACCATACCGAAAGTGCCACAACATGTGGTACTTAGCGCATGGCTTTAGCCACGCGCTCTCTCTCGTGAAGAAGACCCAATACCGATGCAAACTAGCTCGATTCGCACCGGTACAGGCCATGAATTAGGTCGGAACCGATTTCAATAGCCATACCGTATCGGCGCCTGTCGGCATCGGTACGGTATGGGCTGAACCGACCGGTACCGGTCGGTTCAGCAGACCATGACTGCAAGAAGCTATTGTGATAATATTTTCTTTATCCGTCAACAGCAATATGGTAACAACAGCTAACTTTCTATAGCGGATGAAAGAAATACTGACCATATCAATACCGGCATTGACGCCAGTCAGGACAGAGTAAGTATAATTTGCACCAGGTGGAGTAGTAATCCTATCAATGCCCTGCCAATCTGATATGACAAAGCCCTGAAATTTTATCAACATTCAACATTCAGTAATGTACCATTAATATTAAAAGTTAATGCAAGAAATGATCAAAATTGGAATTGGCTAGACTAATATCATAATATTTAGTGAACATTTATTCTCCAAAAGGAAAAGAAAAGAAAAGAAAAAGCTTCAGCAAACATCTCTACCTTGAAACCCAGTTTATTCTTGAGGAAGCCTGTGACTAGACCACGGTTGCCATGCATTTTCTCTCCATTCCAGCTAGAGTAAGAAACCATGACAGTAGAGACACCCTTGGCAATGGAGTCATTGTAAGCCGGCATATGGATGCTGAAAAGTGCACGCTGATCGATTATGGTATTATTTTCATCGATTCCATTATGTGTCCCACCATCACCAACAAAGTGCTTGGAACAAGCCGCTACATTGTTCCTGTCCAACCAGTTATTATTTTATTTGACTTCTTGATTTACCAAATATGCAATGGCATCCATCAGTGTCACCATGCAAGCTATGACAGACATAACAATTAAACCACATAAGCTTTATTTTTTAAGCTCTAGAGAATTGCTGTATGATTTCTTTACATGTATGCTATGTAAAGTAGGAGCTACCAAGCTTGAAATCTGCAATGGCTGTTACCTGAAAACTTAGAATTTGAAAAAATTTGTTAAGGTGTATGTTCTGTTGTATTTCTTGTCTTTTAGGACATGAGATCTAAATGCTCTAAAACCACCAATGGATCTCACAAATAGCAAAATGTTATACGTAAAAATTAAACAACATAAAATTTGACTGGAATAGATAAGAAGTTTCAATATACAAGATAAAATCAAGACTAGGTGGCAGATGATAGTGGGAAATAAACAGGATACTAAAAAGACAATCTCTTTTGAAATGCTTATTAGATTCAAGTCCCTTACTTTCCAGCAACATAAGGGAAACCCTTGCTATAATTTGCAGGGAGACCTCCCTGTAAACCAGGGATGATCTCAGTCATTGCTCGGACAATCTTGTGGTCTTCACTGTAGCTCTCATAGCACCGACCCCACCTTGGATCTCTACAAACCTGAATCATCTCAAATAAATCCATAATCAGAAAGTAAAAAGGGTACTGTCAGAAAACTAATTCTACTATCTTCCAATATTGAAAAAATTATTTTCTGAAAGGTATTCTGTATTGAAAATTCAAAACTACAAAAACAATTTATTGGTAGGATTAGTTTTGATGTTTTACCGCAATACATGGAGCAAATGCGTAAGTAATGCCTGTTGCTCTCACTTCAAGAGCGGTCGCAGCACCAATTCTTTTTACAAGATCAGGATCCCTGATGAAAGGCAAGTTTCTCGTAAGACCACAAACACAACAAGAAACTAGAAACATTCTTTTCTTGTGAGTGCTCCTGGATTGGTTTCACTAGAAGGGGATAACACTGGACTGCAGGAAAAAAAGAACTATAAAAGGGTCAATAATTTTTCCTTTAATTTTTCTGGAGTTTGTTGTCTTAATTATCTCTTATTGGATTGATTAATATATAAAAAAGAGTATGTCAACATCAATTTCTTTCCCCAACAAATAAAATGTGCATTTAATTAGCCTTAAATAGGAAGATTGGCAAATAAAGATTCATAAAGTTGACCTTGGATAGCTGGGACGAGGCTTGACAGTTATGCTTATTTGTATGTGTATTCAATAAGAAAATATGGATTTAGAACACATTAATAAATAAATTGAGATGCAAAAAGCAAGTTCATGTGGATGCAACTCAAGCAGCTCTAGAGAAAAAAAAAAAAAAGAGTACCATTGATTGACAAAGTTTATATCCATGCAAAATAGCAATAAGTTCCACCATATAGTAGTTTTACATGGAGATGCAAAAAGCAAGTTCATGTGGATGCAACTCAAGCAGCTCTAGAGAAAAAAAAACAAAAAGAGTACCATTTATTGACAAAGTTTATATCCATGCAAAATAGCAATAAGTTCCACGATATAGTAGTTTTACATGGAGATGTAGTGAAGTCATGCAGTCTAGATGCCACTGTAAGTCTATAACCATAGAGATATGACATCTGCAGTACTCAGATGTTGTTTCTATGAGGTGGAATTTTATCAAGTGATCAAAACTTCAGTTAATTCAAAATTGATGTACACTTGCCTTGTTGCTCCAAGACCAATATTGTGTGGGAAAATTGTTGCATTATATACATTATTATGGCCATGGACAGCATCAACACCATAGATCATTGGAATCCCTAAACGTGTTGACAGGCAGCCCTGCTGAAAGTCATTTACCATATTAACCCAATCCTCAGCCGACGCCTGAGGTTTAGGCACACTTCCCCCACCGCTCAGTATGCTACCTAGAGGACAACATCTTCAGCTTCAGTATATATTGGCTACATCTTCTTTTTCTACTCCTAATTCACAAATAAGAATAACAGTACATAAATAAAAATTAGACCCATACCTATGAAGTAGTCTTTCACAACTTGAGCCGACGCAACCTTTCTCTCAATCTGAGTCATCTGACCAATCTTTTCTGGAAGAGTCATCCGCTTCATCAAATCTGTGACCCGGACATTCAGTGGCTGATTTGGATCTTTATACTTCATATATTCTGCTTCTCCAGTCAATGCCCAGCATAAGAATAATAAACCACTGAGTAGAGGTGTCCAATTTGTTGCCATTCTCAAACAAAGCAGTAATCTTGTCAGATCTTTCTATTGACCTGATATCAGGATTCATAAAATTAGCATGCAGGTTTCAAATATTTGCTATGGAGAATAAACATTATGGAAATTAAAAATAAAGAGATCATTAATGTCTGTTGCTACCAAACTCAAATAGAAGAGTTATTCAGCACATAATAAACAAGCAATGTCTGTTGTTGATTCCAAATACAATGACAGATCAAATTATAATCCAAATAAAAAAGACAGTATATGAAAAAGCTTACAAGAAAGGGTCAAAAAACAAATTTGAAGAAAGGGTATATGAAAAGAGACTCGGCCAAGACTACACTCCAGCATGTAATGTTTATTATTTGTTGAATGATGTGCAGTGCACTAATAGAAGCTGTTGATAGGTGGATAAGACCAAAATCATTCTACACCAACATCACCAAATAAGGTAGGGCAACAATAAATTAGAATGAACACAAAGCATCAAAAAAAAAAATCTGAGGTTGACAACTTTTCATTTGGTTAGAAAACTATGACATCTACATGCTGTGGTGGTTGGGGCACCAACAAAATCCACAAAGAAAGTTACATCGAGCAACAGTGATCCATTCAAGTGACGCTTTCAGGGAAGCGGTAACCAGATCGGTGGGCAAGTAATCTGAAAAGGGAATGAAAGAACAATAATGATAAATACATGGGAAAAAAAAGGAAGACAGGAGCTCTTGATGCATGGAATACTTAATCAAATGCAGAGACAAATCTGGAAAATTCTCAGGCTCTAACTAAGAAACTATCTCTTCAATAAAGAAATGATTCTAGACGGTAGAAAAAAATGGAAACCTTAAAAAAGAAAATACGCAGAAAACCGAGATGCCCAATTTTTTTTAAAAAAAAAATATTTTAGCACAACCTGAGAGCAAAGCAGAGATATAAATAAAATAAGCAGAACACCGAGATGCCCAAAAACGTATTTTTCCTTTTTTTTTGTCTAAAAAGCACAACTTTAGAAATCTAACAGCAAAGCAGAGCAATAAATAAGCTATAATCCATCTTAAATCCCCACAGAAAACTCTTCTAACCCTCGACTCTGCCCACAAGACAGCCAAAAATAGGTATTTCACGACAGAAAACCACCAATATTCAAACAAAAGAAAAATCCAAAGCACAAAATCTACGATATGATCCAAGAAAGTAAATAAGAAATCTCAAAAGAATCTCCGGGAACCAAAGAATAATACCAGAACTTGTAGATCTTCAAAAGTTCGTACAAAAGAGATGTAAGAAAGAGAATTCTTGGTTCAGTTCACCACCTTAACGACACAAAAAAAAGGATTGATCAAAAAAATCCGAAGCACAAAATCTACAATACGATCCAAGAAAGTAAATAAGAAATCTTAAAAGAATCTCCGGGAACCAAAGAATAATCCCAGAACTTGGAGATCTTCAAAAGTTCATACAAAAGAGATGGACCTATTTCCTTAAAAAGCACAACCTTTTAAACTTAAAGTGCAGTAGCAGCAAAAGTAAGCTCCTCCCAGTTAGACCCACGCAAAAATCTTTAAAACCCCATCCTATTTATAGAAAAAGGTAAAGATCAGTGAAATACGACAAAACCCGTCCATATCAACAGGTTGTAAAGACAGATTCAAGAATCAAATCACCGGCATTGGCCGAATTGGAGCTGTAATCACAATAACAGAACCGAGCACGAGCTGAAAACAAGATCAGAAGCCAAAGAATACATCTTGTCATTGGAATCTTTGAAGAAACCAATCTCCCTCCCCCTAAAGCCTAAGAAGCATCAAGAAAACCAAATAACAAGCAGCAAAACACAGATATACTGAGAGAAATCTCTGAAAAGCAGAGCAATAAATAACTCCTTCCCCTTAAAGTCACCCAAAAATCGCCAGAAACTCTAAAGGTACACAAAGAAACAAGAATCAGATCACCGGCATTGGCTGATTCACGGCCGTAACCACAACATCAGACCGAATCGCGAGCCGGAAACCAGATTATAAACCAAATAATGCCATTAAAACCTTTAAAGAAGCAAACCGATCAAGAAGCAAATAAACCAAAAAAACTTTCTTGGTCAAGAAAAGAATCTTTAAAGAAGCAAAGCAATGGACATTTACAGAGGTCGAAGAAGGGGAAAAAATATAAACAAAAAAACCTTTTTTAAGGAAAAATCTTTAAAGAAGCAAGGACGTGGAGATTCACAGAGGCAGAAGAACAAAAAAATAATAACCTACCAAAAACAGCCCTAAACCCTAGTTTCACCGCTTCCTTCTTCGTTACGGAAGCAAGAGAGAGAAGGGGGGAGAGAGAGAGAGAGAGAGAGAGAGAGAGAGAGACGGCTTTTGGTCTGAGAAGGGAAGGTGAGAGCAGCACAGAGACATTTATAGGGATTTTAACATAATAAAAAAAAGGAAAAAATAACGTTAACTCCAAATAATTAATTAATTAATACTTCATTAATTGACTAAAATCAAGATCGTTGGGACTGCGCAACCTAGGTAGAGGGCCACCCCGAGAAGATTTTGAATCGAACTTAATCCCTAATTTGCCCCTAATTAATCCCTGGGTGATCTCCCCATCTAACCAATCTACGCCGTTGGATCGAGATTTGCCCAGGATCTAGTGATAAAATCTTGGGTCCACGTTGGGATGAGATTAGGGGCAAATCAGGGAATAAAGAAGAAATGTACGGACATAGAAATAATAAACAAGGGAGCAAATGTAGCCGTTATGGGACGCCTTTCCACGTTGCGGTGATGGTGCGCGGCGGGGGAACGGCCGGCTTGTCACGTCGGGAGGCACGACACATGATGACAGCTAATCATTTTGCTGGCGCGCAATAATATCCTTCTTTCCGACAAGGGGGTCTGATGACTAAATGTGGCCTTGCTTATACATGTGACCAGATGATAAGAGTTGGCCACGGCCTCATGATCGTCCGACCATCTTCACATACATAGCTATATATTGATTAAATTTTAAATATTTATATAAAATTAAAAATTTAAATAATTTTTTTGGCTAATTTTTTCAAATAAAAATTTGGATTACTATAAATGATATAAAATAAATCTAATACATAGCTTATGTTGACTACGGGGCACAGACTCAACAAAACTAACTACGGATTGGCCATGGTGCTTGTGATTGAATGTGAATCCTTAGCCTGACAAAGACGTTAAATGGAGAAAGTATATAAGAATTCGTGCGGACTTATATTTATGTAGAGCCAAAAAATTCAAATAATATCTTCCAACTGGCTTTTTTGGATGAGATTTTGGTTTGTTACAAGCGCAATTTAGATATGTTATGCAATAGAAACTGCATTTCAATTGTCATCCTTTCGGCACATAAAACATGCATTGGACATTTTTATGATCTATTTTATAGTTATTGGTGTTTAGCTAGCCTATCATCATCAAATAAAAGCTCTTGAGGTCATGTATTGATGGAAGGTGTTGAAGGATGCATTTAGTAGAGCGGATCCAAGGGTGTATATCCCTTCTAACAGGGATTATCTCACCAAATGCCCAAAACAAGCCATAGAGTAGCCATGTTTGTGCAAGTCCCAAAAATAGACTTAATTAGATAACATTATTCTGTCAAATTGGTGGAATGGAAACTTATCCCCTCCAATTATCATTTTGTCCCTATTTACTTTTGTTTTAGAGCTGATCCCTTAAACTACATTTTAACTTATCCCATGGAACAGACTATCCCTTCAACAGTACAAGGGACAAGCCTCCGAAAGTTTATCCCCTCTACCAAAACACAGTTTAAGAAGTGTGCTTGCATTTCATAGAATCTACTGGAGTCTTTGGTGATCAAACAGTAAACAGGGAATGTCCCTATACTTGTAGCCTTCCTAGTCCTCCTCCGCTTATTAGCTTTTGAGAATGGTGAGATTGTCACCCTCCTATTGTCTTCCTTCTTCTCAGTTTATTTTTGATGCAATTTTGGATATTATTCAACCAATGCATATTTTGGCTCTCGATGGAAAAGAAAAGGTGGACAAATTGGATTCTGAAAGGCGCAAAGATTTTGAGAGCATATGGCATATGGTGTTGGAGGCATCAGGCATGATCCGGGTGATTTAGTTTTGCCTTGAAGAACCAATCAATTCTCCAGGTAAACAAAGATTCCCTCCACTCTCCTGCAGGCAAGCTAGCATCAAAGCCACTTTCAAAATTGTAATTGCACTTGTGCCAAAAAGAAGAAAAAAAAATCTGGAAGTCAACAATAGATTTCTTTCTCTGCGAGTGTATAGAGGTGCATTCATTCGGACAAGAAGTTCAGCAAGAGGGCACTACACGATAGTTCTTACATCAGGGTTTTTGAGAAAATAATTTCAGAATTTACTTGGATCTTTCTACAAACTCATAAGATAACTATTGATTCATATTTTTTAGATTTTTTAGTTAATTAATATATTTTTTGATATTATATAAAATTATTAGACAATATATGCAATTTATGAATTTTATTGGTCTGTGTTTTGAATAAAAAATAAAGTTTATAATTTGGAGGTATTGCTTTTATTACAGAATATTATGCAAGTTGTTTATTGATATGATATGAAATCTGCCTATTTTGATTGGATAATTCGAACATAGCTAAACACTATTGAATTGAATATGACATTTTTCCACTTGAACTTATAAACATGAGTGAGTATTTAAGAAATATTGGACTTGTAAGCATGAAGTCTTCCGTGCAAACTTATGATTATAAGTATGAATATTTGACCTGCACTAGATACTCTAGATTTGCTTTTCAACATGAAATGATTTTGGCACATATGCTTATTTTCAGTAAAAGTACATACTAAAATTATTCTATGAATAATCAAGTTAAGGTATCCATTATTTACTACTTTCTGTGACCAGTTTAGACTCAGTTTAAACTTCAATTGAACTGAAAAATGAAGATAGAAAAGATCACTAAAAATTCGAGTTAGGAAATAGAATATCTGATTAAAAGCATTCCTTTTCATGGTCCCAAATGGATGTTAAACACTTTCATATCCCAAATGCAAAGATGATAAAAGACTGATAAAGACATTGGAAGAACAAGTTCATCATTTGAACCCTTCATGATAAAAATATAAAAATGGCCACCTTTCTTGAAAGTAAAGAACAACGGTCCACACCCTAATTAAGCCTGAACTGATTACGACTCTCTTGCAGACCCAAAGCTAGCAAGCCATCAATGTTCCCTAAATCTGTGCCAAAAGAAACCACTAGTTTGTTGTTGCTGGCTCTGTACTAAGACCAAAACCAAACGGGAAGAGAGGATCATAATGTGGGTCGCCTACGTTCATTGGGAGCTGATCCACAGACTTGAACCATGTCCGAGAGAGCTTGCCGGAGAATCCATAGTCACCAAAGAGCACGTCTGCTACACCCTGGCCTTCAGTCCCAGGGAGCCATGCAGCCACGAGAGCATCGATCATGTGCATGTATGGCTCGATCACGAGGGGCCGCCCGGAGATTATGACAACAAGACATTTTATGTTTCTGCAGACATTTTGGATCACACTTGGGCCAGGCTCAGGAATTGTAAGGTTTAAGTTGTCTCCATTTGTCTCTGCATATGGCTGCTCTCCGACTGCTACAATTGCATAAGAGAATTGATCATGATCGACAAAATCGGCTTCAGGGTTCTCAGAGTAGACGACCTTGGTGGTGGGGTCAACAGTGGCCTTGATGGCATCAAGGATTGTGGTTCCTGTTGCAAAGGATCACTCGAAGTTCAAAACATTACCATGCTCTGCTATGTCTGAAAGAAATGAGAAACAAAGTCAGTCTAAGGTGCTTAGAATGTTTACCGATTGTTAGATTGTTCCCACTGCGTCCTTGCCAAGTGATAGTCCATCCTCCACACTGACAGCCCAAGTTGTCGGCATGGCTCCCAGCTACAAGGATCTTCTTGGCCTTCTTAGGAAGAGGCAATAGTGGATTGTCCGTAGACTTTCCATTTTTCAACAGTACAAGTGATTTCCTCACAGCTTCCCTGGCCAGCTCCCTGTGCTCCTATTAGAAATAATAGTTTCAGCGGTCAAACGACATTATTATGGGAGCCATTGAATAAGTTTCAATAAAGCTAGTAGTAGTTTTGTCTGCGAGAAAAAAAAATTCAGACAGATATCAGACTGAACAATAGAATTTTTGGTTTATCATTTCTTTTACTGTTCTGTGGTCCATCCTATTTTGACTGCTGAATGTAGCTCATGAGTTGGTAAACCAGTATAAGAAAGCGAGTAACCTTCTTCCCGAGCTGATCAGCTAAGCTGAGATCAGCATAAGGCTTTTCAAAGAGACCCATGGTGAACTTGACCCGAAGGATCCTTCTTATAGCATCATCAATTCGGCTCATGGGGATGACGTTGTTTTTGACTTGGTATGTGAGATCATCAATGAACTCTGGGTAGTCATAGGGAATCATTACCTGCAAAACATGTAAATTAAGAAAGATAATAGCTGCCAGCCAGGAACTTGGTCCGCTAGTTGGCACCCCTCTCCTCAGCACATGCCCTGGAGAGAGGATCCAGCATCAAAAATGGAAAATGAAAGGTAGAACACAGAGAGAGAGAACAAAATAAAAAGACATATACTGCAGAAGAAATAAGAGCAAAGCAAAATTAGGCTTTTCAGGTCAAAATGATTGCACACATGTAGTGTGTTTATGTCTACAACACACTACATGTAGTGTCTTTCAGGTACTTATTAAGATGTTCAAATCAAAACAAACAGGGTGTAGTTTTGTTCTTCTAGAATATTTTCCCCTAATGCCCTCATATTTCATGTAGGGATCAAAAAACTCAGCTGAAATATTGAAGAAGGTAATCTACAACACAGCTTGTAACTAATGAAGCACATGATGCCATAAGGTGAATCTTGGATACTAACCATGTCAATGCCAGCATGAACTCCCGCTTGTATTGAATATGAGTAATTAGCATGTGGAGAACTGGTAATCCTGTCAATACCTTGCCAATCTGATATCACAAAACCCTATTAATTTGACAAAAAAAAGATTTCAGCCTAAAATATTTAGAAATTGATATTTTAGGAATTAACACGACAGAAACCAATAAATGATGAGTTGCTATCTAATGGAGTATGGATGTAAGGACTATCCACTAACCCTGAAATGGAGCTTGTTTTTGAGAAAGTCCGTCACTAGGTAATGGTTAGCATGCATTTTCACTCCATTCCAACTTGAAAAGGAGACCATCACAGTTGAGACACCTTTAGTGATAGCTTCATAGTAAGGAGGCATATGAATGCTGAGCAGCCCATGTAGACTGATGATGGTGTTGTTCTCATTGATGCCTTTGTATGTTCCGCCATCGCCAACATAGTGCTTAGCACATGCAGCAACATTTCTCTTGCTGGATGTAAAAGCAGAATTGTAATCACTCAGCACAACTGTAGATATTATTTAATTCGGGTATACTTTGTCACAGGATCCCATTCCATTGATGAAAGGATCTAAGGGTTTTGATGGGCATAAAGCAAATAAATAATAACAATAATAAAATAAATTAACCTTTATAGATTCAAAAAGTTCAAACTAAATCAAGAGTTATAACCACCAGCAGACTTATAAACACAAAAAAGTGATTCCAAGCTTCCTTTATTAAACATTTTTCTTTAAAAAAGGAGCCTTTTAGAAGAATGACTTGATGAGATTATCGCATTAATGACCACACTCATAATCCCTCCCTTTTAACAGTTGAGTTTGTAAATCCTTCTCCATTTACGAATGGGAGCCAAAATATGAAATTAAAAGATGTTGGCTTTATATAGAGGAAAATTTAACGGATGAAACTAACTTAATTGAAGATGTTATTAGCAGAAATATCTTACGGTCCAGCAACAAAGGGAACTCCTTTGTGAGAATTTGCTGGAATTTCTCCTTGTAGGCCAGGGATGAGCTCTGTCATTGCTTGGACAATTTTTGTATCTTCGCTGTAGCTTTCATAGCAGCGACCCCATCTTGGATCTCTACAAACCTGCACAAGGCTCGAGCAGAAGAAGACGACTGAACAGAATGGTCCTGGATGTTCTCAGCGAGATATGTCTAGCTTATTTATCTTTTCTATAAGAACCAAAATTCACAGCAACAGGATGGTTTTATGTCATTGTTACCGCAACACATGGAGCAAAAACATAAGGAATGCCTGTTGCTCTCACTTCAAGAGCAGTTGCAGCACCAATTCTCTTCACAAGTGCTGGTTCTCTAATAGAAAAAAAAATACATTTTTAACAAGAACACAAAGATTATGAACATATAAAGAAAACGCTATGGAATAAAAGCAGGTTTACTTAATTTGATTATCCTTTGTAACTACTCTAACAACTAAATTAAGCTGTACTTTAGGAAAGAAAATATCCGGAACCACTTGAGCTGCCAGAATGGTGAACTGCCAACAATGCACTGATTGTTTCAAGTCATTTCACCCAAAGTGTGAACAAGTAGCAACTATAAGTTCAATGCTATCAATACATATGCTGGATATGGGCTTACAACCATGAGAACTTTTGACACTCTTTGATGATAGCAAGCAGTGACGCAGGTATTGCCTTTTCAAAATGACTAAAATACTATTAAAATATTTTTTTCTAAACAAAGGTACTTAGAAGAATTTCAGTTTGTTTGCAGATGTATGGCACCACTGCTGGTGTACATAGTTCCCTCTTCCGAAGTTCCTGCAGGGCCACTAGCAACACATTAAGCTGGTTGTGAAGGGGAAAAAAGGTGCATCTATAGATAAAGTACATTATTTGGATTTTGGCCCATTACTTTGACAAGTCTTAAAATATGGTGCATGGCTACAAGACTTGCAAAGCAAAATGTTTATATGTGGATGCAAAAATGAAAAAAAAAAATCTACAGTTTTTTGGTGACAAATTAGTTTCATCACTAATCTTTTTTATATATGGTGACTGAATAATTTTCATTGCAAACAAATTTTGATTTTTTGGCAAGGATAACATCTCATTGCTAAATTATTCATTTATAGTTTTGGCGCAAAATGTAGACTATTTAGTGATGAACAGGGTTTCATAACACATTCTTTGTTGTGTAAATTTACATCGAAATAGTTTTTATTGCTAATTATCTATAGTTTTTTGGTGACAAATTAGTTTCATCACTAATCTTTTTTATATATGGTGACTGAATAATTTTCATTGCAAAAAGATTTTGATTTTTTGGCAAGGATAACATCTCATTGCTAAATTATTCATTTATAGTTTTGGCGCAAAATGTAGACTATTTAGTGATGAACAGGGTTTCATAACACATTCTTTGTTGTGTAAATTTACATCGAAATAGTTTTTACTGCTAATTATCTATAGTTCTATATGATTTTTAGTGACAACAATATTTCCTTGCTAAATATACCTTTATTGTACATATACAATTTTGTTGCAGAATACTCACTGTTTGATGATGATCAGGATTTTGTCGCCTATTCATTATTGTATAACTTTTACGATGAAATATTTCTCGTTGCTAATTTTTTACGATTTACATTTCCGACAAATTAGTTTTGTCGCAAAATATAGACTATTTTGCGATGCAAAGGTTTCGTTGTTTTTTCTTATAGTGCTATTTACTAATGACTTATGAGTCTTTGATATGAATTAGTTTCATCGGTAATATCGAACCTTATTTTTTGTTACAAAATTATTTGCATTACAAACTGATTTGATTTTTAACAATGATCATATTTCGTTGCCTAATATAAATCTTATATTATCTCATTACTTGATTTTTTTCTTTACAATGCTCAATTTTAAATATTTAAATAAGTTAATTATTCTATTTTATAATCAAACCTGATCCAATTCATTTATTAAACAAGTTGCATAAGGTTAGTTTGGTTAATAATTAAATAAATAAAACAAAGTCATGCACATATAGGCTAGAGTGCATTCCAGTTAAAGGTTAAGGTACAACCAAACCAAACCCAATTAACACCAAAATTATGAAATCAAACCAAACCAATCAGCATCGAAGCCAACCTAATACAAATCAATTAATCAATATCGGAGGTTCAGGTCAAGTTATCCAAAAATCTTAAAATATAAACAAGTAATAATTTATATTCAAAAACATGTACTTGAAAATTTTTTTTAGAAATAAACATTGCATATATCTGACAAATATTACAAGTAATGAGCTTTTTAACTACATATATTTATTTGTAAGAAACATGTATAGAACTTTTATCTTCAATCTAAAATTTAATATTTATGATCATAATATTTTTTAGCTATTCCCAGAAAAAAAATATTTGATGTTTATCAGTTATTAGAGAGGCAGTAAATTTAATGAAGATTATTAAATGTTACTTTTTAATTAAAATATTTTAATAGAAAATATGCTATTTTCAACATGATTAGGCTTGATCCATTTATGGAACAGCTTAATGTGTCTGGTCGGGTTAACAATTAGATAAGTATAGGTTGGGTTCAGCTCGGGTTTTTCAACCAATTTAGTTATAGTTTATATATATCAGTGATTATTAAATGGCTCCAGTTGCCTGTCAGGCAGGTAACAAAGAAATCACCACTTGATATTTGACCTATTTGCAAACTAATTAAAGCAAAATAAGGAAGCCCAATTCACTTAACGTCACGAGTAATCCTACCAATCTGCTTCCAAACCTTGCTTCTATCTATTCCAACAAGCGTTGCATCATTATATCATTAGGATCTTTGCTTTTGTCTTAAACAAGTAAGAAAATTCACAAACAATATCATACTTTTTTGTCCTAAATGTACCAAAACATGATTTAGCAGTACACACCAATATCAAAGATTGGAATATCGTACAACCACTTAGAATAAAGCACATAGAGTCCCCTATGTTCAGCTTGTTGTTTCGATTATTGTTGATACGGATACGGCTAATTTCTCTAATCATTCTTAACTAGGGGTGTCATCACATATATTACGTTCTGTAGTTAATTTCCTTTAGATCAAATAGCACTTACAAAGACTATCATTAATATGCTTGATTTTGAAGAGCAGAAAATTTTGAGCTACAGTTCTCTAGTCCGTACTCTGTTGTTTCTAAACAAGACATGAAATTTGAGGTAGCATATTTTGATGTTTCGTTGCACTTCTTATACATTGACACACATTATGTCTCAAAGGTTTGCGGAGATTCCTTGACAGCATTAGCTTATTGTCAGCCAGCAATCATAAGCAAAATTGACATTTTATGATTACCACATCCATAGATTGATCTATTAAAAATTAAAGGAGCACTCTCCAACAATATATGAATTCTTTGGCCATTCGTCTTGTTTAAAACATTTTCATGTTTCCTTATCCAGAAGAGGATGATAAAGAGCCTTATCGTTTTCTTCATAAGGTAGTATTCCTATAATAATATCCTTTCTTATTAAGACACACAACCTCATGCTTGTTGACCATTCACCAAAAAGATAAGTCTCCCTGATTGTTGTTTTACATGATAAACTCTAACTAGAGGTATGTTTGCATTTCACTGTATAGACGCTGAAAAAGCAACAATATGATGTTTCAATGGCAGGTGTTCTGAAGGAATCCATATAGTTGGTTTGTGCATGCATGCATGTAATTGTTGGTTTGTAGCCATAACGGATTTGGGGCTTCACTATTTCGCACATCAGCATCCATGCTACTATCCCAAAATTATATTCGTCTTAGCCATGGTTTGACAGCTGTTATAATGTTATAACAGCCTGTTATAACACAAATAAGGGCAATAATTTGGCATTTCCATTGTTCCCATCATAAAATAACATTTCGTTCTAAAATTAAATCTTAAACCAATTCTTTTTTTTCCACAAAAAAGGTTCATACGACCTGAAAAGTATTTTTTTTAATAACAAAACTGTGAACTAGGAAATAATGTTGTTATTTTTCTACAATATTATGAAAAATCTTTCTCAGCTCACTCCAATACTCTGAAAGATCCATGTACAAATTCCACTCGAAAAGCCATGTACAAATTTCACTCTAATAATTAGCAGCAAGACTAAAAGGCTATCACATCTACACCCATATCAAGTTGGAACTTCCAAATCATTTAAACAACATCTGAACAAATAAACACAATACCGTATAACCTACTAATATGGTATATCATGGTTAACCTTCCTACACTAACCTTAGGTCAAACCTTTCTTATCATGATCAGAGATAAATCATCCAATTCTTCTGTACTCATCGAATACCAAACCTAATAGATACATTTTATTACAATGCCTAGTAAACTTACACATAAGCACTGAATTTATTTCTACTACTTTTGTTATGTCCCAAGTGATCATAACCTCAAGATTTGATACATTTCTATCACAATCCCCAATGATCCTAAACCTAAGCTTTGATACCATATTTGTCATGCCTTAGATCCGGAGCATGACACGACCGTGCTACCATAGGGTATAACCCACGATAACACGAAGCCAAACCTTAAATCTTAGATTTCAAATCTATCTTAACTTCCAAATTCATCTCAAAAAAATAGAATAAATAAGAATCCAATTTCATTATCCACTAAATACAACCAATATTGATTCAGAGCATCTAAATCCAAACATAAATATCAAACCCATACTCCTCAAAATTTAGAAAATTACTTAACTACAAATTCATAATTAACTGAAGAACTAAAATTCCGTTGTATAGATCGCCAGGCTTGCTAGCACGAACTCTACGCCTGGACCATTTGTCATTCCTATTGACCCTATTTGCCTAGAGAGAGAAAAATAAAAATAGAAATATATGAGCGACACAACTCAGTAAGTAAATCTTACATTACTTTATCGGATCAAGCATAAGTTTTTCAATGTCAATGCATCAATTAAAAAAAATAATAGATATTCCAAAATAAGCATGTCATAGTACAGTCTATCATGAATAAAGCAAATCATGCATGAACAAATCATCCATTTTTCATAAACATAGTTTCAAATTTATATTACAAATAAATTCGTAAATCATTCTTCACGTCGTTAATCCTATTATGGATCAAAACATTGCTCACAAATATTCGTGCCATGGTCACTATAACCCATGACAGAGCCATCATCGTAATCGACAAGATATCATAATTCGTATTCGTTACCAACTATAACCCATTGGCAGAGGGCCGTTTTCGTTGGATGCTAGCTCCAGGATGTCGATTGGCCCCTATTTCTACAAACAATTATAGCAATTTGCGAGCCTTTAGAAAACTTATATCTTTTTCTTAAAACATACACATAAATAGATGAAAAACATTAAATGGCATGATCATATTCATATCTCACAAAACAAAGCTATTTTTATAAAAATATTCATAAAGCTATTTTTCATAATAAAGCATGATTTTCATAATACATATGTTGATCCATGATTCCAAGAAAAGCATGATATTTCCACGAGCAAATTTTATGCACAGAAAATGATCATTTAAAAAAAATAATGAATAGAAGATCTACTTACCTCTTTCGTCTTAAACCGTCAAATTTCACTAGGCAATTCAGTTAATCCTATTAAAAATATTAAAAGCAAAATTAATTTCTATTTGATGATTTTAATCGAATAATAAGAAACAGGGATGATTAGCCGGATGATAGTGTTCGACGATTCTGGGTGGGTCAGGCCTGAGTGATTCGATTAATAAATCATAGGGTATGAACTTGATCAGGGCCAAGGCCATTTAATGTAGTTCATCCTCAGTGGGTTCTATGGATACTTGACAAGGCTAGATCATCGATCCAATAAAACTCGAATTCGTAGATCAGGTCGACAGAACCTAATACTGGGTTCCATAGATCTTCTAGAGAAAGTAGAGAGAGGAGAGAGAAGGTAGAGAGAGAATACTCTTTTTTTTTCTCAAAATAGGGGAGAGCCTGTCTCTCCTCTTTTCTTCTCGGATCAAGGGGGTGGTGGCCACTAGGCAGCCAAGGCGCCGACTCCTGTGGCCGCGGCCCAGGGCGGTCTCTCAACCAAGGCATCGCTAGCGATGGTGGTCGGTCGGCACAAGGAAGAAAAAGAAAAGAGGATCATCAAAGAACCGATCAACTCGGCCTGTTCATGGCTATTTCCCTAACCCACCACCACATGATCTCAAGGGTCCTTAGGGGCGGCAAGGCTTGACCTTTTTTCGGTGGTCGGTGGCGGTGAGCACGGGAGGAAGAAATGTCGAAACAGGGCACCCCTGTTTCGGATTAAATTCCGACAATTAGCCGGCTCAAACACAAGCAAGGGAGGCTATAAACTTAAGAAAAGAAGACAAAGGCAAGCGACACTCACCTCGATCCGGCAAGATTCCAGCACCTCTTTCCGACGACAAACCGAAGAGGAGATTTAGAGAAGAATCATCAAGATCGGCAGCGATTCTTGGAGAAAGCGATGATGGCTTTCAACAGAGGAAGAGTTAAATAGACAAAATCCTAGAGTTCTACTAGAACTTGGATTATCAGGATATTTTTGATTTTCGTCGGAATCGGAGGACTCCACTACATCGTGTCATAGGGCACGATGGCCTTGGGCCTGGCCTCTTCGGGCCGGCCCACAAGCCCAAGGGCTGGGCTGGGCACTGTCGGGCTGCGCCTAGCCACTTCGAGCCAACCCACAAACCCTAAAAATCAGAGTTAGTACAAGAACAATCTCTTAGGTGGTCTCTTGTAATGGAACAATACTGTAATTGAAACCTGAACCTTAGCCATTCATATAGCAATTAAATGTTGCATGGAAGCTGAAACACATCTCTTTATAAGAATCTACTATCGCCTCAATCCTTTATTTGACCAATTTTAACAATCTGCTCTATCCATCTTATTCTCTGATGTTCGATCAATAAATGGTCCTACTTCAGTTTTATTCTCTGATGTGCATCTCCCCTTTATCTTCTCGTAAATATTTCATACTTATTTTTCACTTTAGGAAAAAAAAGATATGGTCATTGTACTAATTCTATTCTCCATTCTCTCTTTTAATTCCTTTTTTTTCTGCAACTTCTTACATCTTCCTTTTCACTTTAAACAAGCCCACTAATTTATTGCCAAAAAAAAGCTATTTAATTGCTTCTCTCATCTCCTTGTCATTACTTTTCCACTCTGTATTAGTCTACCTCATTATTTTTTAAGCCAATCTTTTTACTCCGAAGTGCAATAAAAAATACAAATGTTTGTTACAATATACCATAGAACTCAATTGAAAGCACTCTAAGAGGACAGGTAAACTTATATATATGGATTTTAAAAGTTTATAAAGCTAGAAGCCTAAATATTTTCTTGCTGAGCAAAACTAAAAGCCTTAAAAGTTGAGAAGCATTTGAGGCCAAAAGGAAAAGCAAGCAAATATATGGACTATGGAGTATCATGGAAATAAAACAATCAAGCTACAGCACAGAAAAAAAGGAGCTGTAATCGTATAAAGCAACTCATCTCCAATGCAGTTATTATATGTAAGAGATAATGTCATCAACAAATCAAGTTTGAAAATTTGTGCCATTTATTAGTTTCTTGTACGGACAAATATTTGTAAATTCACCAAGCAGCATTAAGCAATGAATCACAAAGTAGAAAAGGAAACAAAAAGATAACCACCAGATTTATATGCTGCTATCAATTGAAATATACTTGCCTGGTAGCTCCAAGACCAATATTATGCGGGAAAATCGTAGCTTTATAGGCGTTATTGTGACCATGAACAGCATCAATGCCATAGATCATTGGAATTCCCAGACGGGTAGAAAGAGCACCCTTCTGCATCTCATTTACCATATTCACCCAAGCCTCCGCAGAAGCTTTAGGAGCAGGCACGCTACCTCCCCCACTCAATACACTACCTACACCATATATTCAGTTTAAAAAGAACAAATCATCTTCTGATGATCTATCTGTTTTCTGAATTAAATCAAGAGCCCATACCTATGAAATATTTATTAATGACTTCAGATGTTGCATTTTCCATTGCAATTTGCGACATCTGACCAACCTTCTCAGCCAGAGTCATCCGGCTTAATAGGTCGTCTATTCGAACATTCAGTGGTTGCTTGGGGTCCTTATACTTCAAATACTCTGCTCCTCCCATTGCCATCCAGGAGCATAAGAATAGAGGAATAAATATGAGCCTTAGGGAGTGCTCCATCTTTACAGTACACTATAACCACTTGTTTCCAATCCTGACAGAAGATGAGCTAAAGTAAGATGCAAGTGATGAAACATTATGAAAAATAGAATTAGTAATAAAATGTATTAACATCGAAAGGAATAAAACCATAAATAAAATTGTAAACATACTAAGGTGAGCATTTCTACAATTATAATTATCTCGACAGTTTATGCTCTGAAGGTACAAGAGAAGATATTGCTATTATATTCAAATACTTTCTTTTTCTTTAATGATTTGAAATAACTATTGATTCAGAGGTACAGAATCATCTCTAAGATCAATCCTTGTCCAACAAACATTGGTCGACAAAATTCTAACTATAGTTGAACTAACAAGAAACATCTTCCAAACAAATAATGTCCAGAGAAAATAAGCAAAAACATGAGACGAGGATGTAGAAATAATAAAAACCTATACCTGGCCATAGCAGATCTAAGCACTCCTAGATAAAAAAACATTGCTGCGCTAAAGATGTAGGAATGCCATCACTATAAATAAGTCCAAACAATTGATCTCAGGAGTTGATATCGAATGTCTACTGTAAAAGTAAGGTATTACTTCATGCTGGCAACAAGGAATGAGTACAGGATAACTTTGTTTCTGCACATTTCAATAGCATACAATTCCAATAAGAAACCATTTCTACAGACATCATCAACCAACATATGGCTATCTAGAAAATGTCTGATTTCTTCTTTATCAACAAGTGATAAAGCAGACTGATTTCTTCTACATCAACAAGCAACAAAGCATTCAACCCGAGATAAATTGCATCTTTCTTCATTTCCAGTGGTATGCCAATTGGCATGGGTTTTCCTAAAATGTAGACAAAGCCAATACCAATATGGATACTGGAAGCCCGCTAGCATACATTCAGTAACACAATTTCATCGAGGCAAAAATAAGGTAAACTAAAATATTCCCTTGGCACTATGCAGACATTGCCATCATCACCCGAAAAAGCTTAAAGAATGAAGTGCTTAATAGTGGCTAGTTAGATTTGGGGGGAAAAAGACAAAGGTAATCGAAAGGATAAAAAATAAGCGACGCTTAACCTGAAAGAGCGACGCTTTGATCTGTGTGGAATGGTTATCATAAGGGGATTATGGAATAAAAGTATAAACACCATTATCTATTACATCACGACATCTCGAAACTTCTAAAACTATGCCGTCATGGTGTCATTTCCGTCAATATTATTATACTTGAACCATTTGGAATCCTTAGCTTATGAGCTAGAAAGCATTTCAAGCCAAAGACTGAAAAAAATCGACAAGAGGAAAAGAAAAATGAGCCAAAACAAAACCAACAGTTTCCAACCCAGAGATCGGTTATCCAATCCACGGAAGTGTGATCCGATTCCATCATTACAAAGCAGGAGTAGAGATCTAATCATAGTTTTGTAGACGAGTAAGAAGAGAATTTCTTTTTTTCTTTTTCAGTGAACAAAAAGGACATTTCAGTCTTGCTTTACAAGAAAGAAAGATTTTTTTTTAGAGGACTAATTTGGAAGAGGCTGATCCCATTGAATGATAGCATGGGTACTCATATCAACCACAACCAACAAAATGTTGAGATTGCAAAAAGATGTTGAGAGAGAATCTAAAACCAAAAAAGGTTGAGATTCAAGGCTACAAACGAAACCAAAAGAGAATCTAAAACTCTTACCAATAAAAACACACACACAGAGAGAGAGAGAGAGAGAGAGAGAGAGAGAATCTAAACCATACAAATTTCAAGAAATGGCAAGAGAAGAAACAGCAAAAACAGCAGCAAGAAATAGGAGAGAGCATACCAATCATCAATGAGAGCCCAAATGGATGGAGAGAGAAGGTGAGAGGAAAGGTGTTGCGAGGAAGAGGAGTATTTATAAAGTGGTATGGGTTAAAGGTTGGACTTCTGGAGAAGGCGACGACTAGGGAGCACTCCCACTTGCCGTAGGTACTGAGAGGCAGACAGAAAATGATCATGGTGGGTTAAAAGCATTCCTTCTATATATTTTTGCAAGCTGTTGTTGCCTTACCTCTTGGTCGCTTCACTCCACTATAATTATGCTTGTGAGAAATATTTACAATGAAAACATCCAAGAGCTCAAGGAAACATTGATAAATTTCAAAGTACCAACTACAAGTTTCATATCTTAAAGAAAATTCCACAAAGTGGTATGCAATAAAACATAGAAGACCCTATTATATTACACACATCCACCTAATTGTATAATTTTTGGAGATAGAACTTGTAGTTATTTTGAGTTTGTTTGGTTTGTGATCAGCATTGAGATTGGGATGAATCGAAGTAGGAATCAGGATGATTATATTCTCCGATATATTTGGTTCATAACTGAATTTAAAATTAGAATGAAATTTAAATGCTACGGTCGGGTTAAATTAGATTTTGGATGGACTGAAATTTCTTATTCTCCTTTTGAAATGAAAATAAGACTTCTTCTAACTAAATAGTTCGAATAAAAATCATTTATTCTTATTTTCATTTCAAAATCCAACTTGTCTCAACCCATGATGCTCTTTTAACTCATTACTGGATGGATTACACTGAGGATTTGAATTGGCTCCTACTGGGAGTGGTCCCTGGGAGTTCTTTTTCTTGATGATGAAAGGGGAGCACAACGTTTTTGATTAAGATCCAACTCTTCCGCTGGCACGCATCTCCAATCAATGTGATGCTACGAGGTATTCCTCCCAACTAAACAAGGTCTTAAATTCATCATTTAACGAATTACTCCGCAACAGTCGTGTGAGGATTTGAATTGTCACCTATTGGAGTGGTCCCTAAGATTCTTTTTCTTGATGACTGTAAAAAAGAACATGCCGGCAAGCGAAAAAGATGGGACAAGACGGGCGCACACTTTTGATGAGACCCGGCTCTTCCGCCGGCGCGCAGCTCCAATCAATGTGATGCTACGTGCCGGCGAGACTTGGCGGATCTGGGTGATATAAAATTAAGCATTCCACGTTCTTCAAACCAAGGCTTCAAAACGGCAGGAAATCTATCCATGGATTATATAATAACATGCTGTCCATGTCAACGATAGGCTTCATGTTGTTCCGACTACCGCGGATAACAAATTTATTTATTTACTTAATTTATTTTTTATGCTCTAGATTGGGATACAGGGTCCTACCAAATTTTGTTAGAATGAAGCCTCATTTTAAAATATTTTTAAATTAAATTATTGGATTAAGTGGAATGATTTCAGATTCACAAGACAATGTTTGGCATTGGCTGGGCCAATGTGCTGCTATTCTACGTGTAAGGGTCTAGTGGTCAAGGCAACAACAGCCAGAGGACGTGTGAGGTAGCATCTTAGGTGTGTTTCTCCTTCAAGATTGATGGGAGTGCAGGTCTAATTGAAGATCAGCACAATGTACATTCTTACCTAAATTATTGGATTACATGAAATGACAGAGCACGTAAGTTCCGAGTTACAGGCGGCGAATGGGTAGGGTTGGGCTGCATATGCGTCAAATTGGATGTTAGTCGGTCAAAACTTTGTCAACATAAATCTAACTTATTCATTAAATATGTCAAAAATCTAAACTTAAGCTTGACCTATTTATAAATAGATAATCTGATCCAATCCATATAAATTATTTATTAAATGGGTCAAGTTAGATTAGACAGGCTCAGTAGATTTAAATGAGTTAAATAGATTAAGCAGATTAGATTAAACGAGAAAAAAATAGATTACATACATTTCAAAATAGGCTAAACAATTAAGGTTATAATCCAGCCTACTTATTAAATAAGTCAAAATGGTTTCAAACATCAAAAGTCCAAATTTAAAAATGACTCATTTAATAAATAGGTCTCAAGTTGGTTGGTTGACTTATTTATGACCTGAACATATTTACCGCAAACCTGAATCTGTTTGAAGCAGGTTTGTTGCAGGTTGGGGTGACGGCTCAAATTATAAATTTCCACCCCAATTCAGAATCATAAACATTCACAAACTATCTTTGCATCATATCCCATTTATTTACCTTCTTGAGCAAAAACATAAAAATGGTGGCCTTAATCATTTAAAGATAGGTAGTACTGCAATTCCTTTATTATTTTTTCTATAAAAGTCCTCAATTTGGCAGAACTCTGCTGACAGCCTCTAAACTAACAACTAACTTGTCTTCAATATTTGCTGCTCCATGGCAAAAGAGATTTCTAGTTTGCATGCACTGGCTCTGTTGTAAGCCCAAATCCAAATGGGAAGAGTGGGTCGTAATGCGGGTCGCCCACGTTCATTGGGAGCTGATCCACAGACCTGAACCACGTCCGGGGGAGCTTGCCGGAGAACCCATAGTCACCAAAGAGAACATCAGCCACACCCTGGCCTTCAGTTCCAGGAAGCCATGCAGCCACAAATGCATCCATTTCGTCGATATATGGTTCGACGACGAGCGGCCGCCCGGAGATCAGTATGACAACACATTTGATGCTGCTGCAAACATTTTGGATCACCTTTGAGCCAGGGTCAGGTATTGTGAGGTTCAAATTGTCACCATCTGTTTCTGCATATGGATGTTCTCCAACCACAACAATAGCATATGAAAACTTGTTACTTGAGATCAACTCACTGTCAGGGTTCTCAGAGTAGATGACCTCAGTTTCTGCATCAACAGTGGACTGAATAGCATTGAGGATTGTGGTTCCTGTCAAAATGCATTAATTCATTATGTTCAGAATTTGAGAGCCTTGGCATTATGCAATGCATCCAGAGAGGAAGTGAACTTCAAATGTTTATTAAGCTTTTACCGGTTGTGAGATTGTTCCCACTAAGTCCCTGCCAACTGATTGTCCACCCTCCACACTGATAGCCAAGGTTATCAGCATGGCTTCCAGCAATCAGGATTTTCTGTGTCTTCTTAGGAAGTGGCAGCATTGGACTGTCGCCGGACTTTCCATTCTTCAACAGCACAAGTGATTTCCTCACGGCTTCCCTCGCAAGCTCGCGGTGCTCCTATCGAAAAATTCAGCAGTTTTAGTCACTAAACAACATTAGTTTGGCTACGTCAATCTATACAGTGTTCTGTATATACTAATTAGACATCTGCAATGTTGGCATTGCTGCTAATTCTTGTTAGTAGGAAAAAAAAAAGAAGAAGAGTGAGTAGGCAGCAGGAGATTGTGATGAACCTTTTTCCCAAGCTGATCGGCTAAGCTAGGATCAGGGAAGGGGTTCTCAAACAAACCCATGGTGAACTTGACCCGAAGGATCCTTCTAACAGCATCGTCGATTCGACTCATGGGGATGATGTTGTTCTGAACTTGGTAGGTCAGGTCATCCCTGAACTCTTTGAAAGCATAAGGAATCATTACCTGTAAGAAGAAGGATAATAGACGACAAAAGAAAACATAAAGAGGTCAGAATTATCCAAGGTTTACTGCTGTAATAGTTTTGTTGCATCCCTTAAAAGCACTTGACCAAGTTCTCACTGGATCACTTAGTAGAAGCTACTTATGATTTTCTTGTCTCATATTTGATCTCTAAAACTACCTTAGCTTGTAGCATTCAAAAGTAGGCGGAGATTGATAGATACAATCTGTTCTACTCTCCTAGCAAAACTCATGAATACTGCAGCACCCAATGATCTTAAGATCATCTAAAAGAGCTTCCCTCAAAAAAGGTCATATAAAAGAGTGATACTGACCATGTCAATGCCGGCACTAATTCCAGCCTGGATCGAGTAGGAGTAATTTGCATGTGGAGGACTGGTGATCCTGTCTAGTCCCTCCCAATCGGTGATCACAAAACCCTATCATTTCAACACAAAGGAAAGAGGAAAAAAAGCAGCATCAGTGTATTATTGAGAATAAATTAGACATCGACATCAAGAAGACCAAGAAATGATAACTTCATTTGTTGGGGATATGGGAAGTAAGACAATCCACTAACCCTGAAATGTAGCAGGCCTTTGAGGAACTTAGTCACTAGGTAATGGTTGGCATGCATTTTTTCTCCATTCCAGCTTGAATAGGAAACCATCACTGTAGAGATACCTTTGATGATAGCATCGTAGTAAGGAGGCATGTGGATACTAAACAAACCGTGAGGACTAATGATGGTGTTGTTCTCATTAATGCCCATATATGTTCCTCCATCACCAACATAGTGTTTGGCACATGCAGCAACATTCCTCCTATAGAAGATAGAAGCAGAATTAATGATACCAGATGCATCATATAGAACAACTATAACCTGCTTTATTATAAGATAGCACTTCATCGCATAGTGTGCTGAGAACTTAAGGAAGATTTCCTGCATAAATTACATTATGTTCCCTTTAATTTTATTCCACACAGGCATATAGATTATAGAGACAAGATAGAGGAGAGAGAGAGAGGGAGGGAGGGAGAGAGAGCTTAAGTTAGCCTCTAGAACCACAAGGGAAAGAAACTCAGACCACCAACCATGTGGTACGACGGGCACTCAAAGACCTGGCAAATGATGGCCCATCCCACCCAAGAGTGCTTATGTCCTTTGGGAACTCATGGTGGCCGGAAACAATCCTTATGGTTTATAAAGTAATTGACTGACATTGATTTGATTCTGGATTTGTGAGTCCACTACCACCAAGAACTACAACTTCAGAGTTCAATTTCAAGATAGTGGTCTTGGAGGCAAGGTCTGCCGAATAGGGTTTGGGGCTTGCAGCAGTTGGAGACCGAGAATCATTCTGACTTGGCATCGGTTCGATAAGGTACGAGACGAACCGCCCAGCCTGAGTCGGTTCAGCGATCACTAAGCTACCTCCACTGTCGTACAATATTATGACATCGATTCCAAAATAGATAAACCTAAGAGACTGCATAGCAATAAAGTAAATTCTATAAATTAATGTAATTTTATTGAAGATGATATTGGTGGAAAAATCTTACTGTCCCGCTACAAATGGAACTCCTTTTCGAGAATTTGCTGGAATATCTCCTTGTAAGCCAGGAATTATCTCTGTCATTTCCTCGACGACCTTCGGATCTTCACTGTAGCTCTCATAACAACGACCCCATCGCGGATCTCTACAGACCTAAAGAAGATCATGCAAAGAATAAAAAAGATATTTTACTATTTTGTTGCAAGAGATGTTTCTAACAGAATTTATCTATTGCATAAAACATAAAATTCACAGAAACTGAATTTTCTTTTATTTTAAACTTTACCGCGACACATGGAGCAAAAGCATAAGGAATGCCTGTTGCTCTAACTTCAAGAGCAGTAGCTGCACCAATTTTCTTCACAAGCGCTGGATCCCTAAAAGAAAAGGAATTTTATATCAGAATTAAGACAGAACACTATGGATATACTAAGAATCTTTGTTTACAAAAATAGATATGAGAAGAAATTATTTTTCAATAATGAACAAATATATTCATTTGATTCATCATTTTTAGGGTGTCCTGAAACTTTTGTTAAAAATAGCAAACATAAGAAGCCATTTAGGCTCAAAGGACACTAGTTTACTACAAAGTTGTTTTCTGTATCTAAGATTTAGGACCCAAGAAGGGCTTTAAATTGAACAACAAAGAAAATGACAAATTTGGCTCTATCAATATATGCTAGATGAAGCCATACAACTATGAGAAAGTTTGACATTGACGAATAAGAAATGCTAATGTTAAGATCTTTCGCATTTATAATGCCATAATATTTAGATATGATAGTGGAACAGTTAGAAAAAACTAGAATGTTAGAAGGATGTCTGTTTAATGTGAACAAAAACTTTTCAACCCAGTCTGGATAGGGCCATCTATAGCACATTGAGCTGATATTTTTAGGAGACAGCCCGATTCTAGAATGTTGTGCTGATTGTGATTTGTGAATAGTTTTAACACTAATCCAATATTTAATGGCGCTCATGAAGCATATAAAAAGATATAGCTGATTTTTCAGTCTTTGGCCGAATTGGTTCAGAAATCAACAATGATGTCACTCCTACAGTCTATTGGAATACCTCCTGATATCTGCTGCCATATGTGTGCATGCAGGATATTAAGTGAACTGCCACTGTGTCAACCTTGTGCATAGACTAGTCATAGTTAAATGACAAATCACTGGGCAATTGACATGGAAAGTAAACCTGCAAGCCTCCTCCTATGAACCACCTTAGGTTTTTTATTTTTTCTTTTCTTTTCTTTTTTCTCTGAGAAACCCATGAGTATTAACCTTCACCTCATTCAGGTCTGCAAGACCTTACATTTTTATTTTTCATTTGCATGCGAAAGGAACAGGCAGTCTTATATATTTTTCACCTTGGCTGCATTTTATAGTCTGAAATAAGATAAGAAATTTGGGCTGAAATAATTAGATTGAAAAGGGTTAAAATGCTCTTCATATTCAAGTTTCTCTCACAATTATGGCTTCTAGTAAGTATTTGAAGTGACAGCTAATTAATTTTTGCATGCCTTCTAGTTTATGGTACTATCTTTTTCTTTTTTTTTGAGGGAAACTTTATGGTAGTATCATATCTATTATCTGCTAATTTGACATTCTCGTTGAACACAATATTTTTTGTGTTTTGCCATTAAAGGGGGAAAAGAAAAATCAGATCTATTTGTTTGATTATGTAAAGTACAAACATTTGTTAGACAGTCGAATTTATACTTTGTGATTCTAATGAAGAAAAGAGATGTTAGTAATATTTCTTGTTAACCTCAATAAAAAAGGAAAAAATAGAAAAGTGTACTGTTGCTTGTGTTTTCCTTCTCATATGTGAAGACTTGTTAGGTCTTGTAGCTTAATCAAGATTCCGCTTCAATAATTTTCCAGTCAAGTCTTAACGGCAAGCACACTTCACCACAGAGGTTTCTGAAAGATATAATTGGAAAAAATAGACCTCGAATATGAGGGTTGACTCTTTGATCTCCTTATTCAGAATATTTTTCTAACCATACCCAAAGAGTAAGTTAAACAGCTTAAGTACTACCTCTTTTAGTTGTTTTCTTCTTTTGTGGGGACCTCTATTAAATGTTCTACTTATTGTAAATATTGTGGAATATTGTTTTCCTATAAGAAACCTTTTTCCTCTTGATGGTTCATCAGTGCCCCGTTCTTCTTTGGAAATTTAAAAATAAAATCAAGAGACAAGACCCTGACATAACAGGTGGGATATAGAATTGCATTTCTATTCTTCTGACTAAATTATGCAGGTTCAAATGATGAAAGAATGGTATCAGCAGAAGCCCTTCTAACAAGAACCAGAATAGCACAAACTCTTTACAACCAAAGTAAAATAGCAGTAATTCAGAGACATGCTGGGGAACAAATAATTGAGTTACACTGCAAGAAATGATATACAAAACTGACATTAATCAATTCATATCATATATGTTCATGATAGAGAAGAAGTGATTTCATCAACAGATCAGTCCCCTGAGAATTTTATTGTATGTTAGAATTTAAATAGCATTAGAATTTCTTTTTTATCGACACAAAGTTTTATGACTTGAAAGTTGGAAATAAAGTTCCCAACACATGTCTTATCATATTTATTTAGTTTAAAGTTTGCCAACTAATTGTTGATCCTTCTTTCATTATTCATGAAAGTTTTAAACCAAAGATGCATCTGGTTTCTGCAAGCCACTTGCTCTTTAAGCTAACAGATGTTTCTTTTGGATTTTGGCCTTTTAAAGTCAATGGTAAACTTGTTTTGAAATACTTATCTGTGGATGGATGTTTTTCCTTAGAATTGCATCTGTTTGCTCCGCCTGTTGGTAACCACAAAAAGGGCCTGTGAAGACAAAATGAAGAGAGGGCAGTTCCATGTTGGATTAATTGCTTCTAACATTTATCTGGGGACTGTATGTTTGTTGTATGTTATAATGATTAAGAAAAATGGTTTCTACATTGGATTTCGTAATTTGTCAGTTCTGGATTCTTGGTGACTAGAGGCTGTCAGTTCAAAACCTTCAACTTCCTTTGCTTGTGCAGGGACGGTGGTCTATGGCAAATTAAGGTTGTGCATCAGGAGTAGAAGAGAGGCATAAATCCTCTGCACCAACAGTCTCAATCTACAAGGACAATGTTGTAGATTTGACTCCACTACCAGTCTGCTTCTAAATTTCTTTCCCTACTTATTGTTTATTTTTTACTTGTTTGCCAATTTAATTTATTCCTTTAAAAAAATGTACTCACTGTTAAAATAGACTGTTATGTTCACCATGATATATCAATTTCCTAGAAATATTAGTAGATTCATCAGGCAGCGTTAAGTGCGACACAAGAAATGATTCCCATAACAACAAACTATTTGGTCTCTAAACTACAATATACTAACCTCGCAGCTCCAAGCCCAATATTGTGTGGGAAAATGGTGGCATTGTAGGCATTATTGTGGCCATGAACAGCATCGATGCCATAAATCATTGGAATTCCCAGACGTGTAGACAGAGCTGCCTTCTGCATCACAGTTATCATATTCATCCATGTCTCAGCAGAAGCCTTAGGTGCAGGCACACTTCCTCCTCCACTGAGTACACTACCTGCAACACATATTTAGCTTAACAACAACAACTATATTTTTCCATGTTTTACTTATTCTGAATTTAATGGAGACTGAAATATGTACCTATAGAATAATTCTTTATGACATCATATGAAGCATTTTCCCTTGCAATTTGTGACATTTGCCCAATCTTCTCGGCAAGAGTCATCCGGCTTAATAAATCATTGATACGAACATTCAGTGGTTGCTTAGGGTCCTTATACTTCAAATAATCTGATCCTCCCATTGCCACCGAGAAACATATGAATAGAAGAATGAATAGATGACACCGGGAACTTGCCATCATACAATAATGGAATCTTCAGCTATTTGTTTACAGTTCTGAAAGGAGGAATCCTTAAGTAAGGAAAGCCAATTTGGAAAGAACAAATTTATGAGTAGAGTCTATATATTAATCAAAGATTTTAGAATATGCATGGTAAAAAGTACATGAAGCTAGCAATTTTACTATAAGTAATACATCCACCATCTGCTATTCAAAGAAGCATTGTCATGTTAATATGATATCTACCTACTTGATTATTTCCTCCTATGACTTGAAAAGAACACTGATCCTGAGGATCTAGAATCAGGTAACAACCCCACAACCCCCCCTCTCCCCTCCAAACCCAAATAAAAAAAAATAAAAGATGAAGAAGATATGAAGCATAGCCTAAGCAGAATCTACCAATAAAAGAGATCTTTGAAAAAGGGTGAGAAGCAGTTAAGATACTAGGAAACAAAAGAAGTGAAAATGAATATAATCACCAACAAAGATTGGAAAAAGAACATCAGTAAAAAATGAATTTGTTGAAGAACTGAATGATAACTTTTGATATCCATGGCCTCAGGTAAGGGGAACAAGTTGATGTCAGATGTACAAGATCAGCATGGAGCTAAAAACTATCTAAAATTAAAGGAAGATCTTCCTTCAACAAAAGGTGATTGTTAGAAATCAATGAAAATAACAGGTCTGAAGAGTCTTGGGATTGTGAACATCATTTGCCTTCCAATAATTTGACCTATAGTCAATTTTAGGAGCCATGATAATGATGTCATTCCTCCACCAATTAACAAACAACTTATAAGTTATAACCTATGACAAGTACCTCACTGCTACATAAGTCATACAGCCAGACAAAGATTAACATCTTTGTTCTCTCTCGCTTTCTCAGCCAGACAAAGATTAACATCTTTGTTCTCTCTGTCTCTCTCTCTCATATGTGTATGTAAGCATCTTGTTTGCTTCCAAAGAACTTGTTGAGAAGGGTTTTTGCAACCTGTAAGTGTTAACTCAGCTGGCTGGCATCCCTCTTCTAGGGGACTGCCCTTTCAGGAGGTCCAGGATTTAAACTTTTAGATGATACTTTAACACCATATTGTTCAAACAAAAAAAGAAAAAGAAAGAAAGAAAAGGGTTTTAGCGAATAGAAAAGACAGCATCACTATTTGTTGTGACTTCACCAGAACCTGTTTTATGGTACATAATTTTATGTTAGAAAACATATGAACAACAGAACAACTGCTCGAAATCATGAAGACAGTAAGACATCTATTGATTATATAATTAAAAGAAGTAACATATAAATGAATAACATCAGCAGGGATGCAGACACAGATACAGAACACACCCACACCCAAGCCCATGCTCACACCACCTACACACCAAGTGCACTAGAGTTCATATGACACAGAAGACTAGTTACTTTCACATGAACTTAAAAATGGATAAGCACATGGAGATCTGATAAGGGGCTTCTTGTTGAGTCTCTTGTGGGACTTTCTGGTTTTCCCTGGGGCTCCTTGCCTACCTTGTTCCTCATTTCATGACCAATGAAATGTGAGGTGGATGCCCAAGAATTATTTCAAAAAAATTTAATAAAAATAACGATACAGAGCCACAAACATTTGGCAAAAAATTAGACCTATCATCTATTCTTTGGAGATGTAATATATGTTGACAATAAGATGCCAAATAATAGGTGTCATGAGTTGATAATTTATGTGCTAGCAAGAGCATGGTGTATTCAGTTTTTAGTAGGAACCAAGGAAGCGAACACTGGATTAAATATCACATCCTGCATTTTGTTGTATATGATTTGAGTTGTAATTCATGCGTATAATTTCACCCCAATACACATCATCAACAAACAAAACATAATCTAGAGAATGTCCAATCACTATGTTAATCAGAAAAGCACACATATAACCAAATAATAATCAGAATCTTTTATTTTTTCCTCCCAAAGAAATAATTTGCATCTCGGTGTGAATAAAAAAAAGGAAAGAAAATAAAGAAAATAATTGCAGGTTCCTCTATTTCGCCAAAAAAGTAATGTCAATACTGGTGAACCCCTTCTTAGGGTCCCCCTCCCTTTCTCTAAAAAATAAAACCACTACTAATATTAGAACTGCAAGTTTGCCAAGATATTGTAAAGAAAGGCGTGTAGATAAAAGCATGAACACTCGAAACCATAAAAACAGCAAAAAGCCTGCTTTTAGTGGACCCTAATGGTTACATACCCACAAACTACGAATGCATTAGGCTTACAAAGAAGCAATTGAGAAAGTGGAGAGGAAGAGCTGCAGTAAAAGAAAAGTTAGCCCTTGTGGGATTATATAACATGTAACAGTTCATAAGGTGGACCGCAAACCAGATAAGAAATATTTGTTAAAAAGTTGTTTGTTGCCAAACAGAAAAAGTACTAGAAACCAAATTCAGTTCCATCACGGCGTCGAAAACTCTGCACACAATTCATTACTACCAAACTTGTCAGATTAGAAGATAAAACTCCGAATGGTCGTTTCCCAACTTTCTGTTTGCAAACTGGAAAGCACTAAAACTTTTTCTCCTCTCAGCAAAAAGAAAGAAAGATTGAAAGTGCAATCCCAACAAATTCCTAAAGTTTTTGAATTCAAGCATCCACTAAAAGGGAGATGCGAGGCAAGAGAACAATGCAAGTTCTATTAACAAACATTGACAAACTAAAGCAGTACAAAAAAATAAAAGAAAGAACGAAAGGAAGGAAGAGTAGAAAACATACACTACTAATATATGGGATCAATGAAAGCAATAGAAGAAGAGTATGAAGGAAGGAAGGAGAGATGGATTTATATAGAGAAGGTATAGGTTGGCAAAGGGCGGATAGCGGCACAACTTCGCGACGGAAATCCTACCTAATTGGATTTGAATGAATAACCAACAGGAAAGAATACGAACGTAGGATAAATCCATGAAGAGTTTGATATCAAGTCAAAGTTTACTGCTTCCAATTGGGACGCTATCAAATTAGTATGCTTTAGTTTAGGTTGTAAATAGGATTATCCAATTGGAAGGAATAGCCCGAGATTTTCGTGTTGATGGAGAAAGGAAGTAGATTGCGCGTAACCGCTTCTAAACTTTCATGGATAAATCGACCCCTCTCTTATTATGTCTTTTATTTTCGCCATAAGGAAAAAAACAAAAAAAATCTGTTTCAGCAAATAGGGCTGAAAGTGGGGTCTGTACCCGAACTCAGCCTAATTTTTTTTGTCGCGGTTCAGATTGGGCTTAGGCCGAAAGAATTTGAATAATCTAGACCCGAGCTCGAACACCATCGGACCGGCTCGAATCCGATTGAAGTTTAACATTTCATAATATTGTTTCATAAGTAAAAATTAGTTAGAAATTAGGTTTTCTCCTATAACATAAATAAATGATACATGATACATTATTATCAGTTAAACCTATTTTAATTTTTTCTTTGCTTTCTTATTATTCTCTCTAAATAACAACATACAAAAATAAATTAATTCGAACTTGAATCTGGGATCCATTTCAGACTCAGGCTCGAGTCGAGCTCACGCCAGGCTAATGACATACCTGAGCCTGACCCCAAAAATAAATAGGCTATACATTTAAGCCCAAATCCAATTTGAATTCTCTCAGGAGCCCAAAGCCCGACCCGAGCCCATTTTCAGCCTTATGAGCAAAAGATAAGGATATATAGAAGAAAAAATAAAAAGTATCTTTCTCTACCAAGAAATTAAAACTAAGAAGCATGTTTACCAAATTCATATAATTAATTTTGTTAGAATTATAATATTACAAACTTTTCTCTCCGTGTTAACACCTCATGCTTTTAGACTCTCACAGTCCTTGCTGGCATATGTTGCACATGCAATGATCTATCCATTTTGGATAATGAAAAACTAGTTTTGAATCACATATTTTTTTTATTCTCATTTATTTTTGTATAAAATATATTTATTATTATAAAAGTTTATTGTTTAAATAATTAAATAGAAGAGAAGAAAATAAAAATTATGAAAAGAATATATATGATGGATAGCTTATAATTTAGGAGATACATGATATTTATCAAAAGCTATCTCAAGTTAAAATGGATGTCATAAGGATAGCACCTATATAATATTTGAACCTCATCACGGTCTCTACTCTTATATTTGAAATAAGTTTGATAAAGTTTTCTTTTTATAATGCATGCTATATAAGGGCAACACCATGATGCTGCTATCAGGTAATATTTGAAACTCATCTCAGTCCATTCTTATATTTGAAGAAAAAAAAAGTATGGCTAAGTTTTCTATTATAATTTAGTCAAATTCTATATATTTGATAAATAAAAATCAAAACTGCCTTTGTTCTTGGTGTTACCGATAGATACCTTTGCTATTGGTAGATAAGCTGGAACAACCTGTCTCTCTCTCTTCCTAGATTTCAGCCCTTTCATTAATTGATGTTTCAATCTCATATATTTGAAAAGTAAAAGATGAGATTTGCCATCCAATTTATCTCACTCTATCCCACCAAATTTGCCCAAATTATGGAAATATGCTCACATCCTCTCCCACTCTCTCTCCGCAAGTCATCTACTAACGATAATCTTGTAGTTGGGAAGTAGCGATGGCGAGAGAGAGAGAGAGAGAGAGAGAGAGAGAGAGAGGAAAATTATAGGACTCAAATTTGATCCATCTGACCATCCATCCTCCTCTTTAATAGTTACTTTTTCTCCTATCAAAATGGGGAAAGTTCAATTCAATATCATTCTAAAATCCTACAATATTTGACTTTTCAAACTATGTTTTTCAAATTTCCCTTTAAGCATATTGTTAGATTCAAGAAATAAAAAATCAACTCCATATAAGATACTTATCATTTTGCTTTATTTTTATTTTAATAAATTCATATGTTAAATTTATTTACTTTTATTTTATTGATTTATATTTTTATATTTTTATAGTTATTTTTTTAAGCATATTTTACAAACCCAATTACTAATCTATTTAGATTAGAAAGAAATCCAAAACCGGCTACATTATTAATAATATTTGTTTTCCAGAAAAACTTTACTTTCATGTCTATTTGCATTTTTGACAAATCTTATCTCTCTATCTTTATTTACATTTTTTTTTTTGAATAGCAGCGGTGTGACACCATCCAGAGATCCACCAAAAGTATACTTCAATTCTGCAATCCTACTAATAATATCACCTTGGCCATCAAATTTATGAAACCATATAGAGCTGGAATTACTGAAAAATTAAAATATTCCAGTAGGCAAAAATAATTGTGAAGAATTTATTTAAAACTGGAATGGATTAAAACATCAAAAGAATAAAAACAAAAATCTATACCAAAAAAACATCCAAATAATTTGAATTTCCAACAGGAAGCTATCTTTCAGTTGCAACTTTTCATTTGTTTACTTGGTAGCAAAGTAATCTGATGCATAGTTGAAGTGATTCAAACATTTACAGTTAAAGTGATTTGAATGTGAAGTGATTCGATTCCACGGTTCTCTTTTGAATGTGCGAAGAATGCTTGTTTATGTTCTCTTTTTTTCATTCTTCTTTCTGCTTTGTGCTTCCAAAGATAAAAATCTTGCTAGAGAAAGAACCTGCCAAAAATTCTCTTTGGGATAATCAATTCAATATACATTTTTGGACTTTCTTAAAAATCAAAATTAACATCAAGATCATTTTAGAGATGGTTTAGAAGAACTAGTAGCTGAAAAAATTTCACGACCAACTTTTACAAATGCATAAAAAACCCTTCTATATTCAATGAGAGTATGCAGTTCACAACTTGCATAGTCCCTTACTAATTTTTTTTTACTATTAAAATAAAAAAAAGGTATCTTTTAGTGAGTTCCCCTTAGGTCTTCAAATGCATTGGGCCGCCCCTGCATGATTAGCCTAATGGCCATGATAGAAATAGAGCTCTCATATCATCTCATCAGCTTTGGCAATGGAATTATTCTCAACTCCATGGATTGAATTCTCGTATGTCTCCCCATCACCCCACACAGCATATGCATCCTCCCCATGGATGGCATCATCTCCGATCGTCATGGCCTCGTCACTGAGCCTAAGAGGCACCAGGAGCCTGATCAGAAGGCATATCAGTGAGGTGATGATCACATTGATGGCTACGATGAAAGCTATGCCTGCAAGCTGCACGCCTATTTGGCGAAAGCCCGCCGCAGCCCGGCCTTCCTTGAAAGCGTAGGCAAGCCCAATGTATCTGGGGTCATCACCAAAGAATAGATGGTTTAGGCTGGGATCGGCGAAGATGCCGGTGAGGATGCCGCCCAAGCTGCCGGCGATAGCGTGCGTGTGGAATATGGCGAGTGTGTCGTCGACTTTCTTAAGCCATTTGATCTTCTTGTGGAGCACCATCATGGTGAACCAAGGGATGCTTCCTGACAAAATGCCCATAATAATGGCAGCCCAACCTTGCACCAGACCTGTTCACAAATAAGAAAATTCCTTATGCTACAACTAGAGCTTGGCACATGCAAATTATTTCAATTTTTTAAAAGATTATTGTTTTTATATTTAAAATCACAACAAAAGACCAATATAAAGAGAGTATGAATGCACTCTGCCTATGGTACGCCATACCGATCCGAACCAAACAGTACCGAACATACCGTATTGTACCGATTCGGTATAGTACTGATGGCATACCAACACTCGGTACGCCAAAAAAATTTCGTACCGTACCGATATTATGCTAATGACGGCGAACCTTAACTCTACGATATATTCTAGAAGTAATGCAATGCTGCATGCAATATGACATAGAAGCCTTTTTACCTTGCAGTCTTGATTGAAAACTAGATTAGATGGTGCACTTTGCTAGGCTCAAAATATACTAAACCTGATCTCAGAGCATCAAATCCTGGATTGTTGAGCTAAGATGAATACCTGCAGCTGGGGTAATGCAGACAAGGCCAGTGATCATGCCCTGAACGGCGCCGATGACCGACGGTTTGGTGAAGAAAAGCATGTCAAGGCAAAGCCAGACAAGAAGGCTGGCGGCGGTGCAAACATGAGTGTTGACGACAGCCACGGATGCGTCGACGTTGGCCGCGTAGGGAGCCCCGCCATTGAACCCAGTCCATCCCATCCACAGCAAGCCAGCTCCAGCAAGAGTCAGCAGGATGTTGTTGGGTGGAAATCTCTCTCGGTCCTTCGCCATTCTGGGCCCAACCTGCAGTAGATTAAAAAATAAGTTAATACTCAGCTAATCATATAGAAAAAATGTTATGACTTATGATTACTTGCTTCTGATCTGTTGGGGGGAAAAGTTTCATGCATCTTCTTGTCCCCACTTGCTAATCATCCAAATCCTATATACTTACCCTCCCTCTATAAAATGACTACTAATTCTTATAAGTTTCCTCATGCAGGAGTTGGACTCTGTAATAGAAATCCATGTTCTAATCCCTCAAAATCTAATCCCGACTCTCTCGTCTAATTTTGATTTCAATCACGATCCAAATGTATTAGAGAAGATGGCCATTCCGATTCTAACAACGATTCAAATGTAATGGAGAATATGGCAATTCTAATCTCCATTCCAATCCATTCTGAATCTGATTCTTTTGGTTCGGGTCACGAATTAACAAACACACCAGCAATGCAATCCTAGTTCAGGCTATATGATAACATGAAGAAAGAACAAGAGGATGCGCATGCACTCACCCAGTAAGCCGCAGTAAATCCGGCGACACCCGAGGAGAGGTGAATGACGTAGCCGCCGGCGAAGTCCATGACACCAGCCTTGAACAAGAAGCCTTTGGGGCTCCAGATGCTGAAGGCGCCAATGGTATACGAGAAGGTCAGCCAGAGCGGCACGAACATCATCCAGGCCTTGAAGTTCATCCTGCCGAGCAGGGCACCGGCGATGAGAATTAAGGTGATGGCCGCGAAGACGAACTGGAAGTAGACCAGCGTGGCGGCGGGGTAGAGGCCGGCGTAGCCCTGGGCGACGAGGTATTTCCGGTCGAGGGCGGCGAGGTCGGGGCGGCCCCAGAAGGGGACCATGAGGTCGCCGAAGGCCATGCGGAAGCCCCAGCCGGACCAGCAGATAAGGACGGCCGCGAAGGCGTACAGGGCCATGAACGCCGAGTTCACCGCCCACTTCTTCTTCACGATGCTGCCGTAGAGGATCACTAGCCCGGGGACGCTCTGCACCCCGACCAACGTCGCCGCCACCAGCTGCCATGAGTTGTCGCCCGAGTTCAGCCACTCGGGGGTTGACATCTTCGATTCTCCTCTGCTTTCCTTTCTTTGGCCTTCCCTTCTCTTCTCCAAGACGAGAAAAGAAGAAGAAGAAGAAGAAGAATCGAAGATGCGGAGGAATGATTCCCTTTCCTTTCGCGACATCAACCGTTGGATCACACAATAGCCGCATCGCGAGCTGTGCAGATAGAGAAGGAACGAGATTGAAGTGCTTTGAAAGCTGTGTAAGATGCGATCCAACGGTTAGGGTCGCGAAAGAAGCCGACCGTTTTTTCGCGCGAACGATACGACCCAAACCGTGTGACAACTGGCACCAGGCGGCCGTCTTCCGGAAACTAAGGAGATTCACGGGAGGAGGGCAACTATTTTGTTAACTTCCGTATACGGGGTTTGTCGCTCGGAAATTTAGAGAGAGAGGTTACGCGGCCCAAGGAGCTACCCCACATGTCAAGTCCAGCATGGCAATGATGTGGCATCTCATGGGTCGCCCAAATTCCAACCGGGCCTGGAATGCACCAATCAAATTGTGCCATAGAGATTGGAGATTGTTTGGGGGGACGCGTTGAGCTGCTTGGCGATACTAGGAATTCAAATGGAAGGGGATTTAGAGCTCCGAACAGAAGGAGAAAGCCAGTTGGAGACAACTAGGAGGTGATTCGTGGAGATTCTAATTTTGGATTCTAGGGAGGAGCAGGGACAGGTTGGTTGCTCAAATTTTTTTTGGAAGTTATGTTAAAACTTATAATATTTGTTGTTCTTTTTTTGGTAAGCTCGGAATATTTATGTCAAAAAATCTCTAGTATATATATAGGCCAGAGCATAGCATGCATGTTACACTCTCTTTGCAGTTTTGGTTTTTTGTTAACTATAGATTATACATGCAGTGAATGTCTATGTACCATCACATTGAGGGGGGGGGCCTAAACAACGTGGCCATGCACTAGGCCAATCACTTTGTTTCTTTTTTTTAGGCGATCATCGAGATAGGCGCATAATAAATTGGGTCTATAAAAAATAAGATAAGGTGATTAGCATGGTGCACCACCATATAGTGCATATCGTGTAGGGTATCATATCTCCAATGAGAGGAGCAAGACAATTTAGTTGGAAAATGCTTTGGGTGCCGATACCGAGCACCAGCGAGTTATACCTATATATGGTCAAGCCAAATCACATGAGAATTGCTAGTGTCCATAAAGAAAAAAAAGGAGCCCTGTAGAATTACCAAAAAGTTGTCATGCTGAGGGCCAAACTTTCCTAACATTTGCACACCTAAGTAGCCCCTTTCATTATTGTCTAAGAACATGTCTTTAGTCAGGCTCAATAACTATTTTCACATAAACAAACATAATTTACTCATCCATATTTTTCTTTCACATTTGCAACTATAATGTCTCATTATCGGCTAGGAAATTATCTATGGGCTTAGCACCAAAAATATAACTATTTTTCTTTCACAGTTGCAACTATAATGTCTCATTTTCAGCTAGAAAATTATCTATGTGCTTAGCACAAAAAATGATGATGATGATGAAGAAGAAAGAATGCAACTAATCAAGACACGCATTTTTTGCTCTGGAAAATTGAACACATATTTAGAGAGGCCATGTGAGTGATATTTTGAGTTATGCTACCAAAGCCTTTTTGTAGGAAATAATATCAGATGCATCACATGTGGAGCCAAATTTGCAGGCCAACAGTTCATCTACAATTGTTGTTTCTTCTTTTAGATTTGCATGTTATCGAAAGAATGTGGCATAGGTCACGGTGACTGATAATTTTTCCATTTTCACCACAAGCATTGAACATGACTCCAACCCAAAGGTGCCCCTACCCTTAGTTGGATTAATTAGAACCAACATATGGAATTTATGAGCCCGCTATTTACAGGCACCTCCATGCAAATGGGATTGATTGAATGCATGGATGACTATGATCTTGTGGACAGGAAAAAAACAATCACAAGCATTGCACATGTGAAGAGTGACCAATTTAAGTTCATGAATGGCTGAAGAGGGGAGGGTGGAGTGGATTTCTACTTTTGCTTGAGGTCGAGTAGAGGGATTTGTGACTGATTTATACTTCCATTTCGCATCAGTTAGATAATCACAATGACCTTTCGCACCAAAATTGAGAAAAATAATAAGAAGCGCAAATATAGTATAGTATAGTATTGTGTATACTAGTATAATATAGTATATACTAGTATATAAACTATAGTACATACTAGTGTAGTATAGTATATACTAGTATAGTATTGTATATACTAGTATAGTACAATATATACAATTATAGTATCATATATAATATTGGCTGCTCACAGCTCTAGCATGAGTACAATCAGCTACATCATAATCAAGCAAGCTACACAAAGTAAAAGGAACGGAAGACTGCTGAGTCCAAAAAAACTCTTCCGAATGATGCGCAGCAAAGAACGCGACCTAGTCAGCAGCCTGCTTTGCCTTCCGAAAGACATGCCTGACCTGGAGAACCTGGCACTCCCATAACATTCGGCAAATGTCGCCCAGAAGCGAGTACTCCACCGCCTCTCGCCCCTCCTCCCTAAGGCGCGCCATCAAGGAGGCTGAGTCCCCCTCCAGAATGATACAACCGGCTTGCAGAACATATCTCGCATAGAAAAACTCCTCCCATGCTGCCCTCAGCTCCGCCCCAAAAACCGATGCCTCGAAGGGCTACAACCTCCTGCTGCAATCAGCCTGGCATCATGATCTCCGATGATAAATGCCACTCCCGCCCGATCATCACCGACGGGCAGACTCGCATCGAAATTCACCTTTAGATGGCCAAGGGGTGGGGGCTCCCAAGAAACAAAAACAAACCTGGGGTCTGTGGTAGCGGAGAGGGGGTCTCAGATGTCCCTAGCCATCGCAGATGAGTCAGACTCAGCAACCTCAACAATCTCCACTGCCTGACGGAGAGCTCGCTCTACAACAGACCTCAGGAGAGCGCTCCTTCCCTCAAAGACTCTAGCATTCCTGTCTAACCAGATATGATACGCCAAGTAGACCACAGCAATACCCCAACTTGCAGTGCTCGGCGATCGTAGAGCAGTCCTCACTCGCCGTAAAAAGTCCCCCACACCAAAACCAAGCTCCGGTAAGAGGAAGGATGCCCTCCTCCAAACCTGAGCTGTCCGTGGGCACTCAAATAACACGACTGATAATCTCCACCAAATTCGAGCAGTCAACACACATCGGAGAAACCCCAATCCCCCTCCTAGACAACATACTTCTGGTCGGCAGGCAATCCCAGACCACCTTCCAACTGAACCATGCCACCCGGGGGTGAGCCCGCATCCTCCAGATCTACCTGCCATCACAACGCTTGGGCGACACCCCCCCATCAATACCTATATGTCAGCTGCCCTCACCCTGGCTGACCCAGTCGCTACCCACACCTGCCTATCCAGCCCATCCTGAGGGATCGGAGTGGCAAGTAACCGCTCCGCTAACTGTGTCTCAAAAATCTCCCTGATCACGACCTCATCCCATTGGCCCTCGCTAGAGACCATCAGATCACTGACTCTACGTCTAGCCAGTCTCGCAGAGTCGACCATCGTCGGCATCCTACAAAGCGGTAGTCCAGCTAGCCACCTGTCCTCCATAATGTCAATGGACTGTCCATCACCAACCATCCACCTGATTGCCAAAAGTACTGAGTGGGCAGAAGAACAGATCACCCACCAAATGAAGAAACACTGGTGCCCATTTTCGAGCTCCTCCCGCATCGAGTGGGCACCGTACTTCACCCTCAACAGGGCGCACTACAGACTATCCGGCTCCAGAAAAAACCTGGCGGCACGCTGTGCTGCTAGAAACCTCCCGCTGCGCCAACAGTGACAAAACCCCCAAACCTCCATGTCTAAGAGGCTGACAGACAACCTTCCAAGCCACCAGATGAATACCTCACATTTCCTCTTGCCATGCACTAGGCCAATCACTTTGTTCTTTTTTTTTAGGTGATCATCGAGATAGGCGCATAATAAATTGGGTCTATAAAAAATAAGATAAGGTGATTAGCATGGTGCACTACTATATAGTGCATATCGTGTAGGATATAATATCTCCAATTAGAGGAGCAAGACAATTTAGTTGGAAAATGCTTTGGGTGCCGATATCGAGCACATGCAAGTTATACCTATATTGTCAAGCCAAATCACATGAGAATTGCTAGTATCCATAAAGAAAAAAAGGAGCCCTGTAGAATTACCAAAAAGTTGTCATGCTGAGGGCCCAACTTTCCTAACATTTGCACACCTAAGTAGCCCCTTTCATTGTCTAAGAACATGTCTTTAGTCAGGCTCAATAACTATTTTCTCATAAACAAACATAATTTACTCATCCATATTTTTCTTTCACATTTGCAACTATAATGTCTCATTATCAGCTAGGAAAAAATCTATGGGCTTATCACCAAAAATATAACTTTTTCTTTCACAGTTGCAACTATAATGTCTCATTATCAGCTAGAAAATTATCTGTGCTTAGCACAAAAAATGATGATGATGATGATGATGATGATGAAGAAAGAATGCAACTAATCAAGACACACATTTTTTGCTCGGGAAAATTGAACACATATTTAGAGAGGCCATGTGAGTGATATTTTGAGTTATGCTACCAAAACCTTTTTGTAGGAAATAATATCAGATGCATCACATGTGGAGCCAAATTTGCAGGCCAACAGTTCATCTACAATTGTTGTTTTCTTCTTTTAGATTTGCATGTTATCGAAAGAATGTGGCATAGGTCACGGTGACTGATATTTTTTCCATTTTCACCACAAGCATTGAACATGACTCCAACCCAAAGGTGCCCCTACCCTTAGTTGGATTAATTAGAACCAACATATGGAATTTATGAGCCCGCTATTTACAGGCACCTCCATGCAAATGGGATTGATTGAATGCATGGATGACTATGATCTTGTGGACAGGAAAAAAACAATCACAAGCATTGCACATGTGAAGAATGACCAATTTAAGTTCATGAATGGCTGAAGAGGGGAGGGTGGAGTGGATTTCTACTTTTGCTTGAGGTCGAGTAGAGGGATTTGTGACTGATTTATACTTCCATTTCGCATCAGTTAGATAATCACAATGACCTTACGCACCAAAATTGAGAAAAATAATAAGAAGCGCAAATATAGTATAGTATAGTATTGTGTATACTAGTATAATATAGTATATACTAGTATATAAACTATAGTACATACTAGTGTAGTATAGTATATACTAGTATAGTATTGTATATACTAGTATAGTACAATATATACAATTATAGTATCATATATAATATTGGCTGCTCACAACTCTAGCATGAGTACAACCAGCTACATCATAATCAAGCAAGCTACACAAAGTAAAAGGAACGGAAGACTGCTGAGTCCAAAAAAACTCTTCCGAATGATGCGCAGCGAAGAACGCGACCCAGTCAGTAGCCTGCTTTGCTTTCCGAAAGACATGCCTGACCTGGAGAGCCTGGCACTCCCATACATTCGGTGAATGTCGCCCAGAAGCGAGTACTCCACCGCCTCTCGCCCCTCCTCCCTAAGGCGCGCCATCAAGGAGGCTGAGTCCCCCTCCAGAATGATACAACCAGCTTGCAGAACATATCTCGCATAGAAAAACTCCTCCCATGCTGCCCCCAGCTTCGCCCCAAAAATCGATGCCTCGAAAGAGCTACAACCTCCTGCTGCAATCAGCCTGGCATCATGATCTCTGATGACAAATGCCACTCCCGCTCGATCATCACCGACGGGCAGACTCGCATCGAAATTCACCTTTAGATGGCCAAGAGGTGGAGGCTTTTAAGAAACAAAGACAAACCTGGGGTCTGTGGTAGCGGAGAGGGGGTCTTAGATGTCCCTAGTCATCGCAGATGAGTCAGACTCAGCAACCTCAACAATCTCCACTTCCTGACGGAGAGCTTGCTCTACAACAGACCTCAGGAGAGCGCTCCTTCCCTCAAAGACTCTGGCATTCATGTCTAACCAGATATGATACGCCAAGTAGACCGCAACAATACCCCAATCTGCAGTGCTCGACGATCGTAGAACAGTCCTCACCCGCCGTAAAAAGTCCCCCATACCAAAACCAAGCTCCGGTAAGGGGAAGGATGCCCTCCTCCAACCTGAGCTGCCCGTGGGCACTCAAATAATACGACTGATAATCTCCACCAAATTCGAGCAGTCAACACACATCGGAGAAACCCTAATTCTCCTCCTAGCCAACATATTTCTGGTCGGCAGGCAATCCTAGACCACCTTCCAAATGAACAATGCCACCCGGGGGTGAGCCCGCATCCTCCAAATCCACCTGCCATCACAACGCCTGGGCGACACCCCCCCATCAATACCTATATGTCAGCTGCCCTCACCCTGGCTGACCCAGTCACTGCCCACACCTGCATGTCCAGCCCATCCTGAGGGATCGGAGTGGCAAGTAACTGCTCCACTAACTGTGTCTCAAAAACCTCCCTGATCATGACCTCATCCCATCGGCCCTCGCCAGAGACCATCAGATCACTGACTCTACGTCTAGCCAGTCTCGCAGAGTCGACCATCGTCGGCATCCTGCAAAGCGGTAGTCCAGCCAGCCACCTGTCCTTCATAATGTCAATGGACTGTCCATTACCAACCATCTACCTGATCACCAAATGTACTGAGCGGGTAGAAGAACAAATCTTCCACCAAATGAAGAAACACTGGTGCCCATTTTCGAGCTCCTCCCGCATCGAGTGGGCACCGTACTTCACCCTCAACAGGGCGCACTACAGACTATCCGGCTCCAGAAAAAACCTGGCGGCGCGCTATGCTGCTAGAACCTCCCGCTGCGTCAACAGTGACAGAACCCCCAAACCTCCATGTCTAAGAGGCTGACAGACAACCTCCCAAGCCACCAGATGAATACCTCATATTCCCTCTCGCCTACCCCATACAGTGCCGGCCCGAGCCCTAGGCGATCGAGGCGGTCGCCTAGGGCCTCGGACCAAAGGAAGGCCTCCGGCGTCCACGGCTCCGCCTCTGGGAAAGCTCCTCCTCCAGCGACTAGCAGGCAATGACCAACGGGCAGGCGGCAGCGACCAACGGTCCGGCGACCGGCAACCGGCATCGGGCAACGGGGATAGGGCTTACGAGTTACGGCCTACCGCCCGACAAGACATCTTAGCCATCCCCCGTCCATAGCCCGTCTTCTCCAGCTGCCCAGGCCCCAGCCGCCCAGCGTAGCCCCACTAGCCCGTCTTCTCCATCCAACCATCCGTCCATCCGCCTGGCACCGCCGGTCCGCCACCGTCTTCTTCTTAAATCTTAGCCGTAGTGGCGTAGCCCGTAGTCACCGTCTCACCGACACCAGAATCCCAAATAACCAAAGAGGACAGCCGACATCGTCTTCTTCTTCGAATCTTCATCCTTGAGTTCGTGTTCTTCCTTCAGCAGCTCAGCTCTTCTTCGGTTCTTGACTCAAGAGTACTCGAGAGGTCTTCCTTCCCGGCTTCCTGAGTTCCTGTTCCCCGATAACTCGGTTCTTGACGGCGTCTCTTCTCCAGTTCTCCTTCTCGGCCCTCCGCCCTCTCGGCCTCTCCAGCCTCCAGGTGTCAGGGGACTCGGTCACTCAGACCACTCGGTGAGTTCTTTGTTCTCCAAGACTCCACTTCTCCTTCCCGGCTTCTCCAGTTCCACGGTTCCACCCTCTGCCGCTCTGGCTCTGTGCCTCCGCGGTCGGCAGTTCCGCCCCTGTTTCTCCAAACTGAAAGTTTAATGCCTTAATGGTATTTAGGTTTTTCGTTAAGTATTTGATTATGGGATGAAGAAATAACTAGTATTTATAAAGGGTAGATAATGATTAATGAAGCATAATTCTGTTTGTGTTCTTTCCCTAGTCAGATTCTGTTGGGTTTTTATTGGATGTGGATATCTAGGTTAGCTAATTTCTAGCTAATTTCCCCCTTTTCAATTGGTGAAAAGTTTAGTACCCTGTTTTTAGTGTTACAATTAATGATGTAAAAACTACAATTAACATTCTTGAATTTAATATCATGATGTACTCTCCGTTAGTCTGTTACATAGCTTCATTTTGCACCCATTTCCACTTTACTATTTACATTTCAAATTTTCAATGCTATCAAAATTTTTATTGTCGGATTCTTGAAAATAAATTTTTATGTCTATTCTTAAAAATTGATAATAGCTTTTCATGTCTAGGGTCTCCATTAAAGTTGACATTAGCTTCGGCACGTCTTCTCGCCATTAAGTTCGGCACCGCTTGTCGGAACTTGAGTTCATCGTCGAGTCCGGCACCGCTTGTTGGGACTTGAGTTCGTCATCGAATCCGACACCGCTTCTATTGACATTTCGGGTTTTATCATTTTCAACTCTATTCCATTTTCATTTGTTTGTAGTAATTGTCTTAATTATTTTGTTTGATAATATTATTTTTAGATTCAAATGTCTAATAGAAAATTTGAATGTGGGTATGAAAAACTCAAAAAGAAAAGAAAAATCGAAAAACTCATTCAATCTCAAAAAGGTGCTTTAGATAGATTTATTGTCACAAATAAACAAAACATTACATCAAGCTCAACTCAGAACGAAATAGAGTTGGAAGATGACTTAAAAAGAATGAAACAAAATGAGATTGACAACCAGATTTATAGTAGTATTCAAATATCTACTGAAACAATATCTAGTGAAGAACACAATAAGAAATTAGATGAAGATAGGATAAATAAGGATAGTGTAGAGTTTAATGAAACTAGTTCTATTCCTATAAATATATATGATCCTGGTCGATGGAAAAATATTGATACAAAGTTGAGAGATCTATTAGTGGAAAGAGGTCCAATTAGAGATTATGATCTTCATTTTCCTAGGGATGAAAATAATAGACACTTTTCTACTATATATTACATTCGTAAGTTACCTAATGGCGAAAAATATGATAGAAGATGGTTAGTGTATTCGAAGGATTTGGATAGGGTATATTGTTTTTGTTGTAAATTATTTGATTCAAAGTCTAGCACGAGTCAATTAGTCAATGAAGGAAGTAGGGATTGGAAAAATCTAGGTATCAAGCTTAAAAGTCATGAAACAACTAATGAACATATCATTAGTATGAATAGGTGGATTGATGTAGAAGTAAGATTGCTAAAAAATAAAACAATTGATAAAAGTCTCCAGGAACAAATAAACCAAGAGAAGGATCATTGGAAAAAAGTTCTATTGAGAATTATTGCTGTCGTAAAAAATCTTGCAAAAAATAATTTAGCATTTCGAGGAAAGAATGAAAAGATCTATCAAAGCAATAACGGAAATTTTCTAAGTTTTATTGAAATGATTGCAGAATTTGATCCAGTAATGCAAGAACATGTTCGACGCATTCAACATGGTGAAATTCACAATCATTTTTTAGGTCATAATATTCAAAATGAATTGATTCAAATATTAGCGTCTGAAATTAAAGCTATAATAATTAAAAAGATTAAAGAAGCAAAATACTTTTCTGTAATACTTGATTGCACTCCTGATGCAAGCCATCAGGAACAAATGACCCTAGTTTTAAGATGTGTGGATACTTCAACAAGTCCAGTAAAAGTAGAAGAATATTTTTTAGAATTTTTAGAAGTAGATGATACCTCTGGAAAGGGCCTTTTTAATGAACTTATAAATATAATAGAAAAACATAAACTTGAGGTTAATGATATAAGAGGACAAGGGTACGACAATGGATCTAATATGAAAGGAAAACATCAAGGTGTACAAAGAAGATTATTAGATATAAATCCTAGAGCATTTTACACACCATGTGGATGTCATAATTTGAATTTAGTATTATGTGATACTGCTAACTCATGTCCTAAGGCTATATCTTTTTTTGGAGTGATACAACGAATTTATACCTTATTTTCTTCTTCTACAAAATGATGGAAAATTTTACAAGATAATGTATCTACATTAACTCTTAAACCTTTGTCACAGACACGTTGGGAAAGTCGTATTGAAAGTGTCAAAGCAATTAAACATCAAGCTCCTAAAATAAGAGATGCCTTAGTTCAATTAGCAGAGACTAGTGAAGATCCTAAAATAAAGAGTGAAGCCATATGCTTAGCTACATATGAGATTGAAAATTTTGAATTCTTATTAGGCATGAATATTTGGTACGATATATTGTTTGCTGTTAACTCAGTTAGTAAGATTTTACAATCTGAAGACATGCATATTGATGTTGCTATAGATCAATTAAAAGGTCTTCTTTCTTATTTAAAAAGTTATAGAGAAAATGGATTTATGAATGCTTTGAATTCATCTAAAGAAATTGCAAATGAAATGGAAATAGAACCTACATTTCGTGAAAAACGTGTGATCCGTAGAAAAAAACAATTTGATGAAAATACTGATGATGAGACACCAAGATCAGCTGAAGAATCTTTTAGAATTGATTACTTTTTATATATAGTAGATCAAGCTATTTCTTCAATTCAAAGTAGGTTTGAACAATTCACTATATATGAAGATATTTTTAGTTTTTTGTTTAATTTTAAAAAATTAAAATCTTTGAATGAAGAGAATTTGAAAATATGTTGTCTTAATCTTGAAAACTATTTAAAGCACGGTGAATATTCTGATATTGATGGTCTTGATCTGTTTTCAGAGTTAAACGTTTTAAAAAAAAATTTTACAAATAGAAACTAGTACCCCTATTGATACTTTAAGTTTTATTAAAAAAACAGATTCTTTTCCAAATGCATGCATTACTTACAGGATATTGTTAACAATACCTGTAACAGTTGCTTCTGCTGAAAGAAGTTTTTCAAAATTAAAGTTGATAAAATCTTATTTGCGGTCAACTATGTTACAAGAAAGATTAAATGGATTAGCTATATTATCGATTGAAAATAGTATTTTAATGAATCTTGAGTACAAAAGTTTGATTAGCAATTTTGCATCTCAAAAAGCTAGACGGATTATTTTTAAATAAATTTTTAAAGTATTTTACACTTATTAAAATTTATTATTATTATTATTATTATTATTAAAAAAAAAAAGTCTCTTTTAGAAAGTCCGCCTTAGGCCTCCAATTGCATCGGGCGCCCCTGACCCCATATGAAGTCTTTAAACAGCTGCTCTAAAGCCCTCAACAGAGATATCAGCATTGGGTATTCGCCAATAAGTACACCGGAATCGGACTCAAAACTAACCGTACCAGAATGATATAACCCATCAGGAAGGGAGCATCCAACTGCCATCCCGCTGGCCTACGTCTGATGGTCAGCTTAATCTCGGAACAATTTCTCTGCCAAGGGCGCCGGCCAGTGATGAGAACCCCAATGTACCTAATCATGCCCTCCTGCACACCCCCGTCCAGGATCTAGCCTCCGGTCGGGCTCCTTTGAAGAGGCGCTTCTCGCAGTTGGAAGCGGACGGCGGCCATGGCGACGGGGGGTGGCCTCTGATACGGCGTTCAGGACCCTCCGATGGAGGTATCGAAAGACCATGATCTCGTCGCAGTATGTCCAATCCCAATTGGCCTCTAGCCGCAACCGGGTCGAGGTACAACCCTAAACCCTTCGGCTCGCTGCGGTCCCCCATTCCCGCATTCTTTATGCTCGATAGAAGTCCAGATTCGGAGATTTTCTCTTCCGCGCCCTAATCAAATTCCTTTACGAATAAACTCAAGACTTGGAGAAGGAGAACGAGAAATTGTTATCACGGATACCTCGCTGCCTGTGCTCGAAGGTTTGCTGCTATCGAGCAATCAATTTACTTCTTAGAAATCATTCTTGTGTTCTTTGTTTAGCGTGCTGATTTTACCTTTTTGACTGCGAAAAAGTTTAAAAGATTCGAACTTTTCTATTGCTTATGGCGAAATTGAGAGAAATGGTTGGTCAGTTGATTGTTTACAAGGTGCTCTGCATTGTGTGTTCTGCCTGGATTTGTCTGGAGGCATTTTGTGCCATGATACGCCAGGACTTGGACATGCTGATATGTGAAGAGACACAAATTTGCAATCTAGGAGATATTTAACGATCTACAGGAAGAATTATATGTCATTTTTAGTATGTTTTATTTTGCATCACGAGAAATATGTTTGAACTTTTGAAATTTACAATAGATTTATAAACGGAGAAATTACTATAAATTCTTGGGTGCAAATTGTTAATCCTTGATAAACAATGTCAAGAATATTTGCTTCACCATATACTGATAAGTTCCGAACCTTTAACTAGCATCTTGAAGCTTGAGAATAGCAACTAGTGACTAATTGATACATATTGTAATCTGCCATTGTGTCTGTAAGCTATATTACAGTGTGAGATCTTGTCAAACGAAGTCATTTATGTAACCTTAAGATACAGAATATGTGCAATTCTTTGATGACAACTTGACATGGGATATTTTGTATGGTATAGTGTGGTGCACACTAGTATTCGACACATGGATATTATTTTATGCAACTTCTATTCTGTTGATTTTTTCTTTAGGAAGAAGATGCAGCATTTCCATCTAATGCTACTACGAGCTTGGAAGGAGTTCTTGAAGAGAACCAACAGAATGAACTTTAATTTCGGAATTTTTAAGTAAAGTCAGCAAACGATTTGCCGACTTTACTTAAAAATTTCCAAAATTTTCTTCTTCCTCCCTCCCCTGCTCCCTCTTTCTTTCTCTTCATCTCCTCCGGCTCCGGTCTCAAACCGGTTTCAAAGCTCGAACCATACCGGTAGGCCACCGGTACGGTTCGGAACGGGCGGAACCATCCGGTTCGGGACGGTTCCGCATTCCTTCTTGCTTTACATGACTTTTGCAATGGAGGCTCTCTATGCACCCTTACAAATTTGCCACTCTAGTCTTTGATGTTCAGTACAAGGGCAGTACCCAAAAAGCAAGCCATAGCAAATGAAGATGTCTGACATTGCATGACTAATTCATTTGTCTACTTCTATTGCCATCATTTGGTTCTTGCTTCCCTTTCTCAGACTGCTTCCTGCGTCCGGTGTAGGTGGTTAGATACTTAGATGTGAGATTTACCAATATCAAAATTTGTTAGACCTAAATCACATAATGGTGATGGCAATGGAGTTCGTTAACTTTCATTAAAAACTATTAATCATCCTCAAATAATCATTGAAGTAGCTAAGATCATTAGGGAATCTGTTCGTGATAACGTAATTTTGCTTATTCATCCATTTCCATAAAGCAATCTCCGGATTTGGGGCCATGTTAATAGATCTAGATTTGCTAATCTCAAATGTGGCTGCTTTTAGTACAAACCCAGGTGCGAACATAATTCAGAGGTCTTTAAGCAGCAAACATAAGATACAGATAGTAAGATATATTAAGTTAAAATCCTCTGTAGCTTGCTTCAAACCATTAAGGATTAAACTACTATTTGCTTTCATAATGCATCCATTGGTCTGCGAGACCATTTAGACCTACTGCTGTTTGGCTAGCATCTCACATTATGATTTGTTAACAATTAATGGCACAACAGGCATGATAAACTCTGGAGGTTTAAAAGTTCTTGTGCCAAAACCTCGGGTCGGGCGGTCTCTTTGATGGAACAATGAAATCAAAGATTTTTAACAGAAAATGATATCCAACAACAAGGCCTTCTTGCTCTGACCATATGGCGCACTCTGCCATCAGAAAACCTTAAAAAACCTGGTTTCAGTTCTGAAGTTTGCAAGTGTTACCGATCCATTTACTCAACTAATTTAGGCTGGACAAAAGGTCTAACATCATAGGGTTCGTTATGAATGGACTACAATAAAGTTAGTAAGAACAACATGGTAAATTAAAAACCAAGCATAAGTTGTAATTAATATATCTTTTTCTCTGTACATGGCAATTATTGAGGTCAGTGTGCAGCCTTAGTAGAAAAGCTGAAATCAGACCATTCAGAATGAAAAAGCTGAAGAGTACAACATGTTGTTCAAATGGTGTGGAATTTAGCACTGAGTGTCAAATTTGCACTCATTAAAACCCTATAAAGGCCACCAGGAAATGTAAACTTCAGTGCTTATAGAGCGACCAGGGCTCCACGAGGACATGCTGAGATCCATTACAGGGAACGTGATATCTCAAATCTAAAGAGTTGCACGACAAGAAGCCTTTTCTCACTCTGTATAGCAGCCACTGAAGTTAAGCAGACAAAGTTTAAAAAAGTAATGGTAATAATGATAAATAAAAACCAGCTGAATTCAGTATTCAAAGGGCTGAAACTTTATATTTGGAAGCATTATTTCTTCTGTAATTAGCAAGCATATTTTCAGCGTACTACGAGCTTAAATACTGCTAGTTCTTTAGATAGATTAGTAATCCTTGTTTTACAATGTAAATGGATGGATCGTGTCGAATAACGAATTCTAGGATGACTCTAAGATGCACAGTGATGTTTCAGAAACATATTTGACATCGAATGAAGTTCTACAAAGTAGAGATATGGTTAGGCATGGAAGAATCCAATTTGATCTTGCTAAATTTATTCAGGATACGCGATAGGAATTTCTTTACAGATCTAGTTTCGTTTGGTGACGTGCTCGCAATTGGTTGAAGTGTAGCATCCACAGACATGAGACCATTTCCTCCTATCGATGAAAATATATGGTGGCTCTCCCTCCATTTTGCTCAAGGAAAAGAGAGTAGAGCAACAAGAAGCCGGGAAAAACGTTTGTTTTAGTATTCAATCCAAGGCCAAATAGGAACATAACCTGTAACCTTGCAAAATGTGATGAACCAGTTCACCAAGCAGAATCATGAGAATCTAATGGTCCATGCATGCATCTAAATTAGACAGTCCATATTTTACTTCTAAATATTGATGAAGGGAAATTTCCTATCTTCCAGAAATCAATCATGAAAAAATTAAACCTGGAGTATTACATTGTCATATCAGAGGTTAAAAATAAATTTAACAAAAAGCTTTAGTTTCAGAAATCATTCTCAAGAAAATCCTTACGCGAAGATATTTTCTAAGAATCATTAAAACAACGAAATATGCAGAGCTAGTCATAAAGATCAGAACAAGAGCTCCAACAAGTCCAAGCATAAGAAGGAAACATGCACTCTTGCAAGATCTTGTTCCAACAAGTGAAATAGCATGCAGAAAGCATCCCAATAAGCTCTGCAAACTCACCTCAGATTACTTTGCACCAGAAAGCAAGGTGTGAGGAATGAAGCCTGGTCCGAGATCCCTCAATAAAGATAAAATGAATGCGAGTAGGAGCAGGAAGGACTAAACATTCATTTTTTTTTCTCCTCCTCCTCTCCAGTTGTAAATGGGAAATGAGTTATGAAGGATCTTGGATCAGTCTTCATTCCTAACACCAACTTTCCCTCTTCCTTCCAACACCTCTCCCTTCTATCACTCATCATTCCTCAATCAAAAACCTCCAGACCAGGTCCCTCAGGCCCTCCTCCCAAGCTTGATAAGAGAAGTATATAAATCTAAGACAGCACATGATGGACAGGTCATTGGAGGCATAAAATAACTGCAAAAGAGGTGGGTTTTTGGAAGAGATGCTGTCTTCTTCTAAGGGGATCCTTTATGGGAGGGAGGGGTGGCAAGCTTTTCCAGGCTATGTCTAAGGAGAGGAGCATTTTAAATAACATAGAACGCCCAGGGAACTTGAGAGGATGGGGAAGATTGGGGAGTCCTTTCCACGTATTTTTTTTAATATGCCAAAGCAGTAGGAAAAAGCCATCCACTACACCACAAGGCGAACATAGTCCATGGCATGAGGAGGGGAGGAAAGCAACAAGAAATAATTCACCAACAGCATCATCTCAGCAGTATAGAGACCGTGCATGTAGTGCTGTTACACATGTATAGTCACATATATATTCGACATCACATAAACAAACACATGCATGCATACATATATAATACAAAGTGGGATATTATTCTCTTTTACAACATCAATTTGAAAGATGTAATTGTTGAAGAGGAAAGCTCGTTCTCTACATGCATGTTCCCAAAATTTGTTGGATGAACCAAGTAATTAATGCCTCTCTTGTGCTGGCTCTGATCTACTAAACACAGTGATCAGGCCCTATAAAGAAAACTTCTTGGATATTGGTTGCATCCTGCTCATAAAATTGTTTTCATCTACACTTTCATGATTTAAAAACGCTGATTATTTTTTTTTACTCACTAGAAGAATAAGTTTAACATAGAATTAGAGGGATGTAATATAGACATTTTGTTATAATTTCTTTAGGTAGGTCATTTCATGAAAAAGAAAGTCAAAACACAAGGAATAAGTAAATGTTTGATGCAGTAATCTAATTAGTCAGGTACTTAAATCTCAAAAAGTCGCATAAATAAACAGATTTCTGGGAAGAGCATTGAAGAGAAGAAACTTCTAACACTTCTTACATTCTGTTTGTTCATAAAAAAAATTGGATATGTGAGCTAATGGAATGTGGAATGTCCATCGACAAAAGAAGTTATTGCAATTTCGATGAGCTACATCAATCCAAACTTCGACAAAATTTAAAAGAAAAAGTTCACAAAACAAGCTAGTTTACCATTTGAGAAAGGGTTCAAGTTATATCTTTTGCTCGAAAGAATGATCAATCTTCTTTTGTGATGACAACCATTGGATCGCATCTTGCACATATTTCAAAGCATCTCAATTTTTTCGTTCATCTACCTGCATAGATCTCGAAGTGGTTATTATGCGATCCAACGATTAATGTTGTAAAAAAAAAATCATTCTTTCGTGTGGAAGATACAATCCGAACCCTAAGACAATCACCTAAGAACCGATCCACACCACTTGCACGGCAAAGTCCTAACAACACAAACATTTTTTATGAACCATCCATGTACTTGTCAATGGCATACATGTTATACCATGGTATGCTTTATTCTGTGCCCTTGGCATCGTTGTCCTAAATTGGTGGATGTCAAGATCAGTATCACATGCCATCCACAGCCTAAGATGCCATACCACCCTCACGTGCCTTCCACATGCCAATTAATTTAATACGAATAAAAGAACTTATCTAAGATATAAAAAATGAGATTTTATTGCAGGGTGGGACATATGAAGGCCAAACTGGGGAAATGAGGAGGAGAGTTCAAGTCCCATTCTTTAGCTTCCACAGCATGAAATAACCTAATCACCTTCTAATGCAGTGTATAGAGAAGCAACTGCCTCGAATCTTCTTGAATATAGGAAAGAGAAGAATGGATCAAAACTATTGGCCAATCTGAATACTCTTGACATAAGAATTGCACATTCTGAGGAGATGGTAAATGTACAAAAATTCATGGTTCTCAAACTGAAATGCTTCTTTTGATAAGATTAGCACAAGTAGCTTTTGACTGAAGCAGTAAAATCTATCTACCATTCAAAGTCCGAATTCAGCAAGGAACTGGGGTAACTCAAGAAGATTCTCTCCCTTCTCTTTTGATAAGCTTCTCATTCAGCAGCAGCCAATTGTTTTATTAGGGACTACAAGGGGCAGAAGAAATTTTACCTTTGTGTTCAGTGCCTTTCGGGGTGGCAGCTGCTGTATTCCAATTCCAAGCTACGCAAATTTGGCTCTGATTATGGTGCTAGTTTTGTGAGAGTTTGATTCTGATTTTCCCTTTGTATGTACCACAAAAAAGTAGCGAGTGAAGTAGAGATTAGTAATCAGTAACATATTGTATATACTCATGACAAGTGACAATAGAAGCAACTGTGGGGAGACCAATAGGAGAGGGAGGAAAAGATAGAAGCAAAAGGTGAACCTTGTGGAGGGAGACATAACACCTGGTACCAGGAGCAAATCATCCATTGTTGATGTGCTCCTGTGCCTTAATTGAGCTATCATCTTTTTGACAAGCATTCTCTTCCCCATAGTCAAATGGAACAAGAAGAAGATCCTGTCATAGCTCCACATTTATTTGAAATCAATGGCTATATTTTCCTATAAGAGAACTTCCCACTTTTCGTATCGCTGGAGGGGCAAAAAGACATAAGGGAACAAGACAAAAGAAACATCTTGATGTTTTCCTTTTTGTTTTTTTTGGCTAAAAGCATCTTGATGATTTAAAACTGTGAACATGGAATAGCTTTCAATTTGTCATTTTCTTTTGCCTTGTTGATTGCGACTTTAAGGTGGTATTTGGTAGGAGCATTGTATGAGGATTCGTGCGGATGTGTGTTCAGTCCCACATTGCTGGATAGATCTTAGGTACTTATACAGGATCAAGATAAAAAAATCCAAATAATACCTTCTGGCTAGCTATTTTGGGTGAGATCTTGGGTTGTTACAAATGGTATCAGAGCAGACCCGACCCATAACCTATATGGACTAGGGGACTTAAAATAGGAGAGTATGTGAGGACCCGTGCAGGCGTGTGTTTAGTCCCACATCGATTATTCGCTCGGTAGATCTTGGGTACTTATACAAGATTAGGATTAAGAAATCCAAATAATATCTTTTGGCTAGCTATTTTGGGTGAGATTCTAGGTGGTTATATATAGAACATTAAATAGAGTTTTATGCAGCAAAATAATTTATAAATTAGACATTGATTTGGAAAAGTCTACAACTTATTTTCATTTGGGCAGAGACTATTTCGCATCTCTCTTAAAATAGTCTTATGCCGCTTTATGCCAATTTAACTATTTTCGATCTTACCCCTAATTTTAAGTTAATGTTATTAACATCAACACTATCATGTAAGTATATTTTTGAGCAATACTTGATATTTGAATCCTAGATCTCTTCCAAGGGGCATGTAGCCAAGGGATGCTAAATAACTCAGCTAATATTTTATAGGCCACTGTATAAACTCTAGAAATGGGTGCACTTTTCTGTGAAAAAGAAAAGCAAGTGATAAAGTCCAATATGTTGAAGAGTCTGAGGCTCCTACATGCTTGAAAGTTGAATTATAAAAAGAGATAGACTTTAATTTGTTTTGGAAGTTTTACGAGAGAGGTTTGATCTGACTAAAGAAGGAGAGAGAGGGGCAAGGTGACAATAAAAGAATATTGAGGCCTGTAATATATTTTAAGAATAACTAAGAGGGTATTTTTGATATAAATTTATAGAGTGAATCAAAAGGGGATAATCCTTGATTTTAAAATCGATATATTACAGGTTACAATATAATAACCAATGCAACAATTATAAAATACTATAATTTATATAAAATACTATTGTTCTTTGGATGTTATAATAAAATATTATATTGCTATTATATTACAGTACATAATATCTTATCATGATATGTTGCAACAATTATTCATCATATATCATAATATTATAAATTTAATATCATGATATTATATTTGTTGCCAAACATATGTAGTATCAATGTTAGGATATTTAAATATCTCAATCATATTGTTTATGATATGTTATATTAAAACTAAACTTTGATTATCATATTACACTATAATTTATCTAAAATGATTGAAAAGATAAACTAAAAATAATATATCAATATATGATATTTTATAGTGGAATAGATTAGTAACATATGATAATAAAATAATATATTAATAATAAGTTTACATATATAATAGCCTATTATGTAATGATATTATATACATATATATATATATTATATTACAATAATTTTTAAATATTATTATGATAATATAATATGAGATGGATTATAATTTTTTTGGAAAAAAAATCTATTTCTCTCAATATCAAAATAAATAATAGAACATTCAAGTTCGAAAACCGATATTATTAATAATACCATAAAAAATGTCTAGCAATTAAAATTATATATTTTGGTGGTATCACATGGATACAAAAATGAACGATTTTTCTTGTATTGGTATGTCAGGTTTGATCATGATCTAGATATACTAATATATATATATATATATATATATATATATATATATATATAAATTGAAAATAAATAAATTTTAATACTTAAATTGTAACTAAATATAGTCTCATATCATTTTGGTTATTTAAGTTTGCATCCAATTGGTGCATAAGTTAGAGTATTAAAATATATAATTTTTTATTTCTAAGTGTTTTAGTGATATATCATGAGTATGAACTTTTGATTTGGATGCCTCGTTACTTCTGAATAAAAGGATAGATATCCTCTTTGGAGAGAAGCATAGTCAGAGCTGCAACCAAACCTGGTTGGATTGATGGTGGGCAGAATCTAAATGCAATCCATTTTTGGACCTAAGTTAAAAAAAATCCAAATCTAACATAATTTTATAAGAATTAAAATAAAAAAAAATAATAGTAGTATATGAAGACTGAAGAGTAATAACTTAAGTTTGGATTATTCTGGACCGTCCGTTAATCCAAGAAGGACGAAAAACTTTTTTAAAGCCTTCTAACCCTGACAGGCACACGTCTATCGGACGCCACCTACTCTCTGTCCTCTGGTCCCCCTTCTCCCGGACCGCTCCATGGCCTCTTCTTCTCTCCTCTCCTCTCCGCCGCCGGCGCCGCTGCGTCCGCCACTTCCCCGCGGCGCCCCCACCCTCCTCTCCGCCGCTAATGGGCAGCCTTTACTCTATTCAACGCGCCCTCCGCCGCTCGCCAGGGCTAATGTGAGCTCTCTCTCCTCTCCTCCTCTCTCTCTCTCTCTCTCTCTCTCTCTCTCTCTCTCTCTCTCTCTCTCTCTTTCTTTATCGGCCATTAAGGATGAAAATGAGAGATTTTTAAAAGAAACCTGCAAAAAAGTAGCCCCTAAAAGGACACCCCAGCCTCTGGAAATCCAGCTAGGGAGTGGAGTGGTTCCACTCTGAGAGTGGTGTCCTTTTGGGGTTCCCCTTTGGGTGCATGAGCTATCTTCAATGGAAAAAGATACAACCCGCCAAAAAAATCTCGCCGATCTGGTAAAAGAAGTTATCTGTAACCCGAAAAAAAGTCTCTCCTTGTGGAAAGAAACAGCAAGCATGAATAGATTAGACTGACAGACTTTGTCAAAATTTACCGTCTTTTTTGGAAAAAAAACATCATATGCACAAGGTTATCTTTCTTTCTAAAATTGACAGGTTTTTGTGGATTGGAAAAATAATGGTTCCATTCTTTTTTAGATTCAGACTAGACTCCACTGTGGGGATGCTAATGCCAGTGCTTGCAATATGAGGTTTTTGAGGGCTGGTGGCTGTAAATTATTGGTCGGTTTAAGCTCCAGCAACCGAGAGAGGGGAGAGGCTCTGCGAGCAGTGGGAGGAAGCAATCTTGATGAAGGACAAGAGGAGGGTAGTGATGAAGATGTTGAGGATATTACCGATGATGCACTTCGGGCTACAATCAGAAAGAGCAAGAAGGTCTTGGCAGTGCAGCGGAAACTACTTCAGCAGGTCTTGTTTCAAACCTATGGCTTTCCCCCAAAAAAATCTGTAGCTAAAGTTCTGCATAGCTTTGATATCGAGATGAATTAAGAATTCTCTTCAACATGCGATTGTTTTGCTTGGAAATCTGGATTTTGATATTTGCTGTGTACCATGATGCCACAGGGCTCATGATTGCGGTTGCCCAGATCCTGCCCATTCGAAATTTTATTATATAAATTAAGATGGAGCAAACCATGACTATGACTATAATTCCCTATTAGTTGTGACTTAATCCTAGGAAGAAATTCTTTTTGACAAGCGAGTTAAATTTTCAAAGATCTTAAAAAATGGTTAAACTAATGGTTTCCTGGGATACCTGACTCAAATTAATAACTAGTGAAGTCAAGGAATCTTGGATGTAGTCAATATAATGTCAACACTCAAGGAAATCAACTTAAAACCTGCCATAACTTGTTTTTTGTCAATTTTTAAGACTTCTTTGATAATGCTCATTGAAACTGACGATCAAATTTGTAAAGCTAATACATAACTGCTAAAACCTATGCAACATAAAAGCATAGTCAAGTAAGATCAGGACATGATGAATAGGGAGGATGCCAATAGTGATGGACTTAAGAAAGCACCTAACAGCAGTGGATGAAAAAATTGAGACACTAGATATATGATAAATTCTTAAGAAAATTCCACCAATTTAATAAAACTATATGTACCTTGATATCTAGAATTGCCTATTGTCACTTAGCTTCTTCAAAAAACATATCTGATCATTCATTATCTTGTCATAGAAGTCTCTCACACCTGAGTTTCATTAATATAAACAAAAATGGCACGCAGAAACTCAATATAACTTATTTTCCATTTATGAAATAATGCTAATTTTTTTATCCAAATAAAGTTCTTAATTCCTTATTGATATCACCACATTATTTTTATCAGTTAAATCTGAATTTTTTTTCTCCCTACAGAAATCTGAAATTATTTATTTTCTTTGTTTCATATTGCATTAGTTGCAACCTCTCTTGCATTTTAAATCTTATCTTTTGTTCTTTATCACAACGTGAGAGTGTCAAATTTGTGATAGATATCAATCTCCTCTATATGGTGCAGATTGTAGAAAGAAGGGAACTTGTTTCATCTATAAAGGATAGTGTTGTTAACACAGAACAGGAGCCAGTTTCTAATAGTTGGAGCAATAATTCTTTATCAGATGCAGATGTTGGTGGTTCTTTCTCAAATCTCAATATAGATTCGACTGGAGCAGAGCGTCATAGAACATACAACAGTAACAACACTGGGAGTTCTGCAGACAGCTTCACCCAATCAGCTGAAGTTGGTAGAAGTGAAAGTCAACCTACTACCTCTAGTGAAGAATCATTTTATGTGGAGGAGGAACCCAAAGATGGTTTGGAAGTTCTTGGATTATTAAGCGTAGTTGATTTGGAAATACCTCAGTCTGAAATTATGGCACCAGTTCTCCCTGAGGCCTCTGAATCTTCTAATGTAAAAGACGAGAAGCACGAGGATCTGGCGGAAGCAAAGGTAGTTGGTTTAAGTGAAGAACAAGAGGTGGCACCTGACGAAGAATACTTGGATTCTCCTCCTTTGGCTGGGGCAAATGTCATGAATGTCATAGTAGCAGCTGCAGAATGTGCTCCTTGGTCCAAAACAGGCATTTACATTTCACTTTAACTTGATGAATTCGTCAATCTTTTGGTATTGTATGCGACTTTCTTGATTGGACGTCTTTATTCTGTTTTGTAGTCTTCTTTTGTTGTTAAGTCATTTTGTCTAGAAAAATTCATACTTCTCTATCTGTACTAATGATTATTGACAATTTTGTAAAGGTGGGCTTGGTGATGTTGTTGGGGCTCTACCAAAGGCTTTGGCTCGGAGAGGACATCGTGTTATGGTAAATATTGCTATCATCTATTATCTCTTCATTTCAAAATTTTGAAGGTATAATGCAAAAATCTTTCCTTGACTATCCTTTAGTCCAATATTGATAGCTATCTCAGAAATTGATGAATCTGAACAGCAAGTTCAGAATAATGCTAACTTGGACGTCTGGATACTTGAAGTAACTGGATCTGCTGGTCTTGTGCTTTTCGCTGCTAAAGCTTGTTCTGAAGATTGAATAGCTTATTGATTATGTTAACATTTTTGGACAATTAATGAACTATGTATTGCCTTACAGGTAGTGGCACCAAGGTATGGGAACTATGCTGAAGCCCAAGAAGTAGGAGTACGGAAAAGGTACAAGGTTGATGGGCAGGTAGACATCTGTGTCATTGTGATGTTGTAGTCAAACTCCCGCATATCTTTTATTTATATTTCTCTAATATCTTATTATACAGGACATGGAGGTAACCTATTTTCATGCCTACATTGATGGTGTGGATTTTGTTTTTCTAGATAGCCCTGTTTTTCGTCACATTGGAAATGATATTTATGTGGGAAAAAGAACGGTAAATCCTAATCCATCCTTTTTTATGATCCTTTAAGATGTTCACCCATGTTCCTTTACCAAATGTTATTTTGAAATGCACATGCTGTATTAAACTGCGTTAACCAATTGTCATCCCAAAAATTATCTCTATTTATATATTGAATGCAGGACATTTTGAAACGGATGGTTCTATTCTGCAAGGCAGCTGTGGAGGTATTTTCCTAGTCTTTGGAAGGTCATCATCAGTCATCATATTCCATGAAATATCTAATATGCTTGCAGATGATAATGGTGACAAAATTCAGTGAAGCTCAAACATCAAGGATATTGTGAAGCAATTGTATGTAAAATTGTTTAAAAAAACTAAAGTCCAAGTAAAGGGTTTGAAACGTGCATTCAGAAAAAAAAGGTTCCTGTAAACGTTTCTTACTATTAATTATCCACTTATGTTAGACTTTATGTGTTCTAGAAGTCAGAGCAAGACTTAGCCATTGATGAGACATTCTTAATGATGCTTCCTTGGAGATATGGTTAAGATTGCATAGCTTAAAGGGTAAGGATCAAGAATAAGATTTTTACCCATTATGGAGTTGTATTCTTAGGATAATCCTCCTGAAGCTAGTAATCTCTCTCTCTCTATCTCTGTGTTTCTGTGAACATGATAAAAATGTCTCCTCCAGGTTTAAACACAGAATCTGTCCTAAGTGCATGCTCAAAGGAGAGTGGGCTTAATGACAACCAATGGAACCTAAGGTTAAGGATCTAAAAGGATTTTTACCCATTATCCCTTATAGAGTTGTATTCTTAGGATAATCCTCATGAAGCTAGTAATCTCTCTCTATGTGTGTGTGTATATATATATATATATCTGTGTTTGTGTGGACATGGTTGGAATGCCACATCCAGGGTTAAACCTAGGGTCTCTCCCAAGTGTGTGTTTAAAGGAAAGGGGTGCCTAATGACAACCAATGGAACCAAATCCTGTTGGCATGCACTAGTGTTCTTAAGGAAAGCATGGATACACCAATGTCCTAAAAATTATTTTTTAGTTACCTTTAAGTATGATTCTTTAGTTACCTTTAAATATGCATGTAAAACAATTGAATAACATTGAATTGAATCAATATTCCTAAAAATTATTGTTTCCTTCATAGGTTAGGCTAGTACTTCGCGTTGAATTTTAAATATATTCCAAATTGATGTTTTTCAAAACATGTTTCTCTCTCTGTTATACTTGCTAATATTCATACAATATAGAAACCAAACTTTTATCTTCCATGCCTTATGTCAGGAGCCTTGATGCTTGAGTGTTGAATTGGAAGGCTTGTTCTGACCTGTTAGAATGGATTCAGTGTTTATACCTATCCATCTGAACACCATGGAATAAACATTTTTTCCATTTTTGTTCTAGCATTTTCCCCTTGGTCTAACCATCAATCAGTCTCACTGGTTTTATTCTTTGCTCCCCAAGCTATCAGTCTGGTTTTATTTGTCATTAACTATACTAAGACACAAAAATTTACAAATTTCAAATTCTAACTAGCAAGACCCTTTAAAACAACCATACTATGAAGACTTGTGTAGGCATGTGTATATTCCTATATTGGTTGTGCGTTGGGGAGGTCTTGGATACCTATATAGAACCAAGAAACCCAAAATATGCCTTCTAGCTTGCTTTTGGGATGAAGTCCTAGGTTGTTGCAAAAGATATCAGAGCAGATTCATTCCATGGCCGATATTGGCTAGGGATCACTGCAGCATAGGCTCTTCTGGGGCTGACCATGAACCGATCGTGGTGCGCGGTTGTGCTTGAGATGTGATTGTATTTGATATTGGATCCTTATCTTGAGCTTAAATAGTGTGAGGACCTATGCAGGTGTGTGTTAGATCCTACATCAGTTGTGCATTGAGGAGATTTTGGATACTTATATAGGGCCAAGGAACCTAATAATACAAGTTGGCTGCCTTTTTGGGGAATGTCCTTGGTTTTCGCACTTACCTTGCTCATAGTTTGAGTAATGGAGTTCGGATTTTTTTTTTTTTTGCTTTTGTTTGACCTTTCTAGTTCATTGGTCATCCTTCTCGCAAGTTCTTAACTCATCTTTCTCCCAAGGAACCAAATAATACCTTTTGCGACTTTTGTTTTGTCACCTTGTCGATGGTTGCTAACTATTTGATGAAACATGGGTCTTTATTACTCATTTACTCATTATTCATCAAATGGCAATTTTCTTTACAAATTGATTGCATCCATAATTTGTTCCTTATAAACAAAATAATTGTTATGTCTTTCCAGGGGTTTTATATTATTACCATCTATCTTTCTTTTCTCATCAAATATGTAAATTGCATTGGTCTACTAGTTGACAATCATTTTTTGTGAATGCTTCTGTTTAGCAAGGTTTGAAATTTTGGCTGAAATTGATCCATTTCGGCCTTCAGCCGAGTTTCAACTGTTTCGGCTGATATTGGTCAAAACTGATTTTTTTAATAGGTATATTTGTCAAACATTTTCTAATATTTTCCTAGAATTTATTAGCTTATTCAATATCACATTTAACTAAGGATCTAATGATCTAATTTAGATTATTTTTTGGCTAAATTTTGTCGTTAATATGGGCAAGATGCAATCTTATAGTGTCTTTACTAGTTATAAAGTATTATATGTTTCTATGCTTCTTTTTCTATTTAAATGGGTTTTTCTTTATCACCTTTTAGAATAAATTGATATTAAAATGAATACGTGAAATAAAATAAGTTTTTATTCGGGTGGATCTTAATCTTTCTTAAATAGATTGTTAATATGGATCATAATGAAACATGCTCGCATGAGTTATTAAAATAAAATAAAATGATAAATGCTTAGAAAAAGTTTAATCAAATGCAAAAATTAGAGAACATATAGAACTTATAAACAAAAGAGAAAAGTGTAGGAAAATTATGAAATTTAGGGAAAGTGTAAGATGCTTTTGAAATCAGCTAAAAGTATTAACTAATGCATTAGGCTTTAAAGCAGTCCAGTTTCAACCTGAAAGTACCCAAACTACTCAATAGATGAGCCTGAAGGACTCGAAACACAATGAAATAATATGATAAATTGCATTTTTTTTAATTTTTTCTATTTTTTTGGATTTTTTCCTGACTATTTTGACTGAAACTCTCAAACTTGGAGCAGATCTGCTAAAACCACCAAAACTGCCAAAACCAAAACTCTGCCTAGAGGACGGAAACCGAGTTTTAAAACCTTGTTCTTTAGGATGCTGGTAGTCTAAAATATGGGATATGGATCATTTAATCTTTTTAATTGTTAATTTGTCATCTGAAAAAGATAAACTATTTGTTTCAGGTTTGTTTTCTTGTTCCATGTGGTGGTGTCTGCTATGGAGATGGAAATCTGGTTTTCGTTGCAAATGATTGGCACACTGCACTGTTACCTGTTTATCTGAAGGCATACTACCGTGACCATGGATTGATGATTTATGCCCGATCTGTTCTGGTGATACACAACATAGCATACCAGGTATGTCTCCTAATCCTCAATGGTTTTCATCATCAAATTAAACTTTGTATTGTTTCTGGAATTGTTGTGTTTTATTATTCATGAGCATGGTCATCTCTTCATCTGAAGCCATTAAAACAGCTCTTAAAACATAGTCTTGCCAATCGAGCCAACAACTCTAACTGAACAAGGTAAGAAAAAATAATTAATGCAAAAAAAAGCCAATAATGTGATGATTGTATTTCAATAGTCCACTAAGTTCTGCATAGGAAAATAAAAAGTTAGATTTCACAGAATATACATTGAATTCATGGAGATAGTTGTATCAGTCACCTAACTAAACCGAGGAGCCTAACTAGCATACCCTCCCACAAAATGGATAATGAAGACAAAGAGGATGTGTTAAAGTTTCACCACAATAATTACTAACTATGCCATTATAGAAATTGTTTATTTATAACTCTCTTATAAATGGCATTAAATTTGTGGGTGCCTTATCCATGACCCCTTCAGAAGAATACCTGGTTAACATTTTAGCTGATCAAGTCACTTAAATCAACCTAGATCCACCTTTAAAGAAAAGAAAACAGACATCAGTTCTTTTCACCTGTCCCAGAAAGAATCTGCTGGTCAAGTACCCGCCAAATTCACCTCATATCAGGCCCTTATATCCATTCTTTATTCTGCCAAACTTAAAGTGATATATGTTGAAAAATCTGGAGGCCTTAGACCCCAGCTCACCCCTTTGATCTCTAAAATATAGGATTATGGTCAGAATGGCCTCATAAGGCCAGCCTGGTTGGTCAAAAGGAAGTGCAGCTCTTACTCATCAATGGAAAGAAATTATCTATAGTAGACATCCTAGGAACCCATCAGAAATTATACGAATCCATCAGAATATTCCTAAAACACGTAATGAACTCTCAATAAAGGGAAGAAGCAGTGAATAACCAATCATAGTCAGACGTGCTTTATGCTAACAGATGGGGCTTTCAAAGATTGAAGCACCCCACAATGTGGAGCATGAACTCTTCACTGCCAGCTGCCTAGTTCAGCAGCATAGCACAAAGAATACCAAAACAAGTATTTCCTATGTCATCTAGGTGCCTGCTCAGATTTCAAAAGTGTTCCATCAGAAGTCATCCAATCAAAGGATCATCTTTCTTCATTTTTGGGGAAGACCCAGTGGGTTTACTAGTACTGATGTTTTACCACTAATGTTGTTTCCTTAGTGTTTTGGATAGTCTTTCTGCAATTTGAGCCTTACAACTTCTTTTTAATTCTTCTTCTTCCTCTCCTCATTCCTTCTCTTTTTCCTTGTGTCACAATCGACAATCACATGCACCTTTTGCTTTGATTCTCTTACAACACTCTTTGACTTAGTTCTTATGACAGTTTCATATGGACACCCTACAGTTGTACACATTTTTAGGGCCTATTTGGATATTCTTACAGAATTGGGCTGAAAATCCTATAGGAATCGGGCTTGTTTGTCGATCTAGCTTCTATTTTTACGAACTTGTCCAAACCCAATCCAGATCCTAGCCTTCGGGCTGCAGGAAGAAAAATAAAGACCTATGGAGGTCTTTTTTTTTTTCTTTCCAGAGGGATTTGGGCTGGATAGAGTTTGGTTGATAAAGAGCCGTGCTTAAATGGATGGCCCAATACACGAATCCTAAGGGAGTTTGCCTTTTTTTTTTTCCTTGTAGATAAAACATCTATATATCCTTAAAATGCGAGGTTCATTTTGGTCATCGAATTGTCATCTAATTTAGACATTGAGTGGAAATCATTTTATCCAAACAAAAATCTCATCTGTTTTGTTAACCAGTCCGTCCATTGGAAGAAAATCTGTCTTACCTAATGATCTGTCAGAATATTTAACGTTCTCATTCTTTTGTTAGTTAAACATCAGAATAGCTATATGAGGGTAAACTTGCCACCTATGGAAACGTTCTGACCTAGCTGCTTGGTCCAACATGATAGGAACAGATCAGTCTTTTATCAGCATCGGTTCATGGATATAGAAATAATATTACGTAAGTAGGATTCCCAAAAAAATACTTTTAAAGTTGTTTCCATAAGAGACCAGTGATATAACAGTATTTGTAAAATCATGCTATGGATGCTCGAAATGCAAGCCACCACAAATAAATAACAAAAATTTGATCGTTGTCATTATGATAGTTAATATGTTTTCTGGCGTCCCGTGTGTTGCTTCTTAGTTGTTCTATGTATTATTCTCTTTATTATTGCAGTAATACATAAAAATTACCAAAGAATTATTATAGCTAACAGAACATCTAAATTAGAAGCTTTAAGATAGGTTTTAATTGTTAAAATGTTAATTAAATTTCTCCCCAAATATATGAAGTTAATTCTGATTTCTTATCCAGGGCCGTGGTCCAGAAGATGACTTCGTCTTTGTTGATTTGCCCAGTAACTACATGGACCTTTTTAAGCTATGTGATCCTGTTGGAGGTGACCATTTCAATATTTTTGCTGCTGGCTTAAAAACTGCTGACAGGGTGGTTACTGTTAGCCATGGTTATTCTTGGGAGCTGAAAACACCAGAAGGTGGTTGGGGTTTGCATGGGATCATTAATGAGCTTGACTGGAAATTCCAGGGCATTGTAAATGGGATCGATACAAAAGATTGGAACCCTAAATCTGATGTACACCTAAAATCTGATGGTTACACCAACTACTCGCTCGAAACTCTTCAGAGTGGCAAGGCCCAATGTAAGGCTGCTCTACAGCAAGAGCTTGGCCTGCCAGTCCGCGACAATATTCCTGTCCTTGCTTTCATTGGGAGGTTGGACCATCAGAAAGGTGTTGATCTCATTGCGGAGGCCATGCATTGGATTGTTGGTCAGGATGTGCAGTTGGTATTGCTGGGCACCGGAAGACCAGACCTCGAAGAGATGCTGAAGAATTTCCAGAGGCAGCACGGTGACAATGTTAGAGGATGGGTTGGGTTTTCTGTGAAGATGGCACACCGTATCACAGCAGGTGCTGATGTCCTACTGATGCCATCGAGGTTCGAGCCTTGTGGTCTGAACCAGCTCTATGCCATGATGTATGGGACAGTCCCTGTGGTTCATGCGGTTGGTGGCCTTAGGGATACTGTACATCAATTTAATCCTTATGGGGAGACAGGGCTTGGGTGGGCCTTTGAGAGGGCCGAGGCAAATCGACTGATCGATGCACTGGGAAATTGTTTAAGGACATACAGAACTTATAAGAGCAGTTGGGAGGGGCTTCAGAAGCGAGGGATGACGCAAGATCTCAGTTGGGATAATGCTGCTCATCGTTATGAGGAAATACTTGTTGCTGCCAAGTATCAATGGTGATCCAACAAAGCATGTTCTCTCTGGTTCTCGGCCTATCAGTCTGCAACTATCTGCCACTGATTCAGATGTTATAGGGATGCCACCAGGCAGTAGCACAGTTGCAGGTTGGCCATCTTTTTGGCCTCTCTTTTCTTTCATTACGAGCAAGGGGGAATTCACGACCTGAGTAGATGTCCGATAATTTATTTCTTCAAGTTTTTTTTTTGGGTAAAAGGCAATTCTCTGTAATTTTGACTGTTAAATTGTCTGAAGATTGTAAAAACCCTTGGTTGAACCATGCGTGGACTTGATGGTGGATCTATATTTTCTCAGTAAAACTTGCATTAAACTGTTTGAAACTTTGAGCTGTATATGCTGAGCAGAATCTTCTCTTCTATTTGCATACATGAAAGGTTTTACCTGCGATATGTTTCCACATTCTCTCACTCTCCAACAAGGGAAACTGGGTTGTTTGTTATGGGAAAGTTTGCTGGTGGTATTCCTTTTCTGCTTCTGTGGAACCTGTACATTGGAGTTACCATCTTGGCTATTAGCTTTTAGGAGCTAAACCAACTTACACCTTAATTTTATGGCAAATGTAATCGCCCTTTTGATGGAGGTTCATGAAAGCCATGTATAATGCCAGTTGGTGGTTTTGCATGCATTTATGCATTGTGAATTTTGCATAAAAAAAATCTACTAATTATTTATTTTTCCACAAAAGATTAGATTTATAATTTTTGTGGCATGAGCCATCTATGTGTCTAAACAAATATGTACCTGATTTTTAAAATTATGTTTCGAGTATGTAGTAAATATGTGCATCGCCTGACACATGTATGAGTACCAAGATCTCTCCTCGCACATGATCAATGTGGAACTAAACGTATACCTGCATGGGTCTTAACTGGATCAAACTCCATTAGATTCTATTTAAAACGCCATTTCATAGTCAACGTGAGGCATCTACTGTGTGACCTTAAAGCCTTGGTCTTCATAGAAGACATCTCTTGTTTGTGGCACTTTTTGGTGCTTGCACCATTGATTATTGATGACTTAGTTTCCTTATTTTATGAAAAAGTTGTTATTTTTTTTACTTGTGACGAATATTACCATTAAAATAATTAGATATATTAGGTATACTTTTGGATTGATTGGCACATCTTGTTTGGATTTTACTGTCGATAGAGCTAAGAATTTTCTTTGTAAACTTCCTTGTATGAATGTTCAATTTGATATGTATATTCATATTATAGAGGGCGAACAAACTTGGTAATATTTTTGTCATTGCCCTATCATAAGATGGAAATGTGATATTATCGTTACCTCATCATTGGCTTGAAATATGGCACTAATGTTGCCCCATCAGGACTGGAAACATAATTGTGAATGGTCCAAACCTAAAGGTAATTAAAAATACTTCAAATGTACTCCTAAAATGTATGATAGGCATGGTTTATGTGTTAGTCTTATTAATATAAATTGCTTTATCTTAGGCTGGAAATGTGGTGCTATCATTGCCAAGGTACGCGGTACCGATTGTACCGATGTACCGGTGGGCATCGATACCGGTACGGTACCGAACCAAACCAGCCGAACTGGTACGGTACCGGTGAGGCTAAAAGCCAAAAAAAATTTAGAGCCGGTACGGACTGGTCGGTTCGGTCCGGTACCGGATCACTACGGACTAGTACCGAATCGGTACGCATCGGTACCGAATCGGTATGCGTCGGTATGCATTGGTACCGGTCGGTACAGGCCGGTACACATCGGTACCGGTCGGTACGGTTCGGTACCGAAATTTGTAGCTGTACCGTACCGGTAGGGTCCGATACCGGTATGTACCGGCCAATACCGACCCGTACCGACCGGTACGGCAGACCATGATCATTGCTTTATCATAAGCTAAAAGTATGGTATTATCATTGCTCTACCATAGTCTAGAATCATAACCATGGTTAGCTCGAACTCGAATTCAATTTAAATTAACTTTCTAAATTGATGTATGATGAATTGGATTCCTAACAACAAATTATAAATGTGAATGAATAGTTTAATGAATGGATGGAATTATTAATTTACTTTCTTGATTATACTATTTATTGTCCTTTGAATTGAAAGATAGAAGAATTCAAATTCTACTTTTTCAATGTGCATTTCAGAATGATTATATCTTTATCTCTATACTTGTTCTTAGACAATTTTTTTATCTAGTATTTAATATATATTTGTGAGTGAAGGGATTTTTACTAAGCTTTTAGCTCATACCATTCTTTTATTTCTCTTTTCAGAACCATGGGATGCTTAAAACTTAGTGATTTCAGGGTAATGAGTGAGAGGTGGAATAGTTAGAGATTGAAACTTGTAGTTGGACATTTATATTATTTGTTAATACTACAAATAATTTATTTAGCTTAAGAATAATAAAGATAAATTATGTATTATTCAACCTTATTAATATTCTGTATTATTTTCCAGGCCCCACATATTCTCTGAGTTACGCCTACAAAATTTGCAGCCATGTCTTGTGCCTAGATCAAGTTTTGGGACTAGGGGCATGAAAAGTTTGGTATCAAATAGCAGACCCGACCATAGTGATGCGGGATGAATGCGAGGGATTTAAACATAAGGATTATCAGTAAGTTATGTTGATTAACTAGCCTAATAGCAGCAGGAAATTCAGTCACATATGGGATAAGAAAACATTAACATGAGCATAGTAATTTCAAGACTAGTTACCCGCATGTACTAATTCATTTAGGACTTAGAAGAATGGACCGTTGTGGTTGAGAAACCACTTGATTAGGACACTTCCTTCAATAAATCAGACCTAGAGTTGAGGTTTACCAAACATTGAACTTCTGGATTTTTTTTGGAGGAGGATCCTTGATCTCACTCTTGAAGGTTGATGATTGGATGACCAAGCTTCATCTTCCGTTGCAACAGGGCCCTTTCGCTATTGGTTTGGAAGGATAATTGACCCAATGACATGGAGTACTTTAAGGACCTGCAAAGAAACAGAGATTAGAACTTTGGCGTGAGAGGAGAATGGAAATCACAAAAGAAAAAGGAGGCGAGAGGAGGTAGGGCAATGGTGGATGTGGTTGTAGCTTTAGGGCCTCACGCCCAACTTGGAATAAGGGCCTCACGCCCAACCTTCTCTCAAGGTGACGAAGCAAGATTGCTAAGGAAGAAAGAAGCACTTTTTATTCATTCATCAATTGAAATTACAAGATATCATGAGGAGGTATTTATAGACTTTCCTCATGATTTGAAATTTAAACACATAATGAATGGCGCTCCACATTTGAAGGCTTGGTTGCTAGAGAAAAGGAAAGAAAGTTGGCCGACTTTAAGGGGGAGGATTTGAAAAGTTGTTGGCTCCCATTTGAAATTTTCTTGCATTTAAATTGTGGCCGACCTCTTGGACTTTGAATTTGGGTGACGTGTCAACTTGTATGAGGTGGCATGGTGATTGGTTCTTCTGATGAGGTGGCATGACGTTGCATTGGTTTCTTTGATGAGATGATGTGGTCGGCTCCTTATGCTTGACTTCATCCTGGTTGGCGTGCTTCCATTGGTTGGAGTGGTGGTGAGGTGGCCAGCTGATGTTGATGTGGATGCCGAGGTGGTGCTCCAAGGGTGTGCAAAGGTGGTGGTAGAAACATGCAACATGTCCTGACTTGGCTTGCTTTCTGACTTATTGAGGCTTGCTTTCTGACTTATTGAATTTATTTACAGGACTCGATCAAAGCCACAGTGACCTTGAGTTAATTGATTGGAGTCTTTTCTGGATTCTGGTGCCCGCACCAATTCTCCCGGGGTGGGAAGAATTCGACTCTGTCGAATAGGGGTTGGTTTGGCTGTGGTACTTTTCTAGGAGATCTGGGTTGAGTCTCTGTAGGTCCTCTCGAGTAATCCATGAATCATCAGATTTTGGTCGACCCTCCCAGTGAACCAAATAGCGTTGGTACCCTTTGTTCCGGGTGGTGATAGCTTGATCATCCAAAACATGTTCAACCCTATCTCTCGATTCTGGAAATGTGGCTGGAGGGCACTCAGGTGTGGGTTCACTCTCAATGGGAGCATGATCAAAAGGCTCACTAGGTATCAATGTTGGTCCCTTATACTCTATAAGGTCTGAGATGTTGAAGGTCGAGCTAATACCAAAATCAAGGGGTAAGTCAACCACATAAGCGTTAGGTTCAATTTTCTTTAATATCCTAAATGGACCTGCACTGCGGGCATGCAATTTTTTCATAGTTTCCGGGGGAAACCTTTCAGGTTTTAGTCTAATCATTACATAGTCTCCTTCAATGAATTCCTTAGCCCGTTTGTGACGATTAGCTGCTTGCGCATAAGCTTTGTTACTCATGTCAATTTTCTTACTGATTTCATTATGTAAATCCCTGACATGTTGTGCATATGATTCTGCTGTCTCTGAGACTCGTGCATGTGAGGGTAATGGAATAAGATCTACAGGTTTCCTAGGTTTATATCCATGGACAATCTCAAAGGGACTCTTTCCTGTGGATCTATTGACTGAGCTGTTATAAGCGAATTCAGCGCGTGATAATAGGAGATCCCAGTTTCCTAGGTTGTCACCGACAAGGCATCTCAATAAGTTCCCTAGACTCTGATTAACGACTTCGGTCTGACCATCAGTTTGAGGGTGGTAGGCAGTGGAGAATTTGAGTTTGGTTCCTAGCATATGCCAAAGGGTCTTCCAGAAATAGCTAGTAAACTTAACGTCTCTATCTGATACGATGGTCTTGGGTAAACCATGTAGCCTAACCACTTCATTTAGAAAAAGTTTAGCTATTTTTGAGGCATCATAAGTCTGGGAACAAGGTATGAAATGTGCCATTTTGGAGAATCGGTCTACCACGACATATACTGAATCATGTTTTCTCAGGGTTTTGGGTAATCCTAACACAAAGTCCATGCTAATATCTTGCCAAGGGCATTCGGGGACTGGTAGGGGAGTGTATAGACCGGTGTTTTGTCGTTGTTGCTTTGCTGTGGTGCATGTTCGACATCGGGCTACTATTTGGGCAACGTTTTTCTTTAGACCTAGCCAAAAGAACTGGTCTTCAACTTCTAAGATGGTTTTGTTCCTACCAAAATGACCAGCTAGGCCTCCTGCGTGGATTTCCCAAACTAGAAAGTCTCGGGTGGAGGTACGGGGAATGCACAACTTATTTTCTTTGAAGAGGAATCCGTCGTGAATGGTAAAATCGGGAAATTGGCTCGAGGGTCCTTGACGGATTGATTGGTAGGTTTCCTTAAAGTCGGGGCAATGTTCATACTCCTCCTTGAGCCTTTCAAAACCTATGACTTCGGTACTAACAGAAGTGAGGAGCATAGATCGTCTACTAAGGGCGTCGGCAACACGATTTTCTTTTCCAGCCTTATGTTTCAGGACGAAGGTATAGGCCTGGATGTACTCTACCCATTTCGCATGTCTAGGGTTCAACTTTTTCTGAGAGTTGAGGAAACGTAGGGCTTCATGATCGGAGTATAGGACAAACTCTAGTGGCAGAAGGTAGTGTCTCCAGTACCTTAGGGCTTGGACCACTGCATACAACTCTCTATCGTAGGTAGAATACCTTAGCTTGGCGTCGTTTAATTTCTCACTAAAGAATGCTACTGGATGGTTTTCCTGACTTAGAACGCCTCCAATCCCGACTCCTGATGCATCACAGGCAACCTCGAAAACTTTGGAAAAGTCGGGTAATCTCAATATAGGTGCTTGTGTCATCTTGTCCTTAATCTCTCTAAAGGCCTTTTCAGCTGCCTTGGTCCACTCAAAATTTCCTCTCTTAAGGCAATCAGTCATGGGGGCGACAATTGTGCTGAATCCTTTAATGAATCTCCTGTAGAATGTGGCTAGACCATGAAAGCTACGAACGTCATGAATGTTTTTGGGTACTGGCCACTCGATTATGGATTTGACTTTTTCGGGATCGGCAGATACTCCTTCAGTGGTCACGACAAATCCTAAAAAGATAGTCCTATGTGTCATGAATTCACATTTCTTTCGATTAGCATAGAGGCTATCTTGTCTAAGTGATTGACAAACTTGTCTAAGGTGATTTAAGTGGTCATCTTTTGTTTTGCTATATATGAGAATGTCATCGAAATAGACCACTACAAACTTTCCAATGAATGTCCTTAAAACTTGGGTCATGATCCTCATAAAGGTACTAGGTGCGTTGGATAAACCGAAAGGCATCACTACCCATTCAAATAAGCCGTCCTTAGTCTTAAAGGCGGTTTTCCATTCATCCCCCGGCCTAATTCTTACTTGATGATAGCCACTCTTAAGATCGATTTTGGAGAATACCGTGGCTCCGGCCATCATATCTAACATGTCGTCTAGACGGAGAATAGGAAAACGGTATTTGACGGTAATCTTATTGATGGCACGACTATCTACACACATTCTCCAAGTGCCATCTTTCTTAGGGGTCAGAAGGGCAGGTACTGCACAAGGACTTAAACTCTCCCTAATGAACCCTTTCCTAAGTAACTCGCCAACTTGCTTTTGCAATTCTTGGTGCTCTGAAGGATTCATCCTATAATGGGGTAGATTGGGCAAGGTGGCTCCTGGAACTAGGTCTATGGCATGCTGAATGTCCCTTAAAGGTGGTAGGTTGTCAGGAAGATCTTTAGGAAATACATCTTTGAACTCCTCTAAGATTTCAACCACTTCTTGAGGGTGTGCTACTGGGGTTTGGTCTAGGGTCTCCTTAACAGCCAACATCCAAATGGGTGAACCTTCATTAATCTCTTGCTCTAATTCCTTAGCATTGATTAGGTTCAATCCAGGTTTCTTTTCCTTCAGACTACTACTAGCTCCCCTCTTAATGTTGTCCTTAGGTGGGGTAGGGTGAACTACAATTTTCTTTCCATTATGATTGAAGGAACATGAATTTGATCGTCCAAACAGGGTAGCATCATGATCGTATAGCCATGGTCTGCCTAGGATAATGCTACTTACTCCCATAGGAAGGACATCACACCATACCTTCTCCTGATAGGATTGGAATTGTATCTGGACTTGGCATCTAAGTTTAATGGGTATTGAGGTCGAATTTATCCAAGATACCTTATAGGGATTGGGATGGGGTACGGTAGGCAACCCTAAACTCTTGATGGTGTTGGTTGATATGGCATTGACACAGCTTCCACTATCTAAGATGATTTTGCAGGCTTTTTCTCCTATTTTGATAAAGGTTTGTAGGATGTTGGTCCTACGCCAATCTTCTTGTTCTTTAGCCTGGGTCAATATACATCTCACAACTCCTAGAAATTCAGACGTCTCAATGATTTCTTCCTCTTCTTCATATTCATCTACCAAATTGGTCTCTGCTTCGTAGACTTCTTCTCCATAATTCTCTAGGGTCTCAGGATCTTCTTCTTCTACTTCTCCTATGTGTAACGCTCTAGTGGGGCATTGGCTTGCATAATGTCCTATTTTATGACACCTAAAACAAGGGACATTGTTTTCCTTTCTACCTTCAGGGGCTTTTCCTTTGTCGTCCCTACGAGCCTGTGGAGTGATAGGATTGGGTCTGTGTGATGGGTTTGAACTTGGGTTTGGCCTGCTTCCAGGGTTGCTAATCCTATTGGGTTCAGGTCGTCGAAAAATGGGTCCCCTCTGGAATCGTTCGCAGTCTCTGGCAATCTGGTAGGCTTGGTCTAAATCATGAATTTTCCTTAAGAACAGTTCCCTTTGAATGTCCTCCTTAAGACCAGCTCTAAACCTAGATAGGGTTACAGCTTCTGACTCGACTATGTTGCACCTCATAGCGAACTCATCAAATTTGGCAATGTATTCAGATACAGTTTTCCCTCCTTGATTTAATCTTTGCCATTGATCTAGTAACCTCTGTTCGTAGGATAATGGGACGTATTTCTCTCTTAGCTTAATTTTCATCTGTCTCCATGTATTGATAGGTAGTTCTTCTCTTTGCCTAGTGATCCTCTCAATATTTCCCCAGTATAACCTTGCATGTCGTGTCAACCTAAGCTTGGCAAATTTGAATTTTCTTTCTTCCGACATTTCATACCACTCAAAATATTGATCCATGTCATTTTCCCAATCAATGTATACCTTAGGGTCTAGACTTCCTTCGAAGGAGGGTGCATCAAGTCTGATACTCCTAAGGGCTCGTTCATCCTGGTCTACATGATCCTGTTGTGGTCGTCGCTGATTATGTTCAGGAGTGAAAAGGTGGCGATGGGGTTGGGGTGTCAATTCAGGTTCCACGCGGGTCTGTTGATTTTCCTCTAGGGTTCCTAGCCTCTCCTCAACTTGATCAAACCTATTGTTCAATTGTTTGAACTGCTCAGTCATAGTCCTTAGGATGGTCTCAAGATTGGGGTCCATGGCTTCAATGGGTTGTGTATGTGATGGGTTGTAGGGTGATCCTGATCTAGTTGTCATACAAGGCTCAAGACAAAACAAAATGACTAGCCTATGCTAGGGTTTGCTAAATCTAAATCAAAGACTTATCTAATCAAAATTGGTTCACCACTTGCCCAGGCCAGTTGGACCAAGAGTTCGTGTAACCGCCATTAACCATACTTAGCTGACACCAACCGCTTAACGGGGCCACGCAGATAAGATGGTAGCCACGACCCTGATCGGAACTTTTCTAGACAGCAAGGAATTAGCCAAATTCAATTAGCCTAAAGACTCGTTGTGGTTTCTAAGTTAAGTTGGCTAGTTGAGTTTTAAATTAGGCTTAGGTTCTAGATTTATGAGGGTGGTTGTTTTGGGCTAAGGAAAGGTGATGAAATCCTTCCCTTATGTTGCAATTAGAGTGCCCTTAATATGATTTATGATGGATGCAACTATTTTAAATGTCCACATAAGTTGAGATTTAAAATTTCAAATTTCAAATTTCGAATTTAAACTTTTGAATTTTGAATTTCAGATTTGAATTTTAGTTTTCAGCTTTTGAATTTCAAATTTCAAATTTCAAGTTTAAATTTCAAATTTAAATTTTGAATCTCAAATTTTTTTGGTTTCAATTTAAGTTCCCATTTTTAATTTCGAATTTTGAATTTCAAATTTGGATTTCAGATCTAATATTTCAAAATTTCAAGTTTTGAAATTCGAATGCAAAAGTCATATTGGAAATTTCAGATTTGGAAATTTTAGATTTGGAAATTTCAGATTTGGAGCCCAAACCTAGAATTTCAAATTTAACTTTGAACTTGTTAACTTCAAATCCTAAATTTGTGGAGATCAGATCTCAACTTTAATAACTAAAATTCGGAATTAAAATTTGAAATATTCAGATTTAATTCATAAACTTAATAAGGCATGCAAACTAGGATTTTGGCATCAATGGATTTTAGGAAAGTGCAGAAATTTCAGCAAGTGCAGAATTTCAGCATAATCAATGTGCGTGTCCTAATTAACCTGGCTCTGATACCAAAAATGATGCGGGATGAATGCGAGGGATTTAAACATAAGGATTATCAGTAAGTTATGTTGATTAACTAGCCTAATAGCAGCAGAAAATTCAGTCACATATGGGATAAGAAAACATTAACATGAGCATAGTAATTTCAAGACTAGTTACCCGCATGTACTAATTCATTTAGGACTTAGAAGAATGGACCGTTGTGGTTGAGAAACCACTTGATTAGGACACTTCCTTCAATAAATCAGACCTAGAGTTGAGGTTTACCAAACATTGAACTTCTGGATTTTTTTTGGAGGAGGATCCTTGATCTCACTCTTGAAGGTTGATGATTGGATGACCAAGCTTCATCTTCCGTTGCAACAGGGCCCTTTCGCTATTGGTTTGGAAGGATAATTGACCCAATGACATGGAGTACTTTAAGGACCTGCAAAGAAACAGGGATTAGAACTTTGGCGTGAGAGGGGAATGGAAATCACAAAAGAAAAAGGAGGCGAGAGGAGGTAGGACAATGGTGGATGTGGTTGTAGCTTTAGGGCCTCACGCCCAACTTGGAACAAGGGCCTCACGCCCAACCTTCTCTCAAGGTGACGAAGCAAGATTGCTAAGGAAGAAAGAAGCATTTTTTATTCATTCATCAATTGAAATTACAAGATATCATGAGGAGGTATTTATAGACTTTCCTCATGATTTGAAATTTAAACACATAATGAATGGCGCTCCACATTTGAAGGCTTGGTTGCTAGAGAAAAAGAAAGAAAGTTGGCCGACTTTAAGGGGGAGGATTTGAAAAGTTGTTGGCTCCCATTTGAAATTTTCTTGCATTTAAATTGTGGCCGACCTCTTGGACTTTGAATTTGGGTGACGTGTCAACTTGTATGAGGTGGCATGGTGATTGGTTCTTCTGATGAGGTGGCATGACGTTGCATTGGTTTCTTTGATGAGATGATGTGGTCGGCTCCTTATGCTTGACTTCATCCTGGTTGGCGTGCTTCCATTGGTTGGAGTGGTGGTGAGGTGGCCAGCTGATGTTGATGTGGATGCCGAGGTGGTGCTCCAAGGGTGTGCAAAGGTGGTGGTAGAAACATGCAACATGTCCTGACTTGGCTTGCTTTCTGACTTATTGAGGCTTGCTTTCTGACTTATTGAATTTATTTACAGGACTCGATCAAAGCCACAGTGACCTTGAGTTAATTGATTGGAGTCTTTTCTGGATTCTGGTGCCCGCACCACATAGCCCATATGGAATGAAAACTTAGTATATTTAATATGCATTCTTGAAATGAACGGGTGGGTTAGGGCTCTGGACTAGCCATGTTATTGTGGATTGCCATTCATAAGCTAGAGGGTGACATTATCGATTATTTAAAGACCCATGTGACCATGTTTTTAGTCCTACATTGATTGGCGCAGTCGGGGTAGATTGCTGAATTTTTTTGTGGATGATAGCTAAATCTCTCTCTTTTTTCCGCAATTGAATGCTAGGGTTTATGCTTATTGGATATGGGGAGGAAGAGGATTAGGGCTAGGTTTCAGACTTGAAACTTAGGAGGATTGTGTTTTGAAGGGTTTAGGGCTATGGCGTGATGAATGTTGGCGTATGGCTGCTGGATTTGTGTACTGCAGAATTTCAGAATCCCCATTGGAAAAAGACTCTTATATGGCACGAGATTATGGGAGAATTAAGAGTTACAAATTAATTAGAAACTCTCTAGATCTGATGGCATGATGATGGGTGATTATGAACCGAAGGAATCAAATGATTGGGGAGTGTAAAAAAAAATCTACGGTTCAAAGGCTATTCTATGGTGCGGTTGAAATTGCAGCAGAATTCTTCCAATGAAATTTCCTAATGAGATGACTTGGTTATGTGATATGAGTCGTGTTATGAAGGGTCTATGGCCTATGTTTGTGATCTGAAACTTATGGAATTTTATGGCGGATGAATACAACGATGAGAGTATGGCAGCAATGACAAGTAACAATGGTAATGGAAATAATTAGGAACTATGATAACTATGGGTTGAATGTAAGAGTCTCACTTATATTCAAAACCCAAGAGGTTTCTTGGCGTCTCACTTAGAAAGAAGTAGGGTCCCTTGGCGTCTCACCAACGAGGAAAAATAGAAGCCTCTCGCCTTTTCAAACTCAAGCAATTGCAAGCCAAAAGATTTTTCCCTTTATTCAATTGTTTCACCTCCTTAAATAGATGAGGCGTGGGCTTACATGGAACTCTTTTAGACCAGATCAAACTCTAATAATTAAAGCTACGTGACACTCCTAAACAACCAAGGATTTAACCCAAATAGACTCCTCGTGCCATGGACTTCACATGTGGAGGATTAAGGGATATCTCATACGGATTGGACTAGGTCAAGGGTGCCACATGGTGGATTAATCTTCTTTAGACTAAGTGAAAGCAAATTCTCAATCCTAATCCTTCCACATGTGGAGACACTTGGCACTTGGATAACCTTTGACCAAGTCAAGGATTGCTACCTCATGGCGTGTGGAAATCCACTTGGCTTTGACCCATTCAACCTATGGCGTGGACCCTAGAATGATGCCACTTGGCATTCCAATACAAGGATTCAATTAGGTGCCACTTAGCAACCAATTACATGAACTCAATAGAAAATTCAAATCAAAATTACAACTCAATTTAAGACTCAATCTAGGACCCAATGTGAGAAATCAAACCAAACCCTAACTAGAGGATCCAATCCTCACATACAAAGACTCAAAATAACTTGACGCCTAATGTTGGACTCATGACTCAAAAAGGAAATAGATTCAATTCAATGTGATTTGGCACTCCATGGTTAGCCTCTATTTCCATGCTCGCCCCATGATTCAATTAGGCTCATGAAGGGCTCATGCTCTTGATTGGCTCGATTAGCCTAAAGGATGAAGACTCGATCTCCACACGCGCCCCATGAATCAATTGGGCTCAATATAATTGGAACTCCTTGAACCTCATGTAATTTGAGTCCCTTTTAAGGAAGGAACTTAATCATCTTACACGCTTTCAGCTTGGGCTCGTGCTCCTGCATCAATTCTCCCATGCTGAGAAGAACTCGACTCCATCGAGTTTGGGCTGAGTTGAAGATTCCTAGCCTAAGTAAAATTGGTCTACTGCATGGGCGTCAGTTGCTTGGCACGGGATGCATGACTCGGCTAGACGGGATGCGTGACTCGAATGAACTAAGACGTGAGTCCAGTGCGGGCTGACTACGATGCCAAACCGTTGCACACTCTGATATGGGTGCACACACTTGGCATGGGATGACCTCCTCTGAAATTTCAAATCCGATTTCCTCACGGATCGTTGCTGAAATTGGCTCTTCTTTGGCCACTAGCAGATCTCAATTTTCTGCATCAATGGGTTCTTCAGTGGCCATCTACTGATCCGAATTTTCTACTGCAGAAACTTCGGATTGCTTGATTTTTACTGCTGCAGAATTTTCAATTTGCTGTGTTCCTGCTGCTGCTGAGTTTTCAGAACCCTCTTCCTTGGCGATCGATGCAAACATGGTCCCGAATTCATAATTGATCTCTGCTGAATTTTCTAAACTATCTTTCTTGGGCAATTCTTGTAAAGTTACATCAGGAAAATCAGTAAAAATAGGTTCAAATTTAGATAAGTTCACCTCTAAAATTTTATCTTCCACGTTGGTTTCCTCCTTGTCCTCATTCTCAACAAGTATAGGGAGAACTTCAGGGAAAAGGTAAGGGACCTCGGTGGCAGGGACATCATCAGACGATGCTGTTGAATTCTCAAAATCAGCATCAAGATCTTCTTCTTCGTACACCTCGGTTCCTTCATTTACTCTGCTTCTTTCAATATCAGTGGGCTGAGGAGGAACATCAGAAGGCTCTATGATCTCATCCTTCTCATATACCAACGCGAAATATTGGTCTTTGGTGGAGCAAACGATGATGGAATGGCCTCGACTGCCTTACTTGTAGCAATCCGTAGGGTCCTTTCCTTGCGGCATGAATTGGGGCATAGGTCCTTTGCCCCTTTCATTCATTGGTCCTTACCTTTTTTTTTTCTTTTTTTTTTCTTTTTAATTTACCTGAGAAAATCATCTTTGAATTCTTCATGGAAATTGTATCCATGAAGAAGACATTCTAAGAGGTTGCATCTCTGAGTCCACTCAAGTTGTCGTCCTCATCAGTTGCATCATCCAACTTAGATATTGCTGTAGCAGCATCATCATCTGCATCAACCCAGAACTTCACCCTTGTCACTTTGTCGAATTCGAAATGGACATCACCTTCACAGAAAGATTCTACCGACCCTGCCATATGCCTCAGGACACAACAATAATAAGACTGGATTTAGCCTGTATTCCGACCCCACAAGGTCAGCTCGGCAAGACTGGATTGTTGGCCCTCATTTCAACCCTCACAAACTCTTGAATATTTCCAAAGCAGGCACTGAAGAGAATTGGGAATTGGTGGTAGATATCTCAATTACTAGAGGAAGAAAGTATAATAACTACAACATTTTCAAGTGGTGTTTCAGTTTTCCTATACTAATCCAAATATTAGTGCTCATATTAGCATGCCAAAATCATTACTCCCTGAGCTGGATTAGAACAATAATAGCTGCTCGTAATATAGCATGGAATCTTATTGCCACATAGGAGCAAATTGGACCAAATACACAAATATTTAATATGAATTTCGACCTTTTCGTAGGCATACAAGATGCTAGATCACACGATTCATTAAGTAGATCCTGTAAACAACATAACATGAGATTTGGAGAAAAAGAAGACACAAGGTTTCTTGGATCATCATTTTCCAGAAAGAATGCATTCCAGTATTACAACACAATACACGCAGTTTCATCTACTCAAAATATGGCACTAAAACCCAAATCAATACAGGGGGGGGAATTAATAAGAGGAAAAGAAAAAAGAAAAAGAAAAAAAAGTTACATAGCTAAACATACATATTTATGCAAGGCAATCAACAACAATGAGAGATAACTGCACTCATCTTGCAGCCACCAGCACCGGGGATCTGAGCTATAGGCCAAATGACATGCTGAAAATATCCTTCAATAATTCCCTTCGGGAGTGACAGTTTTCTGCCACACCAAATTATCTAGCTTATGCAGCAACAGCTGGATCCTGTGTTGTTAAAGACAGAAATATATAAATATATGAGAGAGAGAGAGAACAGTGGTAGTTAACACGAAAACGCTATTAGAAATACATCGCATAAACTGCGCAAAGATCTAATAGTCCTATTTGGTCTTTGACAACAATGCACCGTATCAACTTTTCACTACAGAGCACTTGGCCAGTTCTCATATCCAAACAATCGATGATAACTGTCTGGTTTAGAATCAAAATACACAATGGTACAAGGAGATGCATACTTAAACCACAATTAGTGATCAGGTAAGAAAAGATAAAATCTATTAAAGACATTTTCCAGATCAAGAAGAAGAGACTACAGGACCCAAGGAGAACCAACCTGAATGAATACCATTAACACAGGATAATTGCTAATTGTTACATCTAGCATGGAAGTAATGCATGAAAAAAACATGTACACATTACAAAACAATTTAACTGTAAGATCGTAAGAAAAAGGAGATAAATCCGCATTTTGGAAGAAAGTAGAATTTATAGGCTGTAACATGCCGGCCACAAATTGGAACACATGCTTTCCTTTTCAGGAAAAGACTGCTCGACATAATTGAACTGTGAAGGCCAGCAAGTAAAATGAGACTCCATTTTAAATGGGTGAACTTTTGATACACAATTAAGAGGTTACAATGCAGTAAACAATCTTTTACCAATTTCTTTTGGTTTGTAAAATAGAAAATTAATGATTCAATAATAAAATTAAAAAAAAACATATTGCATTAACTGCAATGCTGTGCATACAGACAAACCATTTCATAAATCCACAAATATTCATCATATGCTTGTGGCATGGGCAATGGCTTAATATACCTGTGGTATAAACAGCAAAACCAGCAAATATAACCTCAAAGCATTCATGTTACCAAGTCCTTTATAAAGATGCACTTGCTCACTAGGACATTCAGGCACTTTTGATAGATCTATGATGTAAAATGTATTCAACAATGAGTTTTAGAGGCAATTACATCAGCAAAATCAGGCCACATAGTGACTGTTAAGAAGATCAATTATAAATAGCGTAGTTTGCCGGCTTTCCGAAATTACAACAGTGCTGCCAGAAAGTTTTGGAGTCAAGTCACAGATTTTCTTCAGGTCATTATTTCCTTTGCAGGAGGAGGTCACCATAAGTCAGTAACTAATTGTGAACAGATCGGTGTTGAAATCCAATAGAATTAAAATTAGATATTCTTTTATTACCCCAGATTGAAAAGTGTTCCCCTTTATAACTTGAGTGGAAGTGGGATCTGAAAGTCTATTAAAGGAAGGAGGTATAAGGGCCGCAATGAGGAGAAAACTTCTATCAAGAAAATATCCTTTTAAGCTTCTCTTCACTGTCCATCAAAGGGGAAAAGGACAAGCTCTTGTGAATTCATGGGACCCCATTTCTGAGCCATGTCGTGAACTCAAAGACATCATGATCTTATCCGTTCTATCGACAGTGATCTTGTTTCCATGTTCTTCCCTTCATAAATTCAGAATAAGAGAATCTGTTCATCTGTGAATCGCAAATATCATGATCTTATCAGTTCTATTGAAAATGATCTTGTGTCCACGTCTTCACTGCATGAATCTAGAATAAGAGAATTTGTACATCTATGAAGCATGGTACTTCCCAAGAGTAGCCAATGCCATTGCTCATAAATACCAAAACACTGACAAAAGCCATGTATGGATCAATAAGTGTTAGATAAGTATCAATTTGTTCTTCAAAAATCATTAGTAGAAAATGCTGCATAAATAAGAATCAGTCGTGTCTCAAAATACTTTTAGGTATGGCTGAAAAACGGATTGGATACTGGTATATTCATATTTGTATCCATCTTTTTTTACAAATACGATTATGATACGGATATTAAATGGATATCAAAATTAGTATCCATATTTGTTCTGAAAGGATATAGATACATGTCGGATATTGGTTATATCTATAATTTTTTATCCATATAAGGATATAAGTCGGATATTATTCAGATATAAATTGGATTTTAGTGGAATTCAATGATCAAAATTAGCATTAATTATATAATCATAAGGACGGGAACAAAATTTACTATGCAGATCGCACGAGACGCATAATTAACTATGGATCTAAGGCATATTTATTATACCTGCATCGAGACTGACTTGGTCGTTCAGGTCATTAGTTCGATCGAGTTTGTATTAAAATATTAAAAATCAAAAATTATTTAAAATAAAATGTTATATAAAAATATTAATATTTTTTTACATCAAATACTATCATTACTCTTAGTTATATCATAAATAAAATAATCATGAATTATATATTTATCAAAATTTAGTAAGACAAGTCATATATAAATGTAGGAACACATAGAAGTTATTAATATTTTAAATATTTTTAACAGTAAAGCTTTGAATAAATTGATATTTTAAATATTTTATTATAACTATCATATTATTATATAATATATTATATAATAACCAATATATTTATTTAATATTATTCTATTATAATTTTTATTTTATTTACAATTTTATTTCTTATCTTTTATTATATTACTATAAATATAAGTATATGTATATATCTTTACAATTGAATTAATTTAATTGAATAATAAATATTTTCATATTGAATAAATACTTGGATTATTTCATACTAAATAAATAATTTGAATCAATATTAAAATATTAACCAATTTGTTGATTAATTTGACTTCACATGTGCATCTCCCATGATAATGATTGTTGAAAGAGAAATCAAAGTCTTTTGAATTTTTCTCATGATTAGGTAATATTGTATAGAATAAAACAAAGCAAATCCTACTTTTATTTTTTATCAAAGAGAAAAGGTTTATTTTTATAAAAATAATGATCAAAACATAAAATATTGTACATCAAATTGTTATTTAATCACATGAATTCGTACGAATAAGTTAAATAAACTATCGATATGAAGTAGAAAGCATTTGTAGCTTGGTGATTAAGCACTTAGACATATGAATCAAAGGTCAATGGTTCAAATCCTAGGACTTGTGGTTTATTTTAGAGAATTCTTACCGGATATTCGGATCTCAATCTGGCACAATTTATAAGCTAACATCCAAATTCGGATCTGGATTTGATCAGATACTAGAATTGTTATCCGAATCTGAACCAAATCGGATTTGGAAACAGATACAATAGGATTATATCCAAGCCACTTTCAGCCATACTTTTGGGAGTTTTCACATTACAAGTCAGATCAAGTCGAGCACATTCAACACCCAAACCTACATTCAATTAAGGTATATAGAACTTTTTCTAACTCTCATCCTTGTATGCCCCTTAAACTAGAGACTCGGAGATAGAAATAGAAGGGGACCTACAATTATATGTCAGTAATTAGCTATGGAATGGTTTTTTTCAATCACTTATAGACTTTGGTAGACCCTTTTTGGTCATCTTTAAATCATTTTGAAAATTTCGTTATTAGCTTTGTTAAATGAATTTCTACCACTTGTGGAGAAACCTTATCTTAATCAACAAGCTAATTAATTCTAAATATGGATCTGCTTCATTGCTTGAGGTATGGTCCATCAGAGTACATGGATGCTGCACCATTGACTCTAGACATGACATCAACCTACTAATCAATGTCAATTGATGGTCAAAATAACTTCAAACAAGTGCTTACCATGAGACCTAGAAGCGAATTGCCAACTTGTTGGCTATGCCCTTAAGATCATGCAAGAGTCCGCTAGAATTGGATTTGCAAAGTATTGATATATTTCTAAGATACATTTGAAAAAAAATATTCTTATATGTTAAAGAGTTGTAGTTTGTATTTTAGAATATAGGTTTTGTGACTGCAATTGGGCTTCACCTTTCCTTCAAAAGACTATTTAAAAAAGTAAGACTTATTGATTCTACAATGACAAAAGCATCAAAAACTACTAGATGGCTTGACCTGAAGTTCATGATGATGAAGTAGCATGGTTTGGCTTTTTATGTGAGAGTCAATCATTTATAGGCTTCTGTAATCTGTCTGCGAGGCAGTTCTTGCTCTTTGACAAATTCACAGAACATCAAGTTACTATTCTTTGTAACTTGAGCTATTCACAATTAATACTGGTTTGTCTTAAAAGGAAAAGATAACAATCTTCTGTCAATATGCAATATTGAAGACTTCAGGTTTTTGAATCTCAAAAAAACATCTGCAAGTTCTGCAAGTGTAACTCAAGCATTATCATCTATAAATTATTATCTCACCTTTGCAGTTAAATTTGAGACTGCCAGCTGGAACTTCTCTCTTGTTTTTGTACTCGCAACATGGCCAGCCTTTGCCACCTTGCCGAAAGCACCATTTAACCAAGCTGTTCCAGCAGTTACATACCTATACATCCAAATCACACCAGATCAGCAATTGACCGTGCGATCCACGCTGAGGAGTTTTGTTCATTGTGCATTTATGGATAAAAGTGCAACAAGAGGAGCTAGAAAACAACAGATACGAGAATATGGTATAGCAATTCAGACCAAAAGAAAATTGTCATAGTCCACCAAGATAATTTTAGTGAAGCCCACAACAAAATATTAATAATATCAGGCAGATAAATCACTTTCCAGATGAAAAATTGCTTGCAATATGAAGCAAACAATTCAACAAAATCAAGCTTACTCAATTGGCAAACAAATCAACACAGATTAATAACCATTTCTACCTGACCATTGGAAGATTCACCATAAAAAGCCTCAAATCAAGATTGCTGGTAAATTAACCGGGGGAAACAAGACATAAACAGGATGCAGGAAATAGGTACCAGAAATAATTCACAGATAAGCAAAGAAAATGATTGCTTAAAACATGAGTGAAACTTGTGGAAAATGTATGGGAACCACAGCAAACCACAAAAGAAACCAACCAGAAAGTGGTTTCTTAGTAATTTTAAGATGCACGATAAGTTTTTCTAGCAGCCTTTTGCACTTATTTGGGTTCCCTGAGCATTTCTTGCAGGCATTTCCACTCTGGACAGACCTAACAGGATCTGTTTGCCAAGGACTCTCGTTAACTGCACATAAGACAGCCTTGAACACCATGCTAATTTTCAGTCTGTTCTCCTCATAGAAAAATACCTGAGTTAGCAGACTGGCCATTCCCCTTCTTTCAGCACTTTATTTTAAATTATTCCGCGACATGGTTCAAATGTTTCTTTATGAGGGAATAATAAAGTACCTGCTAGTTTTGACAGCTGTGCCAGTATCATTCAACTTTTGCTCTGCTACAGTTAAGGCGGCCATTGTTTTATCAGACACATGCAGCTTTTGATCCACAGATTTCACTTTCTCATTCACAACTGAGAATCCAACTGTTATTTTCTCTGAAAGGCCAACCCGCCTATCAAAGGAAATCACCTTTGCTGATGCACTGGCCGTCAACCGATGCTTCTCATCAAATGCTTTAGCTTTAGTCAAAGCATCTTGTCTGATTGCTGAACCCTTTGCTAGCATATTTGTCACAACATCATGAGCTTTACCGACATAGATCCGTCCACCAGTAGGACTACTATTAGTCTGCATAGAAGAGAAAGGTCATTATTTTCCTCCAACCAAAAGATCATGAGTACAGAAAGTAACCTATACAACGTTGCAGGGTTTGAGTAAAAATTATACTGGAGTTTACAGACACCTCAACAGTTGCTGCACCATTTCCAACAGAAGCTGCACTTGTCATCTCATTAACCATAACTTGCTGCATGAATTCCAATAAAGATCATATAACCAGTCAAACAACTAAAGTAATTTAGCCGGAAAATTGAATATCATAAAAGTAGGTATTTATTATACCTCCTCGACTCTAGGGACATAATTTTCAGCAGGACTTACACTCACAATCTGATCTACTATCGTAGCTCCCTGCAAAAGACAATGAGAATGTAAATATCACTTTGAAGAAAACAATCAAGCCCTTAAATGACATTATTCTGAAGGCAGTTCCAACCATCAATTAGGAAATATCTTTAGTCAATTGAATATACTAGCGTGCAAGAAAACTGATAAAGTATCACTAATCAACACTTTGATTATAACACACAATCCAAAGAAACTATAAAAAATCATGCTGGATAATGCAATTCAATTAAATAGTGATTTCTATTCCACTTGTTTAACACCCGCTGACATAATCAAATAGAACAGTTAGTGGGGTTCAGAAACTATGAAGTCATCTGTGTAGAGGCAGCCTCATAGCGGATAATGAAATTCAATTAAATAGTGATTTCTATTCCACTTGTTTAACACCTGCTGACATAATCAAATAAAACAATTAGTGGGGTTCAGAAACCATGAAGTCATCTGTATAGAGGTAGCCTCATAGTGGACAATGAAATTTGATTAAATAGTAATTTCTATTCCACTTGTTTAACACCTGCTGATATAATCAAATAAAACAATTAGTGGGGTTTAGAAACCATGAAGTCATCTGCATAGAGGTAGTCTCATAGTTCAAGAGCCAGAAAAAATTAAATACAGAGAAATGGTGCTCACAGCCTATTGCCCTGCAGTTCTTAGTTATCTCAAAGGGATGAGAGACACCTCATGTCAATACAGTGCCACCTATATCAGTACAAATCACCTTGGATTTCCTCCACATTCAGGAAGACTATAAAACAGGCAACATGATAAGCTTCTTCTAACTATCATTTCCCATAAGGTGTATTCCCTCACCATATATCTTCTCTAACAAATGTTCTTTGATCTTCCTTCTCATAAGGAAACAGATTCCCATGTCAGAGCCCTCTTTGCTTTCCATAGCATGCCCCCAAATTGAGATACCAAGAAGGAAATGAGCACCAAACATTCCCACTCCCTACAATCTATGCAATTTTTTCTAAAGATAATATTTTGCCAAAAATCTACTCAATCATTACCAAGCTTTCATGACCATTTATCAGGCAGCACATCATAGACCTCATGTACTCTTCATACCGTCATTACACTTTCCGTTTCTTTTCTCGAAGTTAAAATATATAGCTTGCAATCTACAAAATAATGATGCTGAATTCAAAAAGACAGCAGATAAACTCATAGTAGCATGGACTCATACATTCGATGCCTCCAATTCTGCACAAATACATTTTTTATATATTTAAACAAATGTAGAAAGCCCACATCTGCAAGGCATTTTCCTACATATACTGATAACACTATCACCGACTCGTTTTCTGAAGGTCTATTGTTAGCTTCATGAGAACACTCAAAATTTTTGAGGAAAATGTTAAGCCAATTATTTTATTTTTGAGAAAACACTCTCAATAACACCAGGCATTTCCTCCAGGCCCATCAAACACTTCAGATGCAATACATAACCAACAACAAACATAACTCCATGATGACAACCATAGCAACAGCAGAACAAAAACTAAATACAAGACAGCAGTCGCATACGAAAATGCAACACAAATGTATCAAAAAATGCAGTTAAAAGTTTACAGATTACAAAAGGGATGCAATCATATGGTTCACAACAAGTTGTCAGAATATCGAAATTTTACTCCTCATTAATGTGCCATACCACCAAAAAGAATCTTCATGAGCTTTCCTTCCGTTTATTCAAAAAAAAAAATAAATAAATAATATAACAAGATTAGACATTAATGGGAACAAGTAAATCAATAAAAAGAGTGAAATTACCGATAGCAGCAATGCGATCTCGAGCGCCTTCGGATCTTTGAACGTAACGAACGCAATCCTCCGACTCCCAGCATCACTGCTCCAATTAAAACCCACAACGTTAGAAGAATCCTAATTCATGACAAGGCATCTAAACCTTAACCATAATCAAACACAAAAACTAGCCCAATCCCCACTTGCATCCAGACACCCAACAAAAAATTTTCCAAAACAGAGGAGAAAAAATAAAAGAAAGAAAGAAAAAAGAGCTAAAGAATCTGACCACCAGATCTCGACGTGATCGATGTCGCCGGAAAAGGAGAAGAACTCCCGAATCTCCCTCTCCCCGGCCAGATCTGAGATATTCCCGACCTGAACCGTCCTCGTCTGCGCAAAATATCACCAAAAATCCATAGCAAGAACGAAAAATTCCTCAAAAAATGTATCAAAGAGAGGCACAGATCAAACGAAAATCTATAAAAAAAATCACAAAATTTCAGGGATTGTTCGCTGCTTCTCACCTGCATCCCTCTTTCAAAGAAACTCAAAGAAAAGCGAAAAAAGTCTTTTATTAGGGTTCGTTTCGATCTCCGCCTAACAGTCTCTCTCTTCCACTCCGTGAAGCGCTATATGAAGAGGAAGGGGGAAGGAACAGCGAACTAAGAGCCCTCAACGTTTGATTATATATCGGAAACACCCCTGCCCTTTTGGATGAGAAACATCCTTAAGGGGTATCAATGTAATTTATGACAAATTCTAGGGTGGTTATATAAATGAGCAATCGGATCCTTTGCTTCGCGATGGCGACTTAGCTGACCTGTAAGCTTGTCCCACCGGCAATGTCCATGCCTTTCGTATGCAAAAAGAGATGGAAAAATATGGTCCCTCAGATTTAATTTCAACGGTAATGATCAGATAACTCCGATGGGTCCCACTTGATTTAATCTGAGCTGTTCGGTGAAGTCATTTACCTGAGCGTGAAGAGTACTCACATTCCATCCTACGTCAGTACATGACATGGAAACCTGCGGCGGCTTTGTAAATATTTTTGTATTTTTTAGTAACAGTAGCTGCACCATTTTGACACACACAATCCCACACCCACTCTCACTTTGGTGGAGCCACCTTCCAATTTTGAAAACCATTACATCTCATTATGATCGGAAAAATAATGTCTATTATTTGCTCAGATGTATGTTTTTTTGGATATACGATACTAACTATTGTAAAAGAAAATAACAAAGAATTGTAAAAACTAATGGTATCTTTTTGTTCATATCGGCATTCTTTACCTGATAAATGATTAGCTTTTGCAGCTTACGAGTATAATTGAATTGAAAAACATAAATCAGGTTCTGTATTCTTGTTACATATAACAATAAAAGCTGTTAACTACAGCTGTTAATTAGTTATTTACATAGATAACAAAATATGATACCACCAGGCACCAAGGCTGCTACAGGGGTTGGTATGATAATAAGAACTTTTAAAACTTAGGTGGCAGGGCATGATGAGCTGCAGCATTTTGTTTTACTTGTATTGCTGTAAAGCAAGACAAAATACAAAGTTAATATATGTATAAAATATCTCCTCCAAAAAATTGAAAAAAATGATGTACAGTTGGTAGATGTCATCAATATTGAATTAAAATTTCTCTACTTCTCCTCCTCCCTGTCCCATCATCTCGTTCGATCAAACAATTTTCTTTTTTATAGAAAAAACAAAAAAAAAAAAGAAACAAGCTATACAATGCCTTGCTGTTGGTGCGGATCTCCAGCAATCCCTTCTAGCCAAGAAATAATTAATTAACGTTGGTGGTTGCCTTGATGCGGTTCTTGACCCTTTTGTACACATGTTTCTGTGTCCCGCGAGTAAGTTTTTGTGGTGTGAGTTCCGCACCAAACTTTTGATGAAATAGATTCTCAAATCTGAGGTGTGCTGACTAGCGTGTACGCCTGACTTGACCCAAAAAGTTTTCAGCTTTCTAATTTGCATGAAAATGAATTTTTCTCAAAAATCAAATAAGAATTCTTTATTTTTCAATGCGTTTGTCCAATAAGAATTCTACTTTTAGTTGGCATAAACTAAGCAGCACCTCAATGGTCACAGCCCCTCCCCTCCTTGGTGGAGGTTTACGGTTGAACTCCTCTTTGCTATATTTCCAAATACAGGTTAACTTGACATGACCGAGGACACCTTTCCCAAAAAATTTTGTGTTAGATAGACCCATGTCCTGGGAAACCATAAAAGCACCTTTGAGAATTGAACGGGCCCGTTTGTCTTAAGGCCAGTTTGGTGTTGCTGTTATCTTTTGTTTACATCTTCAAAAAACAAAATGAACGAGACTGAATAACATCTATGATAGAACCCTGTTGAGTTTTTAAATTTAATTGTAAAATCGCTAGATCTTTTCGAAACACAGATATATCGTTTTCAAAAAACAGAGTATAAAAGCGAGGGGCAGCGAAAGTCGGTGAAATACTTTTTTCAACACAGCAATTTACTAAATTGGAGATAAATAAAAACATAAAAACAGCAACAACACCTAACGGGCCCTTCGCGAGCCATTTCGTTCTTCGTTACAAATATATTTTGAAGGTACACCCACAAACTAATTACTTCAGAAACTCTTTTGGCCTCTTAACAATTGTTAGAGATTGCAGAACTAATTAGGGAATGGGGTTATCTTTCCCCTGAGCAGGATTCCCCAGCCATTCGCATGAACTTACCATCAGATCACCAACTGCACAGATGTCAAAGTGCTCCGAACTCTTATCATTCATCCATCTACACAGCTTTCAAAGCAACCAGTGAATGATCCAGCAGCAGCATGCTCATTGAAAGATTATGGCTGCAGACAGCTTGGAAGTTAAACCACTTTATAACAAGGGCCAAGGAATGCAAAATTAAAATAATGTGCTGATGGTCAAAAATTAGGAGGGCCTGTTGACCAAGATTCCTTTGCTTCCAGCCAGCTCGAACAGGTGTTTCAAGTCATTGCACCCAAGGTCATCAAGTTGCCTCTTTCACACGACTCATGTCCTAGATCCGCAGCGAGCCCGCGACTCCCATAATGCATGAGGGCCATCAACCAGGAACAATTCCTGACTAGATCTGCAGCGAGCCCGCAACTCCCATAATGCAGGAGGGCCATCAACCAGGAACAATTCCAGAATTCCACTATATCTAGCAAGCCGAAAACCACTCATAAAGAAAGAATGTGACCAAGGTGGGTTTCGCAAATTAAATCTCCTTTTTCCAAAACATATGTTATCTCAATAATTTGCACCACTGCAAGGGAAAAGGGTAAGGTTTCAGGAAAATACCACTCGAAACAGGGTTTTGGACAATAAACAAATCTGCACCACCAAACCTGGCATGAGTCGAAAACTCATCTTTATCAGTAAACCAAGGTATAAGAGAAAAATAAAGAATCATTTTTTTTTTTTAACTATGGATGTTACTCTATGTTACAAAAGAAGGATGATGACCTGATAGGCTATTTCCATGCAACATATATATAATCCGGCATCCTCAAATGTCGATCATCTTCGAGGCTTGCTTTTGATCACATCAACCTACTGACAGCCAGCAAACGCACTCTAGAAGATTCCGAGTCCAAGGATCCATCAAAATCAGATGCATCCATTTTAAATCCTTTCCAATAATTTTTGTAGGGTGTGGCCTCTGTTTCAACCATATGCACATATACTACTTCAAGTATGAAGTTTAGACTTTGCTGCAGGTGACACGAACCAGCAAGTGGCGCCAAATGTCTAAAGATAATGGAACCACACTCATTGTACCCCACCCAAGCTCTATTAAATTTACTTGAACAGTTGCCTGGCCTTTGGGTAGTCTTTGAGCTTTCAGAGTTCCTGGAACACTACATGCCACTCGACAATGAGCTTGGTATTTTATCCAAATGGGAACTCCTTCCAAATCTTGCTTTCCAAACACGGCCGTGAATGGAAATCTCCAGAAAGATGGAACACAGTATTTTTGGTGGAACATTTCTAATATCACAGCTTCACATGTCTCGCCCAGTCAGCTTTCCAAAACACTCAGCAGCTCCTCGATCAAACCATCTTGGAGACCTGAGATTCATCCTTCATGATTGCTCTCCTCAAGTAATCTTGGCTGGCCTACCTGCACATCCTTGATGATGGTTCATCTCGAGCAATCCTGGCTGTCCTGACCATCACTATAGTTGCAGGTGTTGCAAGATCAGCCACCCAATCTATCAGGCACATCAGCATTTGGAAAGGCCTTTCGTTGCACAAATGCCCGAGGAATCATGACTTCTGCATGAATAGAGCTACTCTAACATGTTAGAGCCTGCTGATTGTAATGAATTTGTATAAAGCCCCAGATAGAAATGAAAGCATGTAGACGTCAATCTCTCCTAGATGACCCAGAAGAATTTTGCCTCTTAGCAATGCCATACTGCAAAGCATCTCGAGATCTGTCACCTGATTGCCCCAAATCATCCAAAGAACCCTCATTCAACTTAAGATTCCTATAGCTACCATTCCGTGGAATATATGTGTTTGTCTTCTCTTCATCTTCAGATGGTGTCCCAGACTTGGGTTCTGGGAACATCTCCAGATGTCTCTGCCTCCCACCAGATCTCAAGCTCCTCATGTTATTCGAGGAAACTTTTCCTGGAGTGCTGGCGGACCCCTTCGAAACCAAGAGTTCTCTAGGGATGCTATCCATGCCCGTGAAACATTTCCTCACCTTGGCATCAGCAATCAATGCAGCCCAGTCATCAGACTGCACGAGAGCATTGGCATTGCCCACAACCTGGAAGAAAATAAATTGTCACTACATCAATTTTATGTCCTTCCTTTCACATTGGCACTCTCAAACCACACACACACATGCACGCAGGCGCACACACACAAACACACACACACACACAGAGAGAGAGAGAAGCATACCCATAATGCCCTCCTAGCTCGAGTAAGAGCAACATTCATGCGGCGGATGTCAGCAACAAATCCCACACCATGGTTCGAGGCACGGACACAAGACATGATAATTACATCACGTTCCTGGCCCTGGAATGCATCAACAGTGTTGATGTAGATATCTTTCCCTTCCTCTGAATTCAGAACTTCCTCGAATTCTCGTTGGAGACACTTCAGCTGCAGCTTATATGGGGTGATTATTCCAACAGTGACTTTTTTCCCACCATTGGCTTTCAGAAATTTCTGAAGATACTCATATAACCGCAGAGAAAACTGTGCTTCATGAATATTCTGGTATGAGACTGATCCCCCTCTGTGGGACTCACGTCCATGCATGATGTCATAAAAAATGTAAGGCTGCAACAAAGTGTCCTTGTAATAAATTTCATCAGGAAGAATGGTCACACTCTCACTGTCTGTCAGACGACCTTGGTAGAAGTATCTAGATGGAAAATCACGGATCTGAGGGTGCATTCTGTACTGCACAGACAATAACATGGTAGGGCAACCTGCTTGTTGAAATCTCTCAAAAAGGCTTCTACTATATAACAAGGTTCCAGCTGCTTTACTAATGACTGTTGCAGGGAGTTGCTGGGGATCACCAACCAGCACACATCTTGCAGCACCCAGTGCAAGGGGAGGCAGGACTGCTACCTCACTGGCCTGGGCTGCCTCATCAATAACCACCATATCAAAGCCATGAGTGAGACGAGAAAATAGTTTGCGGCCACTGCTTGACACCGTAGTGAAAACAATTTCAGCTTCATTAGCAAAACTTGCTTCAAGGCTGGCCCGTGCATCTTCCATGTTAAAGCTGCTTCCAGCACGAAACCTACTTTCTAAAATAAGGAGGCGTGACATCTCAACCAAAACTTTATCTCTGCCCTCCACAGCTGCAGCAAGGTTCTGAAGCAGTACATCACGGCTATGATCCCGGGCAGCAAGGACATCAGGATCAACACCAACTGATCCCTGGGATCGACCTGCTGCAGCTGCAACGTTGAGTTCTCTCTGAAGATGAGCAATCTGTTGTGAGAACTGCTGTTCACGAATTTTCAGCTGATGCATCCAGCCAATGATCTCATCACGGCCCTTCAGCAAAAGCTGTTCTGTTCTTCGCTCAACAGAAACAGCCTGAGCTGCACGGGTTTGTGAATCCACTCCAACACGAGCAACATCAGGACGGTAGACCTTCATCTCCCCATCGATGAAGCCACGATCAAGGACACGAGCTAGCAGCTCATCTGTGGCAGCATTTGATGGAGCACATACAAGCATTCTAGGCTTGGGGCAAAGTTTTGGCAGAGTACGAAAGAGGTTCTGGTCCATACTTTGCAAAACTTCATCAATCGATCCTGTACCAACACACTCAGAATTACTCTCGCTAGTTTGCTTGTAGCTCTCCGGAGCAAGTTTCTTGAGCAGAGCAGTGTAGTAATGCTGATATTGGACGAGATGAATGACATTTAACATGCCCCACACTGTATGTGTCTTCCCAGTACCAGGAGGGCCTTGAACAAGTGTGAAAGGCCATGGATCTTGCCTTTTTGCTGCTCCACTGCTCGTGCCTGCAGCTGTATGCATCGCAGCCCATTGTATAGCAGCCAACTGAGGACTATTAAAAGTCCTATGAAGATGATCAACGAAATTCTGGGTGAAACAATCAGGCATGGCAGGAGGCTGCTCTTCGCACTTGGGGAAGTGCTCAGGGCTAGGCTTCAGAATTGCAGTTTGCATCTATACACAGAAATGTCATCAGCACTACTCATCCAAGAATTACAGGTAAAAAGGTACCTTTCCATTAAGTAGAACATTATAGCTCACCTGCAAGTTAAGACGGCGAAATGCATGAAGAGCAATGTATTCACGCTGAGTAGTCGCAAGGGACCCAAGAACAGTTAAGTACCAAATGCCCTTGGGTTGAAGCTTCCTTAGAATATGATCATCATCCAATTTGCTGAAAGTTAAAAATGGTGTAAATACAATATAATATTAGACTCCTGAAGAAGAAAAACAAGGAAAGAACAGATACACATGATAGCAGGGGCATCTAATAGGACCAATGGCATTTAAAGAATATAGGTTATTTTGGTAGGAGAAAAATCATAATACACTTGACCCAGGCAAGCCAAGCCAGCTTTGCTTGTTCGGGGAAAAAAAAAAACATGTTCATATGTTTAGAAAAAATATACACAAACACTCAATGATTTCAAAAGCTCCAAGATATTTGGTAAATCAAATTTATTTAACACATTGATCCTCCCATGCCAAATTTAAATCTAACCCAGTACATTTGTACACGTTAATCAAAATCCCAAAATGGTTCATCATAGTTTAGCCAAATAATGACAACACTCAAAATCTTGCTTGCTAATCAAGCATCGGCCCAGTGGGATACAATATAACAGTTCAGGCTGCAGTTTGTATCGAGTGTATATGCTGGTCTCTAAGCATACACGCATTATGAAAGCTAAAAACATATTACCTACTAGAATCATATGAATCCCCCATGTAAAAATGAAGAATTGCCCCAGGAGGATCACGTGTGTCAATAGGTTGATGTCGCCTAACAGTACCAACAACCCGTCCAGTAACCTCTGATTCAACATCAACATCATTTGCACCAGCATTGATAATTCTCTTGTTAGATCTAGCTGCTTGCACAAACATAATCACAAGACATTAAACCACATGGAAAGTTCAATCTAACCAAAAGAAATAGCACGTATACTTTGTGCATCATTTGGTTTAACAAATGGAAATAACATCGAAGGTGCATGCAAAATTGATTGAACCACCAAACGAGACAAGTACATATAGGCTCAACTGCAAACCTGTACCAGGCCGAGGCGTTGATAAAACTGCAACATCACCTTCCTTGAAAGTCCATTTGCAATCATGCACTGGAAGAACTATGATATCATACCATCCTGAATTTGGAAAAGTGAGATGGCATTAGGTTACAGGATACAGACAATCACCCTTAAGAGTCAGTTTTTCAAGCTTGGGCACCGACAGAATGTCTATAATTGGAAAAGGGCCTTATTGTTATCAACAACAATAAGACTGGACGTTGGAAATAAATAACAATGCAAGCCAGACAATGTAAAAGTAATAGCGCATTACTAAGATACCAGTTCGATAAATCATTTGCTTCCAAGTAGCAGCAAGAACTGAGAATCAAAACTAATGAATTTTCAGACATAAAACTAGTTTACCAGTCAACAATCTCTGGGAAGGAATGAAAATTATTCAGCCAGCCACTGTAGCAGCAAGTATTGTTCCTTTGTAGAACATATACTTTCAAAGATATCATTGGCTAGCTTGACCTGCACAAAACAGGCATATTATCTTTCACACAAGTGTTGCAGTATTCTGCAGAAACTCAGTGCTTAATCCAATTCCCTTATGTACCCTTCAAATGGTTCTGCCATACGTCCAGTTCCGAGAACACCAGCAATATCACCATAAAGGAATATTCAGAATCCAAAAAAATCAGCATATAATGCATCAGTAAAAGAAAAACCCCTTCATGTAACAATCAGCTGCTGGTTACTTTGAGCACCATTATATGCAACGGGGATAGCGCCTTTTCCAATGAAGGTTGAATTATTAAAAAGAGGAAATCATCATAAAAAAAGGTTATAAAGACTCTAAAAAATATTAAAAATGAACTACATTTATCCCTACAGGACTCAAATATTGCAAATACAAATCAACAGACTCATTCCGCCAGTCCACCAGACTTCATTCCTCCATATTATGATTGAATCTTAGATTCCCAAAGGACCTCCAAGGTCCAATCTAAGCCTTTGCCAAATCACTCAAGTAGAAGTTTGAAGAGATCTCATTACATTTTGATTTGCGGAAGGTCCGCAGACATTCAGTATAAAATGATATAATGCCCTTTGCAATCATATTAAATCTCAGCAGGACACAAGTCCTCAATGAAGAATTATATTAATTTCAATAACTGAGTTCGTATTAAAAATTATGATGGGGTGGGCACCCAAGCACACAAGTTACTGGCACAGCTGAATGTATCCAGCTCTAAAATGCTGGACAAGAGTTCAAAGCCAACATTGCCAAAGCCATTGTATATTCAGGAATCAGGACAAATTTTGTTCTGAGAAAGAAACATCAACCCAATATTACCTAACCAATAACCAGGATATCCCCACCTCATATAATCAATATTTTTAATTTGTAAAACTTCCCTGTTACAACTGTCACGCATAATTTAAAATGCTGGTATAGGTAAGTGGGTAAAAAAAAATAAAGTTAAAAGCTCCTAAAAAACATGAAAACAAGTCAATGGTGCAACACGGAACCTGAAATTATGCCCAAAAAAAATGCAAGAAAAGGGATCATTGATCCTTAGGAGCCCAAAATTTGAAAAAGCAGTTGATTTTACAACAAAATCAAGCACTGATGCCTATAGGCGTCCACAGACACTACTGCAAACACTAGCCTTTCTGAAAGAACTACCAGACCACCTCTGTTTTTGCAGCAATTGGTGGCAAAAGCAAAGAATCAACAACCAGAACCAATTCATGTCCTCATGTTTAAATCCATTCTACACTTCAAAGTACCTATCTAGAAAGTATGTCCTATGCATGTCCAAAAGGAACATTCAAAAATTCATACAATATATAGCCAAAGCAAATTCTCCTCCTATTAAATAAGTCACAGACTTAACCCTATGCAAGTAAAAGAATGTACAGATGGATTCCAAACTCATTGGCATTGGCATCTGACGTAAGTCAAAAGAAAATATTAATCAACAACATTCCAATAATCTTAATACCATCATAACCTGTTTTTTCTAACTTTACCCTTCCTTCCCGTTTAAAATTGTAAAAGACATGATCCCCCTCCAAAAGTAAAGTACAATGTTTATGGTTTCATTCCTATTAAATAGTCTTCCATAGTTTCATGTTTATATAAAAGAATTCCCCTTGATACACCGGATAACGCTTGCTCACAAAGACTAAAGTACCTCTAAAATATTCCCTCCCCCCTCCCCCAAAATATATATATATATTTTTTTTCATTAATTACTAAATCTAAGTTATCAATACTCAGAAGCTTCATGTAGTCATGGATAAAACATGGGTAACAAGTTCCAAAAAATTGTTACCTAAGCTCATTTAATCAAGAACAGATCACATGAAAGGTGATGAGTAAAAATTTTGAACTACCAAAGAACATGATAATTACACATTTAACAGCATCAAATGCATAATATTTTAAGCCTCCACACTTGTCCATAACACAACAAAAGCCGTTACAGATTATAAGAAAATTAACAAAAAAAAACTAGCTAATGAATGAAAGTGCTTTCCTGAGCATAAATACCATAAAAGTCGTACAAGCCTCAACTACAGATATGCATACAATAATCAACTCACTCTAGGAACAACCAAAATATATAAAAAGAAAGCCAAATACCATTTTTATCCAGTGAAAAGTATATTGCTGATAGTGACTGCTTTGTTGTTTAGATTAACATCAACAAATTCATACTGCAATCCACTTTCTGATTGTTGCTATTCCATATTACTTCTAAAAACGATAATAAACCCCAAAATAACAAACTCAAGGTCATTTTACCTCTTTCTCGCCTTTCCACGGTTTTTACACGAACCATTATATGTGCATCCCTAGCTACAATCTCTGTAAGCTCCTCATAGGTGCTGTAGAGCTGTGCTCGGCATTCCTCGAAGAGCAAGGGTTCAAAAACTCTCACATACTCCTCAACAGACTCAAAGCGTCCAGGCACACGCTGAAGCTCTGTCTCCTCTGATAATTGTCAGATGCTTGTGTTATCTTCAAAATCAATACAATGCAAATGACAACATAATATAAACTAGGAACAAGTATAAGATGAGACATCACAAAGATTACCAACTAAAACACACAGGAGAACCTCAGTTAAGGTAAAAGTTATGGCTAACCGGTAGTATGACCAGGATTTAACAAGGAGTCCTCACATTGTCTTGACAAAGTGTCCACATCTTGTGAGTAATCAGTTATGGACCAATAGACAAAGGCACATTAACTCTATTTTAATGGTTGGTTTTATAATTAAATATATTACTAGCCTAAGACAGTGTACTGCCAAAAAAATATCTAAGCAAAATATCAGTTTGAGATCCAATCAACTCCCAAAAAGAAACCAAATCTCTTTCTACCCATAAGGATTCTTCAACTGTAACTGGCCTTAAAAGCAGTATCCCTTGTATTGCTCACAAAAAACATCTGTGCAAATTGGTGGATTCAAAACCACTCCATATACTTAACTACCTGTCGGCATTGTTTATCCTGTTGTTATTAGCTACAAAACAAGAGTGGCTGCTACTCTACATATTAAACTAATTCATTCAATAAATTCATTAAAGGAAACCTTCAAAATCCTGACCTGCTCCTCAGCACTGTCTCTCTCATCACATGAACATGTTACTCCTATCATGATGCATGTATTCAGGATTTCAAATTGTTCACCAAAAGAATTCAGGTGCTAGCAAACTAACATATAAATAAATATACCTACATCACAACTTGCAATTAGAAAAGAAATGTCCCAAACCTGGATGATGCCAGAACTTCTCATTCGTCACCTCCCTGAGAAGCCGTTCCACTGATGTATCTTGGTACTGGAGGTTGTTTGAAGTCTGCTTCTTAGAGGGAAGATGTTTTTTGCTTCCCAATTTTTGATCTGAGGTGCTCTGACCTGTGACAGAAGGTTTTCGGCATGAAATGGGTGGGTTCTTATACTGCCTGGAGTCTACAGGCTGCTTCCAGGAAACCTGTCTTGGAATCGGTGGTAGGCAAGCTTCTGAAGAAAACTCATTGTTGTTCATCTTCTTAGAGCAAGATATTGATCCTGGATTAGCATCACCATTAGAATCAGCCTTTTGGTCACTTGACTCCACAGGATTACTTCCTTCACTGCTTGCCATGTCAGCTTGTTTCTGATCCCTGCTCATGGGCTGACTCTGTCTTTCTGCAGCCCTTTCAACACCACCAGGGCTAGCACGAGTCGTGTCTTTCACAGTACGAGTAATAATAGGTGTAGGAAAAGAAGTCTGCCTCCTAGGTGTTGAAGATTTCATAGGACCAGCTTGCTTAGCATCCTCCACATTAATAAAAACAGTCTGTCTGGCTCTTTTCTTACCTAACATTGCCTCCTTATGCTCATCAAGCTTTGGTCTCTTTGCAGGATTATTTGCAAATCTCAATGCATAACTGGCCTCAACTCCTTTGACCTCTTTGGGCTTGGGAATTGAAGAAGATTCTACCAAGCCATCTGCCAGTACATCTCCTTTAGAATTACAGTGTGAAGTTCTGTTATTCTCTGATCCTGATGGGCCTTGAACCTTTGCATCTTTAGAAGCATCTCCAACTTCATTACTGTTAGGTCCGAGGAGACTAGAATCACTGCAACTATTCTCATCAGCCTTCATAGGTACAGGCTTACTTTCTTCAGTTGCTCTTTGCATCTGTGAAATTTCAGAATTAACATCGTCATGCTTATTGCTAGCATTGCTTTCAACTGCATAAACATTGCCCTCTATATCAGACCATTCCCCTTCTTCCCTTTCAGCCGCTTGAGGATCCTGATTACTGGATGACACTAATGCTGAAACTTTATTATCCTCGCTATGACTTGTAGACATTGATGTGGAGGCTTGGTTCGCATTCGAACAATCGGCATCAGGATTATGTTTGTAGCCCTCCTTTGAGTTCTGTGGGTCTTTATTCCTTACAAAAGGCTGAAAGCCTGAACCCAAAGAAGCATGTGTGAATGCATGGTTATTCACTATCCGCTGACAACCTTCTGATGGTGGAAACAAGCCTGAGGTGCGAGGATTTGAAATAGGAATGGACTTTTGGGGCTGGAGAAGGACAACACTATCTTTCTCATCTTCCTCTCCAGTTGGGAGTTCATTAAGGTCAAATAATGGCCTTCCACGACACCCCATTTCATGTGTAAATGCATATAAATTGGCAATTCAATTTTAATATCCACAATAATCTTCCTCAATTTCCTTCAGATGGAAAGACCTATGTCATGTCCATGCTATAGATCGATGATCATAACCTGGAAAAAAACTCCTACTGGACTTCCCAGGTGATTGATTTCTGCAACTTCAGTTCAGAACGATAAAAATTACAAAGTGTTAGAAGTATACAAGAAATTTAATTAACAAGAGGCAACATCATAACAAAATTTGAGGCTATGTATTTGAACCAAAGGTGGGCAGAAAGGTACGAACACATAACCATGGACACTGTAAGAACATATTACATGCACATCTAAAGGATGAGGTAGTAATAATAAAAAAAGTTCTGACATCTTATTTTAACTGGACATACATTTGAAAATAAGTTCCTCAAAGAAAAAGAAAAATGACAAAGACTATCACAACCTGAATGTATTGTTATTCAATAGGCTTAATTTTCACATCTCCCATTTCATAAGCCAGAGAAAGGACACAACAAGCCACTCTCAAACTTCAGCCAACCAAGATTGTTTGGATTCTACCCATTTCTATCAAGATTCTTTATTTTAGCTAGGTCATATGTATAGCCACTGGCAAATTTTAACTATACAAACCTAAGCCCACCAAGACATGAATTAGGAATAGAAACTTAGTAGACTGCTAAGTTCTTGCAGCATTATAGCAGTACCCAGAAATAAGCAAAGAATACCTTTGATGGTAGGGTCTTTGAGTCAGTTGCTTCATAGATCAATAATTTATAATCAAGCAGGTTCATTTGATGAACAGAGGATCTCACCACTGAAAAAGAGATGTCTCATTTATTTGACAGTTCTATTCTCAAAGAACTGAATCAAATACCCTTCCTGGTTCATGGAAGAAGATATACATACACACACACATCTTAGATAAGTCGCATTGATAGATAACAGTGATGTCTTACAAATCGTAAGTAGAGATGCATTTATAGGATGAGTAAAAAGGAAAGCATGCAAGATGAAAGTTATCTAGTCTAAGCATGTGTGATATATATGGTACCTCATATATTGTGAGTGTAGACACAAAAACACACAACATTAGGTACCACTAGATACCTCTCGAAACCCTAATTTAAAAAGAAAATGCCGCTATCAGTACAATTGTACTTGTAAAAAGATTTAAACTAAGAGAATGCTTAAAAAATGGCATATAACTGTAGTTATCATTCAGCATTATTTTGACATCATATACACTGGTGTTATATTACATACTTAGTCCATAAATTATCATCACAACCACAAAATATTGCAGAATATATCTATAAATTTGGTCAGTCTAGTTTTCCTTTAGGAATTCACTATTCTTGGCAGGACACAAAGGATGATGGGTGAATTACTAACGCCATTTACTCTTTTTGACATTTAGCTAACAGTGATATGGAATACTTGCATGACATTGCTATTACAAGAACTCTAGTTATCCATCCAAAACAAGGCATTACTTGTTGAGAAGCCCATAACTTTGTCAACATTATGGTCTTAAATCATAGTGTGCTTATGCTAACACACTTACAAAGATAAATCAACAGCCCGTAATAACAATATATAGCATACTAGAAAGCGTGGAATCTTGAGCATGATCCTGTAATTATCAGGGGAAATAACCACTAAGTGAGACAAGTGGTCCTTTTAACACTACTTACACATGAGCATTCAAGTACCTCAACAAATACTTAAAATAGAAAGAAATGCAACAGTGGTTGTATTTATGATCTTTGAATGTTTATACATTAGATGTTAAAAACAAATCTAGATGTATGTAATTTTCTAATCGACATTTTCTATAAACATAAACTGCTTTTAACAGCACCAGACACAACTATAAACATCACTCATCACTAGCTCAGTACCTCTCAGACTTGCCACATTTTAGTATAAGATCTAAAAAAAAGGGACGGCGTAGTGCACTCCCACTATCGCGGGGTCTGGTGGAGGATCAGATGTATGTAACCTATTCAACCAGAAACTGTTTTCATGTTTTAAACCTATGACCTCCAGATCACAATGGAGCAACCTTTCAGTTGCGCCACGGGCTCACCCTCAAATAATGCACAAGATCTGTTTGATATAAATAATCTCGGTGTTAATGTATCATTCAGTTCTCTAAGTCAATAAAAAATGGTCTCTGAAACACCAAATAACCCTAATCCAAGAAATCACCCTTGCCTTCCACGCACAATCCAAATCTTCTTTTATTTAATTCTTGCTCTTACTCATCACCAAGAAAAGTTCTCTAGAAAAAATTGCAGATTTACTTTTATCCAATAATACCCATTTGATTATCAAAATAATAGCAAAAGTCCATCAGTACCTCTCAGTCACACCACCTTCCACCACAAAATATGCGCATGATCTGTTCGATGGAATAAATCAGCACCTTAATCTACCATTCCAACTCCGCAGTACATCCATAACTGGACGCCCTTACACCAAACAATCCCAATTCAAGAAATCAACCACACCTACCACCACACCCGATCCCATCAAAAAAACACTATTTACGCATCTCTTCACGCTCTTACTTTAAGCTGACAAATTTATTCCTATCCGATAACGCCCGTTCCATCCTGCCCATCGATGACGACATCATCGACTCCGAAGAGATCAGACAACACGTACGAGGCTCCCTCTCCCTAAATCAACCAAGAAAATCCAATTTTGACGTCGATTCTAGGTTTTATCAGAAAGACAGAACCCAGGCATCAAGAAAATAATTGGAGAGACTTAGGGTTTCACGAAGGTTAAGAAAGAACGGAATCTAGGGTTTACAAGCAAGGAAGGAAAAAAAAAAAGATCGAGGAGAGGAGATCTCACCGAAACGGAACGAAGAGAGAGGGAGATAGGGAAAAGAGTGGGATCGAGGCGGCCGTCTTCGAGTGACGCAGAGATCTCTCGTTCGCTCTGTCTCAGAGGTTGCAATGGGGCAGAGAGAGGGGGGGGATCAGCTGGTACTTATAGGCTACTCGGCGACCAAAACTAACGCCAGGGCACGTGACAGTGCACGTGATATTGATGAACGGCCGAGATCACACCCCACGGTTTGCTTCTCCATTGCTGATGTGGCAGGTTACACGTACCCTCCCTATTCATCTTAATGCACCCTCCTTTGACCGTCTCATAATAATAGATGGGGATTCCAGGGATCACGGAGTGCATAGTGTTAAGTAGGAGTTTATTTATCAAAAGAGTTCAGGATAAGAATTAAAATATTATCTAAATAGAAAATTATATTTTGACCCCTCGTATTACTGCTGGTTTGTTGCCAAAGTTAACTCCAAGCCCTTGGGTTTTGATGTTCATCGTTTTAAGTCCACGTTTTATGAATGAAAACGAGAAAGAAATAACAATCACAAGGTTCGATATAGATGTCTCCTAGATGCCACTAAATCTAAACTTGATAGTCAGTGCTACAACACTAAAGATGGCCTTAAGGATCTATCATTTTTGTCTGCTTCATAAGGGTTGAAATTTCAATGGGATGAGGGCATTCTAGTCGTTCTGTTTCGTTTCTGTGAGCAAACCCACATACGCAGCTTGTCTTGTCTTCATCCTAGCTGGAAGATCGTACGATAGAGCCATCCTAGCCAGTAAATGCCTACATCCAAGGATGATTAGGTGATTGAGGGCCTTAGGATTTTTTTTTCTCGTACAATGGCAACTCACCCTACTCCAGTGTAGGACCTGCCAACAGAATCAGAAACTAGAACTTGGCTCGGAAGCGAGAGAGGGGCTTTCCGATGTGGCCAAAGTATCTCTCCAGAGTTCTGCGCAGCATAAAATGCAATCCAGTCTGTGGTCTTGTTCGCTTTTCGGTATACGTGTACTATCTAGTAAGTGCTGCAATCTCTCAGCATTAGCCTGATATCGCACAGCAGGGGCCTAAGGACTTCACAAGCCGAGACATCACTTACCAATCTATCGAGTCCTCTCAAGCCAAGGCCTTCGCTGAGCGTGGACAACTCACAGCTCTATGCCTCTCCCATCCTAACCGGGACATGCCTTCATTTGAGAACGAGTCGGTGATCAAGGATTCCTAAAGTTAGAATCTAGCATGCACCAATGAAAGGGAGAGGCAAGAATGCTTCGGTCCTAGGGGGACAGAGTGGAAGATGGCAAGGAATCAACGAGGAGGAGCAGCTAAGAAAAAAAATGAGGTCAGAAGGTTTGGGATGAGGTGAGTTTGTATTTTTTCCGGTTTTAGCTTTGAAAATATTTAAGAATAACATTAGTTGTCCTTTTCAGATAACTTTAATTGTTGGTTGCAATGGTTAGAGGGGGAATTGAAAACCATACATGAAGGTGCATGAGTTTGAACCCAAAAATTTTTATTTAATTTTTCATCAAAATAATACTATAATAAAATCAAAAAATATAAAATTGAATCCCACATTCAATATAAATTTTTCATCAAAATAATATTATATAAAAAATCAAAAAGCACCCTACATTCAACATTAATTTTTCTAAAAATTATTATATAAAAATAAAAAAATATAAAATCAAACTCTGCATCCAACATTAAATTTTTCCTTAAAATAATACTATATAAAAAGTAATAATACATAGAAAAGTGAATGTATATTGTATATTATATATACATGTCATATTATATATTTTTAAAATACATTATATAAGAAACCAAAAAATATATATAAAAAAGCATTCTAAGTAAGTATGTATTCCATCCTTTATTTCTAAAATTTAGACAATATTCTTACTCATCCTGCTCCTTCTAATAGTAATATTTCTAAATGCAGGAGAATGGCCACCATGTTAATTGCTTGGAGTATCAATTTAAGAAAATTAAGCAATAATAAAACAATTATGTATATACACTTAATGGAGTTTACTCATGTTTATTTTGTTTGACAATAAGGTAGTTTTGCTTTGTTGCCACTCATGTGATATCCAGGTATTAAGTTATAAGTTTCAAAAATAGAGACTGAAGGCAAGAGTGATTGGTTATGCATCTAAGCTTTGTGCAATAAAAAGTATCATTTTTTCATCAGATCATATCATTTTTGTCTTGTTAAGGGCTCGTGATTGTTGTTTTATAATCAACGCACTCTAATAGCCTAGAAGGTTACAAGAAAATATAGTGTCAATTTTAAGTAAATATATGAATAAGACAGTATAATCCGAAAAGTGTCAAAATGTTGAACCAAAATTTTTTTGTGCATGATGGACCAACACAAATAGATATACTTAGCTTATGCAAATATCTACCCTCAAGAAATATGAAAATAGCAGGTCTTAATACAACCTCAGCAACATTGATCTACTATGGCACGGTAATATTAGCTAGGATTTTTCGATTAATAGAGAAATATTAATAAGACTATAATTTAACACATGCGAACCTCATAGTATGATCTTATCACTCTCTTTAATCTATTGTAATATACAATGTGAACTTTCCTGACACCTTCTTTTACCTTTCGTATGTCACTTGTGATTCCCTACTTTCTGATTTAAAATTATTTAGAGCATGTGGTTGTTAACCCCAAGATCAATATTCAAGGTACAAGTCTTTTCCTAGAATTTTATTTTTTTATATAAATATTTTTATTAAAAATTAAAAAAACATGGGCATAAATAATATCATTCTCTCTATTTAGTGTTAAGGATTTGAAACTTGAACAAATGTTAATAAATATACATCCATATTTCAATGATTTTTTCTTAGCTATCTCTTTAAAACATTAATTACAAAGAACTAACCACATATGTAAACATTTTTCTGAACTTGATGTTGAATATTTTGATTACAGATTTAGTATGGCATTTCATTATGTATAATAAATGAGAAAGAGAGATATAAATATTAAGAGTAATTACGGTGTCCTTCTAGATGACTTTAGTATTTTACAAATTTCTCATGTTCGTAAAGTCTATTGGTAGACATAGTAAAGATCGAAGTTCAAATCTAGCCCTTATTTAGGGTTAGGCTTAAGGGTATTTTGGTGGAGGACTACCTCTCATTATATACACTCTTACTTTCGATCCCCTTCCACCCTATATTGGATTAAATATTTGTACAGTTACCTTCATTAATAGTGATGATCATTTCTAGGTTGAAGTAGAAAGTATGGTTATATTATCAAAACCAAGTTAATCATTTGAAATAGCAAGCATGGAACTTGTAGTTGGAAAGAAACAAAGTGAAAATTGATTGATCATTGTTCAACAAAGTAACTTTTTCTTAATGCAATGAAAGTTTCCATGCATACTCTACATTTTCAGAATAAAAGCCTTTAACTAGCACTATTTGAACATTCTCACGCAAGTGAGATTTAGGTACAACTTAAAAAAAAAAAAAATCAAAGTGTACTTTGTAGTATAGGAATTTCATGGATATTGTCCACAATTTTGAAATAAAAATTCTTTGTTGGTGAATTTGAGAATTCTTACAAAACTAAAATTCTTATGCAGCTGAGATAATAGCATCATGCTTCACAATACTCATAGACTCACAAATGAAGTGCACATTGTTATTCTTGTTATAACTCAATTTTTGAATATATATTTCCCAAATTTCATAAGAAAATAACGTTTGGTTATCTAAAATTCAAGGGAGACTCATAGGAAGCCGGTACAATAACTATTAGTTGTGTAAGGATCCACAAAAATATATGTATAGCTCCATATCATATTTAAGAAGATCATTGGTACTTAAGGATGGTCAAGGCCTAATTAACACACTAGCTAGCCCTTATTGGGTAAGTCCCATACCATTACAAATGATATTAAAGCAACCTAGGCCACGATCTATATATAATTAGGAACTTTGCAGCATGGCCCTTTTATGATTGATAATGAGTCTTTCATAATATTTGCAATTGATACTTGTCCTGATGATGAGATCAAAGCCAAAATGGAGTGAGTGTATGAAAACTCATATGTAAGTATTTGTTGAGTCCTACATTCAATATGTGTTGGGGAGGTCCTAGGGCTTAAGTAGAACTAAGGACTCTATTAATGACATTCTAGCTAGCCTCTTTTCAAGGAGGTCTTGGGTTGTCATAGGTTGCTTCAAAAGGTTTAGCAGTGGTACATTGCTACCTCGATCATATGCAAAAATCTCCTTTCTTTTATGCACATACACCGAAGCTTTAATTAGTCACTTGAACAAAATAGTCAGTATAGATCAACTTATTCTCAAGGGGCCCCCAATTCCCATATTTGGAGATATTTTCAATTTAATGACAAGTGGAGCGGGCAAAAATGGTGAGTATTTTAACAAAGCAAGTTAATTGAAACATGTAGAATGGATGTTTTGCATTCATAGATGTGCTTAAGATAAGATACGAATTAATTTAAGTGTTAGGTTAGATTTATATTAATTGACAAGGGGCATTCCATATTTTGCATTGTCTCTCATCCATTTTTTCTATTTCTTTCTTCATATGAGAAATTGGTATTCTCATTTCAAAGAACCATGTTAGTCAATGTGCAATAGCCAATTGTGACCGCAAAAAAATTTCAATTGGGATGATTGAATTTTCAAGTGAATCTCCAATTGAAAAATACTCTAATTCTCTATATATAATTTCAAGATATCAGCTAATTGATAAATGTCTATGTATAATCTTTTCAAATCAAAGTTCCTGTTGGAGCAACAAAAAAAAAAAAAACTCTTATTCTCTATATATAATTTCAAGATATCAACTAATTGATAAATGTCTATGTATAATTTTTTCAAATCAAAGTTACTGTTGGAGCAAAAAAAAAAAAGGAAGCAAGAAAAGATTGCCTTGTGCACCATTATCAAAGGGATGCCTGTTAATTAAAACAGCTATTTTACCTGTCGAACATATAAATTTTGAGAAGGAATAGAGCTAGAAAAAAAAGAAAAGAGAATCCCTAATTGTTATATAACGTAAATACATGGATTTTATAAAATATCATTGGACTTTAGTTTGCTATCTTCAACTTGATAAATTTGAGCAGCATATTAATTAAGGTATTATTTAATAGCTTTTGTGGTGTTGTTCCATTTTCTTTTCATTTACTTTTCTTCTTGATATTGTTTTATGGGGTGGGGTTGCTAGTGGGAGAGGATGGCAAGGGTTTTATGGTGGTAAAATTTGAATCACAATCGCAAATTTGTCCAAACCCACCTAAAATAAATGGGTTCAATTAATTCTTTTTAATGGGTCAACCCAAAAATCTACCCAATTATAAATGGGTGTGTTCAAATGTAGGACCCTAGACCATCCGGGTTGGAAGGAGTGAACTAGTTAGAAATTAGTAAGCTCCTAGGAATAGCATAGTAGTTCTCTACAATTTTCATTCACTTTTTTACTTGAAAAATTGGGTTATTGATAGTGACAAGCAAACAACCCAAGGGATTTTATGATGTCCAGTTGCATGTTAGCTAGTTCAATCCTTATTTATTTTATGACTGTCGTATGTTCTAACTTTCTAAATTTATTATCATTATGTTGATACATTTGAAATTAAATATAATTTTGTAGTTTTGTGATCTTTGCATATTATATTTTACTATATTTTTTAGTTAAATCCATGGTTGAAAAGTGCAAACCTGTTTATCAAAATAAAGAAAAAAAGAGCGAAAATTTAAATAGGTCGGGAATGAATATGAATTTATATAAAATAAATGAGTTTGTATGTGTTTATATTTTCTGACCCAATTATAAAGTATGGGTGAGAATTTTCTAAGTTCAATTTAGCTTGATCAGACATGCTTACATGCATGATGTTTTTAAATACTAAATTGACAACATATGTCTAAATTTTCCCCAATTTATTCAATCCATTGAAAAGGTCTACCAAAGTATCCAACTCAAGGCATATCTCAGAGTATGTATAAATATATATATATATATATATATATATATATATATATATATATATATATATATATATATATATATATATATATATATATATATATATATATATATATATATATATATATATATATATATATATATATATATATATATATATATATATATATATATATATATATATATATATATATATATATATATATATAGGCATCACCCATAGCACATTGAAAGGGGAGGAATGCATGGATCTAACACTTTTGTCCTTATGGCATTATTTTCTAATTAATTGATACAACCCTAACTCTAGCAGTTTCGAACAAGAAAAATGTGCATGATATGAATTTATTAACTTCCGCAATCCAATCCATCTCTGAGCTCGTTTGGTTCGCGGGAAGCATTTTTCCTCCTAAGAATATGATTCCTGGGAAACAGATTCCCAGAAAGAGGATGTCTAGGAAAGTATTTTGGCATGCTTAGTTGACCATGGGAAAGTGACAAATTTCCAAAATGCTTATGTTTGGTTGACCATCCACTTTCCTGGGAAAGTTATGTATAATTCCTATTATACCCTTAATAAAAATTAGGTCTTTAATGCTTCTTTAATGCTTCTTTAATGCTGAAGGGCCTTTTTGGAAAAAAATAAAAATAGAGTGATTCCCATGTTTCTTTTCCATGAAATGTGGGAATCATATTCCCATGGGAATATAACTTTCCCGTCTCTCTCCTTTGAAAACTCCAACCAAACAAGAGGCATCTCATTACTTTTTCGTTGACCACACTTCCCCCCCTTCTTTTCCCGCGAACCAAACGAGCCCTCTTTGTTTACTAAATTCCGAATTCCCAGTAGTCCTCGGAGATCTATCCTGATCTATCATGCAACCAATCCAGCTATATCTTGAGCTTGGATTGCCATGGAGATCAGCGACCTCGGGGTGCGTCAGAAAGGGACTGCAAGTGTTTGATCAAATGCATCAAAAAAACAGTGCCCCCTCAGGGGGAATGTATCCAAAGCCTCTTCCTAGACAGAGCATGTGGCGAGAGGAGGGGTACAAACAGGCTAAGAACTGGTCTTTCAACATAGGTGTCTACTAATCTTGCATGCTACAGCTGTCTTGGGTGAGAAATATAGAGTAGACAAGAATTTGAGGATTTTCTGAGTGGTATCATGCATCTATATTCCTTTATTTTTTCTAAATTTCTTCTTGTGGGGCTTTTTGTTTGGGACTTTGGTGTACCAAAGGCATGAGCCCAGGACATACACCTGGATCAATGTACCATTTTCAGTTCTTCTCCCTAATGGGAATCATAGAATGCAGAGACCTCCTTGTGGCTTTAGCAAATGTTGTAGGCTCTCTTTTTTTATTTCAGTTAATACTGGCCTAAGAACTCAGATTGCTTAAAGGATTTCATCTTTTGTATGCAAAGGAGACCCACTCATAACAAAATTTGCTGTTACTGGACCAATAAATATGATTATACTGCCCAAAAAGAATTTGATGATGTAAAGATTAAGTAAAGTGGTTTCAGGTTTCAAGGCTGCTGCAAACTATAGATTCCATTAGCACAATAGATACACATAAGAACATTTCAGAGTATGGCTCCAATCTTGCGCCTATTTCATTCCCCAAGCAACCGCAATACACTAGGAGGAGTCAAGTAACAAACAAAAGGACTAATTTGATATGTCAAGAATTGTTGGTACAATCACCACACTTTAAACTTTAAATTTAAACTTATCTTTACTAATCTTGAAATATTAACAGATAGCCTTAATATGACAAGTGAAACATGGGAAGCATGGGGTGGACTGCTGGTGTTTGATACAATTCCTCATGATTTGAGAGCATAAGCCAAAGCAATATAAAGACAATCAGGTAGGTCATTTTATCAAGCAGTAACAAACAATAGCAATGTTTTTGAACAAAACAAACAATAATTGTTGGGGGGAAAAGTGGATCACCCGGCGTACATGGTCAACGCACCCAAATCCGGCAGCAAGCGCGACCTCAGCAGGCATGGCCTCGGCGCGCATAATCTCGGCGAGCGCGACCTCAGCAGGTACGGCCTCGGCGCGCACGGTCCAGGTGAGCGCGACCTCAACAGGCATGGTCTCAATTAGATAAAGCCCGGTTGACCTCGAGGCCGAGAAAGACCCAGTCAGAGGCTGAGGCCGACTCCCACTCCGCCGAAAATCAAGCCGACCCCTACATCGTAACGTTCACATAAAGAAAGAGTCACCAAATCCTCCATATCCGGGATCAAATCCCACAGTCTCCGCTACGACAGCTGTAAAACCTGAATCCTGGTAATCTCAACCAATGGCCAGCCAAATTCCGTGCCATCTAAGGTAACTCATTTAACCCAAGATTTGCGTAATCACCTCTGATTGTGAGTAACCACTACACCCCCTCCTATAAAGAGGGGGGGGGGGGGGGCTCCAGGAAGAGGGGCATCTTCTCCCATCGCCAAAAAAGATCTCTCCATTAAGATATCAAAAATTTCCTCTCTGACTTAAGCATCGGAGGGCCTTCGCCGGATCCCCTGGCCCAGGCTTCTTGCAGGTTCGCCGGAGACAGCCGTCCGCCACCGTCCGCAGCCAGAAGCTCCTCTTCCTGGTTCGTGATCGCCCTTAGGTCCAATTTCCAGCAACAGTTGGCGCTAGAGGAAGGGACCGAGTCGTGATCATGAGACTAAGGAGCAGAGAGGCTTCTAATGCCTCCAGAAATCGCGCACCAAGCCCTGGCCGCTCGGTCCAGAATCTACCACCAAGGCCTTCGGCAGATCAAGCTCCGCAAATCCAACCTGAACAGTTCGATATGCTGGTGCAGCAAGTCCAAGCGTTAGCCACAGCGGTCCAAGGCCTGCAACAAGTAGAGGGCCCTCTCGTGCCGCCTCCACAAGTTCACACTCGATCGGCACTCCCTCCAGATGGGCTTGTGTCCCAAGGTCGTAATCACCATTGCTCCTCAAGGATCAATAATAGGGAACGGCGCCGACACCAGGGTTCTTTCCGGGCGTCCCCCCGGTGGGAGCCGTTAAGGAGTCGTTAGGATAGAAGGCCGCAACCTTCAGAAGCCGGATCGACCCCGAGTTAGTCAGCACCGGGACGGACCACCACGACGACTTTCCAAGATGGAGAACTCGACAAGAAGGTCGAAGAACTCAAGCAGCAAATCGAGGCGCTTCGGGATCAAAGAGTAAGGTGCGAGGGCGACCCTGATTTTACCACCAAGTCGCCTTTCTTCTGCCTAATCGAGGATGAACCAATCCTACCAAGATTCAAGATGCCCCAAATAAAACCCTTATAATGGGACAACCGATCCCCTGGATCATCTGGAGAGTTACAGAGCCCTCATGGCACTGCAAGGATCCTCGGAGGCTCTGCCATACAAGGCCTTCCCCGCAACCCTCTGAGGGACGGCCCGGCTTTGGTTCTCTAGGCTAAAGCCGAGCACCGTGTTCTCCTTTGAACAACTGGGCAGGCAGTTTGCGGCCAATTTTGCCGCCAGCCGACGCCAACGGCGAACGCCGGATTCTCTCCTTGACATAAAGCAAAAGGAAGGAGAATCCTTGAAAGATTACATTGATCACTTCACCGCCGCTACTTGGGAGGTCCGTGAGCTCGATCAATCAATCACCATGTCAGTATTGAAAACGTGAGCTCGGTCCTATAAGTTTCTCTTCTCCATTGAAAAGAATTTTCCTTCCAACTTCACGGAGATGCTGGCTCGACCTCGAAAATACGCAAAGGCTGAAGAGGCCATGGCCTCTCGGCGAGACGCCGCCGAACGACCCCCAAAGGGGCAAAAAAGGCGTCGCGAGGAGCGCGGTTGCCCAAGAAGTCAATCACCCTGCCGAGAAAAGAATTTGCCTCGATTGAGGAGCCCGCCTCATCGGAGGTCGCAGCCCCGACCGAGATCCCTGCCTCGGCCGAGGACGCCACCAAGGAGATACGGGAACTATACTCTCCTCACCACTACTCGAGCTGAGATCCTCATGGAGATAGAAGGCCGAGGTTATATCCGACCTTCACCGATGCGAGAGTCGGAAGCTCGGCAACGTTCTAGGAAGTACTATCACTTCCATCGAGATCACGGCCACGATACAGAGGAGTGCTTCCGACTCCGAGACGAGATTGAAGCGCTTATCCGTCGTGGGATACTCAACCGATTTGTACGAAACCGACGTGATGAAGGAGAACCAGTGGAGAACGTCGTGCCACCTGAAGACCAAAACAATAACAGGCCCATTGCCGGCACCATCAATGCCATAGAAGGGGGCTCTGCTGAAGAAAGCTCGGCTAAAGGACCTGATGAGAAGGAAGCCCCCTTGAAGCGCCAGCGCACGACAGAAGCCATCTCGTTCTCGGATGAAGACTTAAAAGGAGTCAAAACTCCCCATGATGATGCCGTGGTTATTTTCCTTATCATGAATAAGTTTGATGTAAAACGTGTTTTAGTTGATAATAGAAGTTCTGCAAACATATTATTCTATGTTGCTTTCCAAAAAATGGAAATGACGGAGGATCAACTCCGGAGAATAAACGCACCACTGGTTGGATTCACTGGAGATTTAGTCCCGGTTGAAGGAATTGTTAGCTACCTGTCACGGCCGGGCTCGCCCCCAGAGAGAGTACTGTGCAGACAGACTTCCTAGTAGTCCGGGTAGCCTCAGTCTACAATGCTATTCTCGGACGACCTGGGCTCAACGCCCTCCGGGCCTTAGACTCAACCTACCATCTGCTCATGCGGTTCCCTACCGAACGGGGAGTCGGCGAAGTTCGAGGGGACCACGCAACGGCCAAGCAATGCTACATGACGACCTTTAAAGCAAAACAACCGGCTAAAGCATCAGTTCAAGTCTCGACCTTGGCATTACATATTGAAACCCTGGAAGTACGGGACGAGCCTAGGAAGCAACGAGCAGAGCTCGGGGAGCTCTTGCTTAAAATTCCCTTGAGAGAGGACCGCCCGGATCAAACCGTACAGGTCGGCTCCAGCCTAAGCCCTCATGAGCGAGACCGCATGATCAAATTCCTCCGAGCCAATACCGACGTATTCGTCTAGTCGCCCACTGACATGCCAAGAATAAATCCTGAAGTCATGGTTCACCGACTCCAGGTGAGCCCAACCTACAAACCCGTCAGGCAGAAAAAATGGAGCTTTGCACCAGAACGACAGCAAGCGGCAGCCGAGGAGGTAGACAAACTCCTTGAGGCCGGCTTTATCAGAGCAGTCACCTACCCAGACTGGCTCGCTAACGTGGTCATCGTGAAGAAAGCTAATGAGAAGTGGCGCATCTGTGTGGACTACACCGATCTGAACAAGGCATGCTCGAAAGGCAGTTTTCCTCTCCCCAGGATCGACCAGCTCGTTGATTCTACCTCGGGACACCAGCTGCTAACGTTCATGGACGCCTTCTCGGGGTATAATCAGATCCGAATAGCGCCTGAAGATGAAGAAAAGATAGCCTTTATCACGGACAAAGGCCTCCATTACTACAAGATGATGCCATTCGGGTACTGCCGAATGACGTCCCGACCGAGCTCGGGACGCCCCGCTGAGTCGACCGCGAGCCAGGACTCCCTCAATCTCGGGTACTGCCTAATGACATCCTGACCGAGCTCGGGACGCCCCACTGTGTCGACCGCGAGCCAAGACTCCCTCGACCTCGAGTATTGCCTAATGACGTCCTGACCGAGCTCGGGACACCCCGCTGAGTCGACCGCGAGCCAAGACTCCCTCGACCTCGGGTACTACCTAATGACGTCCCGACCGAGCTTGGGACGCCCTGCTGAGTCGACCGCAAGCCAAGACTCCCTCGACCTTGGGTATTCTATAATGACATCTCGACCGAGCTTGGGACGCCCCGCTGAGTCGACCGCGAGCCAAGACTCCCTCGACCTCGGGTATTCCATAATGACATCTCGACCGAGCTCGAAACGCCTCGCTGAGTCGACCGCGAACCAAGACTCCCTCGACCTCGGGTACTGCCTAATGACGTCCCGACCAAGCTCGAGACGCCCCGCTAAGTCCACCGCGAGTCAAGACTCCCTCGACCTCGGGTACTGCCTAATGACGTTCCGACTAAGCTCGGGACGTCCCGACTAAGCTCGAGACGTCCCGCTGAGTCGATCGCGAGCCAAGACTCCCTCAACCTCGGGTACTGCCTAATGACGTCCCGACCGAGCTCGGGACGCCCCGCTGAGTCGATCGCGAGCTAAAGCTCCCTCGACCTTGGGTACTACCGAACGAAAATCGGGGCTACAGTTCGAGATGCCTAAGGCAAATACTATGGATCGAAGGGCACTCAAGCCTGTAAAAGCTCACGATCCGAACAGCTAAATAACAGGTCGACCTTAGCCCGCACTACAACTAGATCTGAGCCCGGAGACTTAGTAAAATTCTTCAAAAAGCGCCGGAATTAGATTCAAAAGTGGATGATGCGCGAAGTCCTACCCAAAAAATCAAAAACAAAGGTTCGTTGAAAACACAAGCAAAGACAAATTAAAAGATGCAACAAAATTGAAGAAAGTATATATTTTATTGATAAAGAGCCCAAGACTAAGTACAAAAATGCTGGTCCTGAGGTCGGCCCGTTTAACCGTACAATGGTTTCAGCAGCCAACCTCATTTACAAATGACGAAAAAAGAAGAAGAAGAAGAAGGCAGAATCTCAGGCCGCCTCGGAAGTAGTGGCGACCTCGGCACCGGCCTCGGGGCAGTCCACTGGAGAAGCCTCGGGAGCAGCCTCAGGAGCCACTTCAGGAGCACCCTATGAAGCTTCTCCAGATGGGATCTCGTGAGCGACCTTCAGAGCCATCCCGGTCTCGGCCTCGACGACCGCCAGCTCGGTCTCGGCTTCGGGACTCTCGGGTGCGCTGTCATCCTCAGCGGCCCCTAACAAACGAGGCCGAATATTGCTGAAGTCGAGCTTGGGGCAAAGCCTTAGCACCTGGGCCCGAAAATTCTCGAAGCCGCGGATGAAACCATCGACCGTCTCCTCCTCTAGCTCCTCTCGGTACTCGGCTGACTCGCGAAAAATCTGCACCGCATTCCGAGCTTGCTCCATGGCCTTCTTCTCTCGAGCTTCAAGTTGCTCGATCTTCAGCCGAAGGATCCCCGCCTCGTACTTTTGGCCCACGAGCACAGACTGGGCGTCGGCTAAACGTGCCTCGGAGGCACGAAGCGCCGACCTGGTGAGAGCGTGCGAAGCCTCCTCCTCCTCAAGGTGCTCAGCCTTAAGCTTGAGCTCGGACTCGGCGACTTCCGCCCTCGCGGTGGATTCCTTCCACCTGGCCTCGGCCTCGGCGAGCTTCTTCTCCACGACCTCCTGCCCCTTCTGGCTCTTCCAGGCCTGGTTTTGATAGCTAGCCGCCGCCGAAGCTAGCATGTCAATTTCATGGAGGTGCTGTAACGAGGAGAAGTAAAGGTTAGCCGAGATTGAGAACTTAGAAGGATATGAAAATGAAAGCATGAGAAAAACTTACTCGGACGGCGGAGCAATAGACCTGGTCAACAAAATCGCTGACCCCGCCGGCTTCGAGCTCGGCTCGGTCAGCTGGAAGCAACGCACAACGGACGACCTCGCGAGCGACTTTACTGTTGTGGAGGGCCGAGTCGTCCTCGAAGACCAACCACTCGGGGTAGTAGGGCCTCCTCTCAGGGCGATCCTCAACCCCTGAAGAGCTCGGGAGGTTGAGTCTTGAAGAGTTCGGCAAAGAAGCGTGGGAAGAACTCGAGACCCCGAGACCGCTGCCCAGCTCTGTGTCCCTCTCATCACATGAACATGTTACTCCTATCATGATGCATGTATTCAGGATTTCAAATTGTTCACCAAAAGAATTCAGGTGCTAGCAAACTAACATATAAATAAATATACCTACATCACAACTTGCAATTAGAAAAGGAATGTCCCAAACCTGGATGATGCCAGAACTTCTCATTCGTCACCTCCCTGAGAAGCCGTTCCACTGATGTATCTTGGTACTGGAGGTTGTTTGAAGTCTGCTTCTTAGAGGGAAGATGTTTTTTGCTTCCCAATTTTTGATCTGACGTGCTCTGACCTGTGACAGAAGGTTTTCGGCCTGAAATGGGTGGGTTCTTATACTGCCTGGAGTCTACAGGCTGCTTCCATGAAACCTGTCTTGGAATCGGTGGTAGGCAAGCTTCTGAAGAAAACTCATTGTTGTTCATCTTCTTAGAGCAAGATATTGATCCTGGATTAGCATCACCATTAGAATCAGCCTTTTGGTCACTTGACTCCACAGGATTACTTCCTTCACTGCTTGCCATGTCAGCTTGTTTCTGATCCCTGCTCATGGGCTGACTCTGTCTTTCTGCAGCCCTTTCAACACCACCAGGGCTAGCACGAGTCGTGTCTTTCACAGAACGAGTAATAATAGGTGTTGGAAAAGAAGTCTGCCTCCTAGGTGTTGAAGATTTCATAGGACCAGCTTGCTTAGCATCCTCCACATTAATAAAAACAGTCTGCCTGGCTCTTTTCTTACCTAACATTGCCTCCTTATGCTCATCAAGCTTTGGTCTCTTTGCAGGATTATTTGCAAATCTCAATGCATAACTGGCCTCAACTCCTTTGACCTCTTTGGGCTTGGCAATTGAAGAAGATTCTACCAAGCCATCTGCCAGTACATCTCCTTTTGAATTACAGTGTGAGGTTCTGTTATCTCTGATCCTGATGGGCCTTGAACCTTTGCATCTTTAGAAGCATCTCCAACTTCATTATTGTTAGGTCCGAGGAGACTAGAATCACTGCAACTATTCTCATCAGCCTTCATAGGTACAGGCTTACTTTCTTCAGTTGCTCTTTGCATCTGTGAAATTTCAGAATTGACATCGTCATGCTTATTGCTAGCATTGCTTTCAACTGCATAAACATTGCCCTCTATATCAGACCATTCCCCTTCTTCCCTTTCAGCAGCTTGAGGATCCTGATTACTGGATGACACCAATGCTGAAACTTTATCATCCTCACTATGACTTGTAGACATTGATGTGGAGGCTTGGTTCGCATTTGAACAATCGGCATCAGGATTATGTTTGTAGCTCTCCTTTGAGTTCTGTGGGTCTTTATTCCTTACAAAAGGCTGAAAGCCTGAACCCGAAGAAGCATGTGTGAATGCATGGTTATTCACTATCCGCTGACAACCTTCTGATGCTGGAAACAAGCCTGAGGTGCAAGGATTTGAAATAGGAATGGACTTTTGGGGCTGGAGAAGGACAACACTATCTTTCTCATCTTCCTCTCCAGTTGAGAGTTCATTAAGGTCAAATAATGGCCTTCCACGACACCCCATTTCATGTGTAAATGCATATAAATTGGCAATTCAATTTTAATATCCACAATAATCTTCCTCAATTTCCTTCAGATGGAAAGACCTATGTCATGTCCATGCTATAGATCAATGACCATAACCTGGAAAAAAAACTCCTACTGGACTTCCCAGGTGATTGATTTCTGCAACTTCAGTTCAGAACGATAAAAATTACAGAGTGTTAAAAATATACAAGAAATTTAATAAACAAGAGGCAACATCATAACAAAATTTGAGGCTGTGTATTTGAACCAAAGGTGGGCACAAAGGTGCGGACACATAAGCATGGACACTGTAAGAACATATTACATGCACATCTAAAGGATGAGGTAGTAATAATAAAAAAAGTTCTGACATCTTATTTTAACTGGACATACATTTGAAAACAAGTTCCTCAAAGAAAAAGAAAAATGACAAGGACTATCACAACCTGCATGTATTGTTATTCAATAGGCTTAATTTTCACATCTCCCATTTCATAAGCCAGAGAAGGGACACAACAAGCCACTCTCAAACTTCAGCCAACCAAGATTGTTTGGATTCTATCCACTTCTATCAAGATTCTTTATTTTATCTAGGTCATATGTATAGCCACTGGCAAATTTTAACTATACAAACCTAAGCCCACCAAGACATGAATTAGGAATAGAAAATTAGTAGACTGCTAAGTTCTTGCAGCATTATAGCAGTACCCTGAAATAAGCAAAGAATACCTTTGATGGTAGGGTCTTTGAGTCAGTTGCCTCATAGATCAATAATTTATAGTCAAGCAGGTTCAGAACAGAGGATCTCACCACTGAAAAAGAGATGTCTCATTTATTTGACAGTTCTATTCTCAAAGAACTGAATCAAATACCCTTCCTGGTTCATGGAAGAAGATATACACACACACACACACACATCTTAGATAAGTTGCATTGATAGATAACAGTGGTGTCTAACAAATCGTAAGTAGAGATGCATTTATAGGATGAGTAAAAAGGAAAGCATGCAAGATGAAAGTTATCTAGTCTAAGCATGTGTGATATATATAGTTACCTCATATATTGTGAGTGTAGGCACAAAAACACACAACATTAGGTACCACTAGATGCCTCTCGAAACCCTAATTTAAAAAGAAAATACTGCTATCAGTACAATTGTACTTGTAAAAAGACTTAAACTAAGAGAATGCTTAAAAAATGGCATATAACTGTAGTTATCATTCAGCATTATTTTTACATCATATACACTGGTGTTATATTACATACTTAGTCCGTAAATTATCATCACAACCACAAAATATTGCAGAATATATCTATAAATTTGGTCAATCTAGGTTTCCTTTGGGAATTCACTATTCTTGGCATGACACAAAGGATGATGGGTGAATTTCTAACGCCATTTACTCTTTTTGACATTTAGCTAACAGTGATATGGAATACTTGCATGACATTGCTATTACAAGAACTCTAGTTATCCATCTAAAACAAGGCATCACTTGTTGAGAAGCCCATAACTTTGTCAACATTATGGTCCTAAATCATAGTGTGCTTATGCTAACACACTTACAAAGATAAATCAACAGCCCGTAATAACAATATATAGCATACTAGAAAGTGTGGGATCTTGAGCATGATCCTGTAATTATCAGGGGAAATAACCACTAAGTGAGACAAGTGGTCCTTTTAATACTATTTACACATGAGCATTCAAGTACCTCAACAAATACTTAAAATACAAAGGAATGCAACAGTGGTTGTATTTATGATCTTTGAATGTTTATACCTTAGATGTTAAAACCAAATCTAGATGTATGTAATTTTCTAATCGACATTTTCTATAAACATAAACTCCTTTTAACAGCACCAGACACAACTATAAACATCACTCATCACTAGCTCAGTACCTCTCAGACTTGCCACATTTTAGTATAAGATCTAAAAAAAAGGGACGGCGTAGTGCACTCCCACTATCGCGGGGTCTAGTGGAGGATCAGATGTATGTAACCTATTCAACCAGAAAATGCTTTCATGTTTTAAACCCATGACCTCCAGATCACAGTGGAGCAACCTTTCAGTTGCGCCAAGGGCTCACCCTCAAATAACGCACAAGATCCGTTTGATATAAATAATCTCTGTGTTAATCTATCATTCAGCTCTCTAAGTCAATTAAAAATGGTCTCTGAAACACCAAATAACCCTAATCCAAGAAATCACCCTTGCCTTCTACGCACAATCCAAATCTTCTTTTATTTAATTCTTGCTCTTACTCATCACCAAGAAAAGTTCTCTAGAAAAATTGCAGATTTACTTTCATCCAATAATACCCATTTGATTATCAAAATAATAGCAAAAGTCCATCAGTACCGCTCAGTCACACCACCTTCTACCACAAAATATGCACATGATCTGTTCGATGGAATTAATCAGCACCTTAATCTACCATTCCAACTCCGCAGTACATCCATAACTGGACGCCCTTACACCAAACAATCCCAATCCAAGAAATCAACCACACCTACACCACACCCGATCCAATCATAAAAACACTATTTACGCATCTCTTCACGCTCTTACTTTAAGCTGGCAAATTTACTCCTATCCGATAACACCCGTTCCATCCTGCTCATCGATGACGACATCATCGACTCCGAAGAGATCAGATAACATGTACGAGGCTCCCTCTCCCTAAATCAACCAAGAAAATCCAATTTTGACGTCGATTCTAGGGTTTATCAGAAAGACAGAATCCAGGCATCAAGAAAATAATTGGGGAGACTTAGGGTTTCACGAAGGTTAAGAAAGAACGGAATCTAGGGTTTACAAGAAAGGAAGGGGGGAAAAAAAAGATCGAGGAGAGGAGATCAGAACTAACGCCGGGGCACGTGACAGTGCACGTGATCTTGATGAACGGCCGAGATCACACCCCACGGTTTGCTTCTCCATTGCTGATGTGGCAAGTTACACGTACCCTCCTGATTCATCTTGATGCACCCTCCTTTGACCGTCTCACAATAATAGATGGGGATTACGGGGATTACAGAGTGCATAGTGTTAAGTAGGAGTTTATTTATCAAAAGCGTTCAGGATAAGCATTAAAATACTTATCCAAATGGAAAATTATATTTTGACCCCTCGTATTACTGCTTGTTTGTTGCCAAAGTTAACTCCAAGCCCTTGGGTTTTCATGTTCTTCGTTTTAAGTCCATGTTTTATGAATGAAAACAAGAAAGAAATAACAATCACAAGGTTCGATATAGATGTCTCCTAGATGTCACTAAATCTAAACTTGATAGTCAGTGCTACAACACTAAACATGGCCTTAAGGATCTATCATTTTTGTCTGCTTCATAAGGGTTGAAATTTCAATGGGATGAGGGCATTCTAGTCGTCCTGTTTTGTTTCTGTAAGAAAACCTACATCCACAGCTTGTCTTGTCTTCATCCTAGCTGAAACATCGTACGATAGAGCCATCCTAGCCAGTAAATGCCTTCATCCAAGGATGATTAGGTGATTGAGGGCCCTAGGATTATTATATTTTTTTTTGTACAACGGCAACTCACTCTACTCTAGTGTAGGACCTACCAACAGAATCAGAGACTAGAAATTGACTCAGAAGCGAGAGAGGGGCCCACTGGTGTGGCCAAAGTATCTCCCCAGAGTGCTGCACAACATAAGATGCAACCCAGTCTACGGCCTTGTTCGCTTTTTGGTACACGTGCACTATCTGAAAAGCGCTGCAATCTCTCAGCATCAGCCTGATGTCGCACAGCAGGGGCCTAAGGACTTCACAAGTTGAGACATCACTTACCAATCTATCAGGTTCTCTCAAGCCAAGGCCTTCACTGAGCGGGGACAACTCACAGCTCTATGCCTCTCCCATCCTAACCGGGACATGCCTTCATTTAAGAACAAGTCGGTAATCAAGGATTCCTGAAGTTGGAATCTAGTATGCACCAATGAAAGGGAGAGGGAAGAATGCTTCAGCCATAGGGGAACAGAGTGGAAGATGGCAAGGAATCAACGAGGAGGAGGAGCAAAGAAGAAAAAAAATGAGGTCAGAAGGTTTGGGATGGGTTGAGTTTGTATTTTTTCCGGTCTTTAGCTTTGAAATTCTTGAAGAATAACATTAGTTGTTCTTTTCAGATAACTTTAATTGTTGGTCGCAAGGGTTAGAGGGGGAATTGAAAACCCATTCATGAAGGTGCATGAGTTTGAACCCCAAATATAATATTAACTTTTTCATCAAAATAATATTATAAAAAAATCAAAAAATATAAAATTGAATCCCGTATTCAATATAAATTTTTCATCAAAATAATATTATATAAAAAATCAAAAAGCACCCTACAGTCAACATTAATTTTTTCTCGCAAAATTATTATATAAAAAATATAAATATAAAATAAAATCCCACATCCAACATTAAATTTTTCCTCCAAATAATACTATATAAAAAGTAATAATATATAGAAAAGTGAATGCATGTTGTGTATTATATATACATATGTCATATTATATATTTTAAAAATACATTATATAAGAAACCAAAAAATATATAAAAAAGCATCCTAAGCAAGTATGTATTCCATCCTTTATTTCTAAAATTTAGACAATATTCTTGCTCATCCTGCTCCTTCTAATAGTAATATTTCTAAATGCAGGAGAATGGCCACCATGTTAATTGCTTGGAGGATCAATTTAAGAAAATTAAGCAATAATAAAACACTTATGTATATACACTTAATGGAGTTTACTCATTTTTATTTTGTTTTACAATATGGTAGTTTTGCTTTGCTGCCACTCATGTGATATCCAGATATCCAGTAATAAGTCTCAAAAATTGAGAACTAAAGGCAAGAATGATTGGTTATGCATCTAAGCTTTGTGCAATAAAAATTACCATTTTTTCATCAAATCATATCATTTTTGCCTTGTTAAGGGCTCGTGATTGTTGGTTTATAATCAAAGTGCTCCAATAGCCTAGAAGGCCACAAGAAATTATAGTGTCAATTTTTAAGTAAATATATGAATAAGACACCATGGTCCAAAAAAAGTCAAAATATTCAACTAAAAAGGTTTTGTGCATGATGGACCAACACAAATAGATATACTTAGCTTATGCAAATATTTACCCTCATGAATCTGAAAATAGCAGGTCTTAATACAACCTCAGCAACATTGATCTACTACGGCATGATAATATTAGCTAGGATTGTTTGATTGATAGAGAAATATTAATAAGACTAGAATTTAACACATGAAGCTCATATTATAATCTTATCACTCTTTTTAATCTATTATAATATACAATGCGAACTTTCCTGAGACCTTTTTTTACCTATTATATGTTACTTGCGATTCCCTAGTTTATGATCTTAAGTTATTTAGAGCATGTGGTTGTTAACCACAAGATCAAGATTCAAGGTACAAGTCTTTTCCTAGAATTTATTTTTGTACATAAATATTTTTACTAAAAATTAAAAAGCACGGGCATAAATATCATCATTCTCTTTATTTAGTGATAGTTTAAGGATTTGAAACTTGAACGAATATTAATAAATACAGATCCATTTTTCAATGATTTTTTTCCTAGCTATCTCTTTAAAACATTAATTACAAAGAAGTAACCACATAAGTAAACATTTTTCTGAACTTGATGTTGAATATTTTGATCAGAAATTTATTAGTATGGCATTTCATTATGTATAATAGATGAGAAGGAGAGATATAAATATTAAGAGTAATTAGGGTGTCCTTCTAGATGACTTTAGTATTTTGCAAAGATGTTTGGTTAATTAAAAGAATAACGTGGAGGTGCAAATTTCTCATGTTGGTAAAGTCTATTGGTAGATGTAGTAAAGATCGAAGTTCAAGTCTAACCCTTATTAGGGTTAGGCTTAAGGGTATTTTGGTGGAGGACTAGCTTTCATTATATATACTATTACTTTCGATCCCCTTCCACCCTATATTGGATTAAATATTTGCACAATTACCTTCATTAATAGGGCTGATCATTTCTAGGTTGAAGTAGAAAGTATAGTTATATTATCAAAACCAAGTTAATCATTTGAAATAGAAAGCACGGAACTTATAGTTGGAAAGAAACAAAGTGAAAATTGATTGTGATCATTGTTCAATAGAATAATTTTTTCTTAATGCAATGAAGGTTTCCATGCATACTCTACATTTTCAGAGTAAAAGCCTTTAACTAGCACCATTTGAACATTCTCATGCAAGTGAGATTTAGGTACAACTTAAAAAAAAAAATCACAGTGTACCTTGTAGTATAGGAATTTCATGGATATTGTCCACAATTTTGAAATAAAAATTCTTTGTTGGTGAATTTGAGAATTCTTACAAATCTAAAATTTTTATGGAGCTGAGATAATAGCATCATGCTTCACAATACTTATAGACTCACAAATGAAGTGCACATTGTTATTCTTGTTATAACTCAATTTTTGAATATATGTTTGCTAAATTTCATAAGAAAATAACTTTTGCTTATCTAAAATTCAAGAGAGACTTATGGGAAGCCGATACAATAACTATTGGTTGTGTAAGGATCCGTGAAAACATGTATATAGCTCCATATCATATTTAAGAAGATCATTGGTACTTAAAGATGGTCAAGGATCCTAATTAACACACTAGCTAGTCCTTTTTGGGTAAGTCCCAGACCATTACAAATGATATTAAAGCCAACCTAGGCCACGATCTATATATAATTAGGAACTTTGCAGCATGGCCCTTTTATGATTGATAATGAGTCTTTCGTAATATTTGCAATTGATACTTCTCCTGGCGATGAGATCAGAGCTAAAATGGAGTGAGTGTATGAAAACTTATATGCAAGTATTTGTTGAGTCCTACATTCAATATGTGTTAGGGAGGTCCTAGGGCTTAAGTAGAACCAAGGACCCTATTAATGATATTCTAGCTAGCCTCTTTTCAAGGGAGGTCTTGGGTTGTCATAGGTTGCTTCAAAAGGTTTAGCAGTGGTACATTGGTACCTCGGTCACATTTAAAAGTCTCCACTCTTTTATGCACATACACCAAAGCTTTAATTAGTCACTTGAACAAAAATAGTCAGTATACATCAACTTGTTCTCAAGGGGCCACCAATTCCCATAAATGAGTTTGTTATGTGTTTATATTTTTTGACCCAATTATAAAGTATGGGTGAGAATTTTGTAAGTTCAATTTAGCTTGATCGGACATGCTTGCATGCATGATGTTTTTAAATACTAAATTGACAACATATGTCTAAATTTTCCCCAATTTTTGGATCAGACCTGGTCCAATTCAATCCATTGAAAAGCTCTACCAAAGTATCCAACTCAAGGCATATCTTAGAGTAATATATATATATATATATATATATATATATATATACTGTTAGGCATCACCCATAGCACATTGAAAGGGAAGGAATGCATGGACCTGTCACTTTTGTCCTTATGTTATTATTTTCTAATTAATTGATACAAACCTAACTCTAGTAGTTTCAAACAAGAAAAATGTGCATGACATGAATTAATTAACTTCCGCAGTCCAATCCATCTCTTTGTTTACTAAATTCCGAATTCCCAGTAGTCCTCGGAGATCTATCCTGATCCATCTTGCAACCAATTTGATCTGCAGCTATATCTTGAGCTTGGATTGCCAAGGAGACCAGCGACCTCGGGGTGCGTCAGAAGGGAACTTAGGACAAGTAGTGATTTCAACATGGTATTAAAGCAGAGATCCTGGATTCGAACTCTGTCTCCACACTCTTTAACTCTATTATAAAAAATTTACATGCTGGGCTCACCCATTAAAAGACAATCAAAAAAGAATTGTTCGTACAATCACCCCACTTTAAACTTTAAACTCAAACTTATCTTTACCAATCTTGAAATATTAACAGGTAGCCTTAATATGACAAGTGAAACATGAGAAGCAGGGGGTGAACTGCTGGTGTTTGATACAATTCCTCATGATTTGAGAGCATAAGCCAAACCAATATAAAGACAATCAGGTTTGAGGTAAGTCATTTTATCAAGCAGTAACAAACAATAGCAATGTTTTTGAACAAAACAAACAATAATAATAACCTGCCATTTCATTACATGATCATAATAATCACTCTGCATAAATAACAGCATACAGTAATTAATATAGCTTTTATATTTTATTAAAAAATATCTTTTAGAAAGCTTGTAACACTCGGCCCAATTGAGCTAATAGAGAAAAAAAGAAAAAGAAAAAGAAAAAGAAGAGGCGGACTCTAGATGGGAGTCGCCTTCTTCTCTAACTCCGTGTAGGAGTCCAACCCCGGCAGGGCTCCCTTACCTCCGCCCCTATTAATTCCATCAAACAGCTTCTCTTTGATTTTCACCATTGACTCCAAGCCCTCAAGGCCGGAAATCTCCGGAGTCTCTTCTTCTACTTCCAGAAGATTGTCATCGTGCCAACCACGAAACCACACCGGAGACAAGGTATGAAGTCCTCAATCCTTCTCTATTTCTCTTCCTTGGTCTTTGCCCTCCCCATTGAACCGCTGCCGACTAGATTCCGTTGGGAACCGTCGGAAAACCAATCAAAAGGAAAACCCATGTTTTTTTCCCCTATTTTGGCAATTTGGCCGTCTTCTCTTCCTTTTTTCCAGTCGTTTCCGCTGCCAGAGTTCATCGTTGAGGCCCTAACCGCAGTTGGGATCCAAAAATGATTGAGCCCAAAAGACCCTTGCTCGGCCCTGTTTTTTTTTTTTCTTTTTCTTGTATCGCCTGGCCGTCGTTCCACTGTCGTGCCTGGCTGCGAGCTTCCAGGCTATGAAGCTCCATCACCCTCCCACGGCCACCACCGGCTGGAGGCCCCTCCTCTGTTTTGGAGAAGGGCAAGCGTGAGCTCTCTTGTTTCGCCAAGAAGCCGAGGAAAGAAGAAAAGAAAAAAAAGAGAGAAAAAGAAGAAATAAAAAGAAAAAGAGAAAGAGAGAGTTTAGTTTCTCCCTCTTCTCTTATTCCATCTTTCTCTTTCTTCCCACTTTCTCTCTCTAGTTTCTCTCTCTTATTTTTTTTTATTTCTCTCTCTCTCTCTACAAAGTTACTCTCTCTAGGGTTGTTGAGCCAGGCAAAGCACTCTTTTCTATGATTTTGGATCGACCCTGATATAGGGGGCCTCGATTTATGGCCGTTGAGTGGCATACTGGTCCTACCTTAGCCCTTGACTGATATTATTAGATTTAGTCACCCTCAAATTTGTTGAAACATCTGTACCCTAGTTCAACTATGATCAGATTAAATCATCTTGATCATACTGACCAGGATGTCGGGCACTCGCGCTTGGTCAGCCTATGAGAATGTTAGAATTTAAAATTTTTATTCTTAAAAATAATCATAACAAAATTTTGATAAAACTATAATTTTTGATTAATAGGCTCTAAAATAAATTTTTGAATTTTGAAATGATCGGATAGTGTCTAGATTTAGTTTTGAATTGATTTACTTTGCATGCTTATTTTTAGAATATTATTACTTTTCTTATTGTTTGATTTATCTAGCTAAAGTGTTCATTGCTTACTGGGGCATCTAACTCATTATTCGATATTCTACTATTTTTAAAGATTCAGAAAACTAGCTTGACTTGAGGATTTGTTATAGGAGACGACTAGAAATAGAATTTTGACATCTTTATTTAGACTAGATTTTTATTAAAATTGATGCTAGACTTTAGAATATTATTAATTTTGTGAGATATTTAATTTTGATTTAGTTATTTAAATTAAAGTTTGAATGTTAATTATGTAAATTTATTCCACTACTTGTTTATATTATTATGTTGAGATGCCTTATATGCTTGCAAAGAGAGTTTTCAATGAGTATAATCCCGGCTCACGATCTCGATTTGGGGGTGTCACAATTAATATGGTATCAGAGCAGAAGTAGATAAATTATAAGTTATAGAATCAGACATTGAATAAGTGTTAATGGGTAGACGCTAGGAACATTGAAACATTAATTTATGATCATGCAACATAAGTTATCATAATCAGTTAATAAGTTTATTAAGAGTTTGCTACTATTTGATGGCTATAAGTTAAGATGCCCCCATGTCGGATGAAAAGGGCGATGGTGGCACGCCCTAGCATGTCGGTGGCATTCCTTAAGGGGGCATTTGGTATGGGATGATCGTCCCAGAATTAAAGGTGATGTGGATGGAGATGATGAAATCACCACATTTGGTTGCACCACGATGATCCTAAATCACCTCCACTCCTCAAATAACCGCCCAACTTGGTGATGGGATACCCATCCTTGAGGTTAGAAATCCAAGATCATCCCAGGACAGTGATCCTGGTGTGAAAGTTAAAGACAAAAATACCCATCAATTTAGCAGAAAAATTGATATATCAATATACCATCAATATATTATGTCAATGTTATATATATATATATATATATATATTTAATATATTATATTTTATATTTATATAATGAAAATATTTAATTTATTACTCATATTTACCTTATTTTCCTAATCAAAATAATTATTAGTATTAAAAAACATATTATAAATATAAATAAAAATATTAATTCTATAATGAAAAATAACATATTTTTATAAGATTAATAATTTATAGGAGTAATAAATATATTTTTATAGAATATATTAATAATTAATATATTGATAAATATATTAATATTTTATTATAATAT